>NW_023425540.1:69441459-69826459 GCF_014108245.1 Pipistrellus kuhlii | reverse complement strand
AAGTGCTGCTGGAAACAGATCGCAGACTGTCACAGTAGCCTCTGGAGTGCATTGTCTGCATTGAGAGTGGGAAAAACAGGCCAAGGATTTCTTTGGTGCTTGTCTACTTTCTCTTCCTGTCACATTCTCTTCTTTTTTTGTGTGTGGACACCACCATGTTATTGCAATGGCCATTAAGCTCAGGCTTCCGTTCTCAGTCATAGGCTAGTTCCAATGCAGAGACAGGAAAACCCCTTCCTAAGAATGTCATTTTAACGTGAATTAGCCTTGACAAACATTGAGTTGCTTTGAACAGACAGGTATCACTATCTGCCTCACTTGGCAATGGTAAAGGCAGCAAACAATTTTATTTATTCTTTCAATTAGTTCATTCAATCATTAGTGGTATACTGAACACTTAAAACAGGGATGGGGAACGTCTGGCTCATGGGCTGTATTAAGGCCCATAAAATCATTTAGTCTGTCCCTGCTGAGGCTTTAGGGGTGAGTTAATTAAATGTTTGACCGAATATATCAGGCTAATTTTTAAGTTGATAAATTTTGTATGGCCTGAGAATGATGTTATAAATATCCATATAGCTCTTGGCAGAAGAAGGGTTTCCCAACCCTGACTTAAAATATGCTAGACACACAGTTCTGGATTCAAGAGAAATGTCATTAAAAAATAACAGTAAGCATCCCTGACTTCATGGATGTTGCTTTCTAGTTAGAGAAGATAAAATAAACAAAAAAGTAAACTATATGTATGCTAGATGTTTATAAATGCTATGGAAAAAATAAAAAAAGGGAAAGAAGAAAGTGAGTTTCTGGTGTGGAAAGTGCCTGCAAATTTATTGTGGTGGAAGACATCACTGACTATGTGGCACATGAACAAAAACCTGAAAAAGAGAGTAACACCCATCTCGGGAACCGGCATCCAGGCAAGGAACTGACAAATGTAAATGCCTTGAAAGATGATTGTATGGAGGGGGTTCAAGAAAGAATCAAGGTCAGAGTGGCCGGAGAGTAGTGGGAGATGAGACCAGAAGAGTAAAGGAGAGTGGAGGGCACACAATGAATGCCTTTAGGTTGTTGTGGGGATGAGTGCTTACTCTGGGGACCACTGGAGCATTTTGAACAGAGGAGTGATATGACCTGACATAAGCTTAAAAGATGACTCTGCTGATGACTGCAAGGGTTGGGTGCAAAGGTATAAAAGGAGAGACAAGTTAGGAGGCTGGTACAATAATTCAGGTGAAGTTGTGAGGTTGAGATGTTAAGAAAAAGAAAAGATTCAGGATATATTTTGAATGTGCAACTTATGAGGATGTGGGGGCTTGTTTCTGCAGTGTAGAAAAGAGAGGAGTCAAGATAATGCAAAAGATGTTGACTTAAGCAACTGGCATTTTCGTTTCCTTATAGTGACCTGGCAGGAGGCGGGCAGTGTGGTAGGGGGAAAGAAGCAGTTTAGGTTGAGATCTGTTAATTTCCATATATCTCTTAGATATCCAAAAGAAGATACTATTATAAATAGGCAATTTAATATATAAGTTTAGAGTTCAGGAAAATGTCCAGGTTGGAGATGTAAATTTGGGAACTGTCAGCGTACAAGTAGACTTTCAGGCCCTGAGATGGACAAAACCAGAATGAAAGAAGTGCAGGCAAAGAAGAGGAGATATACAAGGACTGAGTCTTGGGACATTTCACCTTTTAGAGGTTGGGGCTATGGGAAGGAATCAGGAAAAGAAACAGAAGGAACAGCCAGAGAAGCAGGAGTAAGACCTGGAGTATATGGTGTCCTGGAAACCAAGGGAAAGCAGTGCTCAGGGAACATTATGGTTGGAATCCATGTAGAGTAGCTAAAGGAGGCATTGCTAATATTGGGAAATAAAAATATCTTTATTTTGTTTAATGTTGCTTCCTTCCTGGCAGCATAACTTCTGCAACTTTTACCCCTTTTCTTAGCCATATTGTGATTGCAAGTACATGTCCAGCAAGTGCACACAACCACACTCACACACACTCACACACACACACACACACACACACACACACACAGAGTTACTTCTGGGAATTCCAGGAATTGACTCACTTGTTCTTATGAGCAAGTCCTGAGAATTACCACAAGGTACCCCTCTTCTGTCTTCTGTGGGGATGTCTGCTACTGCATCCAGCCTCACAGATAAGCCTTTAATGTGTTAAGAGTCCTCAAGATATTCTAGGTAAAAATTATTAAAAAAGAAAGGTGATGCAATATTATTATGATTAAGCATTTGATTTCAATTAATAATTAATCCATGATATTGTTACTTTTCCAAAAACACCCTACACCAAAATGTTTTGTTTGCATGTCTGTTACCTCCTCCTCCTCCAATACCACCTTCTTCCTTTTCTTTTGTAAAATGACCAAATTTCAAGTAAATATTCTGAAAAGATTAGTCAAGTATATAAGCAATGTAATTCAGTTAAAAATACTAGTAAATATGGTATAGGAGCCAACCTGAAAGAGCTTGCAGTAGCCAAAATGAAACTATTTGAGTAAGAAAATAAGTGACAGCCGAAACCGGTTTGGCTCTGGTAGAATGTCGATCTGCGGACTGAAAGGTCCCAGGTTTGATTCTGGTCAAGGGCATGTACCTGAGTTGCGGGCACATCCCCAGTAGGGGATGTGAAGGAGGCAACTGGTCGATGTTTCTCTCTCATCGACGTTTCTAGCTCTCTATATCTCTCCCTTCCTCTCTGTAAAAAATAATAAAATATATTAAAAAAGAAAAAGAAAATAAGTGACAATAGTATTGGTTTATAATTCACAGAGTAAAATAAATACCAATATTAATATAAATTAGCAATTTAATACATAAATCAATACTTTTTTTGTGTTCCATAAATAGTACTGAGAATTAAATCTTCTGTATCTTGCCTTTTCATTTTTGGAAGAGCTAACCGTATCGCTATATGTATATGCCTTGCTATTTGTGATATATCACAGTATTACTCGTTTATATATTCCTTATATAACATTTAGCTTTTCTTCATCTTCCCACTAGCAACTACTGTGATGTACAAACATCCTTGAACACAAAAATCTTTATGGAACTATATGAAACTATTTCTCTGGCATATGTATCAAGCAGAGGGATTATAGAACAAACACATACTCAATCTTACTAAGCATTTCCAAATTGCTTTCCAGAATGAGTATACCAGACTACACTTTTACAAGGAGCATACATGCTTCCCATCTCTTTCCATTTTTGCCAGTAGTTGATGCTATCCACCTGCTAATGGTTGCAAGTCTGAAGGCACTATATTAGTTTCTGTTAATGCAATAACAAGTTAGCAGAAATATAATGGTTTATAAAACTCTAGTTTATTAGCTTACAGTTCTGGAGACCAGAAATCCAAAATAAATCTCACTGGGCTAACATGAAGATGCCAGCTGGGCTCCTTCATATTTCTGGAGGTCTGAGGGAAGAATCTATTTCCTTGCCTTTTCCAGTTTCTGGAAGCTGGCTGTATTCCTTGGGTCATTGCCCCTTCTTCTCTTTTCAAAATCAGCAACCTATTATCTACAAATTTCCTTCTCATTATGACTTTCTGCTTTCCTCTTTAAAAGACCTTCATAATTACATGGAGCATCTCCCGATAATTCAGAATAGTCTCCCAAACTCAGGATGCTTAACTTAATCACCTTCACAGAGTTTCTTTGCCAAGCAAGGCAACATATTCACAGGTTTCAAGGATTCAGATGTGGACAACTTTGGGGGTCATTATCCTGCCTACTATAGATGTAAACTTAAAAAGACAATCATCTTCAAGAGTGTGGCAGAAAAATATAAGGGTCCTATTCCACACCAAATGCCATGGGAGCTTTTTCATTCACTCATAGTTCCTTGTCACATGACACTCATTTGCTATGTGAAAAGGACTCTGGAGAGCATGTAGAGAAAGGACTTGTACAAAAATACTGATCCTCCAAACTCACACAAGTCAGACACTCCATGAATCAACTTCTAAATAAATCCGCAAGTACCTAAACACCTGGTGGATGAAAAATGTACCTTTATGTAGCTCCAAAGGCACAGATCAGATTGAGAATATCCTTATTTGTTAAGTGTTCAAATTCAATGTCACTAATGCACAAGAATTGCACAAATATAACCCCAGATTTACTAAATTTGTATGTAGGACTTTATTTCCCACTTCCGAAACTGAGAAACTTAAAAAAAATTTTTTTCTTGAGAGCAGAAGCCTTTTTCAAACAAATGCTTACATTGATCAATAAGACGTAATGAGCAAGCTTGAAACAGAAGGTAGAGACCCAAGAGTCAAGCTCACTCATCTTTTTTCCCTTTGTAGGAGCCTCTGTGGCGTCCTAGGCTTTAAACATCACAACTGTGCTAATCTTTGGGGTAGTCTAGAGGATGAACTCCAAAATCAGAAAAAGTACAAAAAATTTTTAACATGAAATGAATCTTTTTCAGAAGAAAAAGGCCTATTAGTTATTTGTCAATGATAGACCATCCTGCCTACAATAGAAACTCTGGAAGAGATATCACATAAGATATTAACCAGAATATAGACACATTGCTTGTTCGAAAAGGGATCAGTATAACTGGCTTTTCTGTAACAAGCTTGTATATGTAGTGGCTTTCTTGGGCAAAGGGGGTGAATTTGGGGCAGAAGTCCGATTTTAACTGTTTTGGAGAATATGATCTAACATGGGACAATTAGAAATTTGTATTAGAAATTAGAAAAAAACCCTCTAATAAATGTATTTAAATGCATGCTATAGCCAATAAGATTCCCAATATATGTAGAGGCATAATGTCTCTGTCATTTTAATCACTTCACCAGCCTTTTACTGATAATACTCTAAACTCATATACCCCACTCTCTATATTGTACTTTCATCTCATTGTCCTTACACTCTGGCCCCACCACCCCATCCCCACAAACCAGTACCCAAATTCATGCTCTGTAACACAGCATCTCTGTTATCAGCCCAGTGTCCCATCCAATCTGAGTTCAAAATAACATTTTATGGTAATTTCTCTGAAATCTATTTTTACTATACATGAAGCCACAGTATTTATATGATCTTCTTAACTTAATCTGCTGGTTCTCAGTTGGTGAAAATGACAAGGATTTGGCAACACTTGCAATCCATGATTGGTTTGATGGATTGTTTTCTATTTAAAGCACTCAATTTAGAAACATTTCTTAGACAATTTGGCTTTAAAAAAAATCATCAACACACTCTCTGGTCTGTTTTCAGTCATAGCCTTGTTTCCATCTGTCAAAGGGGCTCTGTGCTTTTATTTATTTTTTAACAACTCTTCAAATGTTGAATTTTAACCAAAAAGCCTCAATTGTGATTTGATTTGGCTTCAGTTACCTTTAATGTTATAAATTGACTTAAATATTTTGGCTGTAATGGAGCAATCCACATAATTGGCTGCTGATATGGAAATTAGAAGGTGAATTAGCCAGGTATAGTCATACAAACTGGATTAGAGAATAAAGTGATTGAAAGATTGGCTTGAGACCCTGCAGAACAGCCAAAGTATCTTTCATATGGAACAGATTGAGTCTGTAATCTGGAATCCAAAGTTGGTGGTTTGGCTGCTAGAAGAAGCTCACAAGAGGTAAAAATGCTCATTTAACCCCTCCTTTCACAACCCAGGAAGCTAGTGTTTACAAAGTCTTGGGAAAGGCAACACAATGAGCAGAGAGCCTGGATTCAACATGAGCACCCCCAGCTTAACTGGAAGTGCTGTGGCTATATATATATATATATATATATATATATATATATATATATATATATATATATATATGAAAGTCAGAATCCACCCTTTTGCATGACATTAGGTAGACCCAGAAATATTGTGTCATGGTCTGGAAAGGAATAAGAATATAAAGCACATGTATTAGGTAGGCTGGGTTCTTCAGAGAAACAAAACCAATATTTATGCATGCTGGGGGGTGGGGTGGATATATATATATATATATATATAGGGTCGGCAACTAAGTAATTGCGGGTTTCACACATATATGGCTTCAGTTGAATTTTTAGGTTTGCAGACGTAGTACAAATGTAAAACACATTTTGTTATTTGATAGTTGGCTATTCAGCTGTTAATCAGTAAAAAAAGTTTTTTGATCTGTTTTGTAGTTTTCGTTTGGCGTTCGTTGAAAAATGGAAAATCAAAAGGAACATTTTCGTCATATTTTGCTTTTTTATTTCCGCAAAGGGAAAAACGCATCGCAAGCTCATAAAAAGTTATGTGCTGTTTATGGTGACGAAGCCTTAAAAGAACGGCAGTGTCAAAATTGGTTTGCCAAATTTCGTTCTGGTGATTTTTCACTCAAAGATGAAAAACGCTCTGGTCGTCCAGTTGAAGTTGATGACGCCCTAATCAAAGCAATAATCAATTCGGACTGTCACAGTACAATACGTGAGATTGCAGAGAAGCTTCATGTATCAGATACATGCATTGAAAATCACTTAAAACAACTTGGCTATGTTCAAAAACTCGATACATGGGTTCCTCACGAACTGAAAGAATCACAGTTAACGCAACGCATTAGCAGCTGCGATTTGCTAAAGAAACGTAATGAAAATGATCCATTTTTAAAACGACTGATAACTGGCGATGAAAAATGGGTTGTTTACAACCATATCAAGCAGAAAAGATCGTGGAGCAGGCCAGGTGAACCAACTCAAACAACATCAAAAGCTGATATTCATCAAAAGAAGGTTTTGTTATCAGTTTGGTGGGATTACAAAGGAATTGTCTACTTTGAACTCTTACCACCCAACTGAACGATCAATTCTGATGTCTACATTGAACAACTAACGAAATTAAACAATGCAGTTGAAGAAAAGCGGCCCGAATTGACAAATCGAAAAGGTGTTGTATTCCATCATGACAATGCAAGGCCACACACATCTTTGGTCACTCGGCAAAAATTAATGGAGCTTGGTTGGGATGTTTTGCCACATCCACCATATAGTCCTGACCTTGCACCATCTGATTACTTTTTGTTTCGATCTTTACAAAACTCCTTGAATGGTAAAAATTTCAATAATGATGATGATGTCAAATCGTACCTGATTCAGTTTTTTGCCAGTTTGTCTTTGATTTTCTTTTTAAAATCCGCAATTACTTAGTTGCCGACCCTATATATATATATATACATATATATATATATATATATATATATATATATATATATTTTTTTTTTTTTTATTTTTTTATTTTTTATTTTATTTTTTTTTTAAGGAATTGGGCTCATGTCATTGTGGGGGCTGAAAGTCCAAAATTTGCAGAGCAGATTGGCAGGCTAGACACCTAGGGAAGAGTTGTTACAATCTCGAGTCTGAAGACAATCTGGAAGTAGAATTCCTTCTTTCACAGAGAACCTCAGCCTTTTCCATTAAGGCCTTCAACTAATTTAGATGAAGCCCACCCACATTAATAAGGATAATCTGCTTTATTCAGCCTATTGACTTAAATGTTAATTTAAGCAACATCTAGACCAAACATCTGGGCACCATAGTCTAGTCAAGTTGACATTTATGATTAACCACCACAGCAGAACAGTAGCCTTTTTCTAGTTCCTTTATTTATGCATTAAAATTATTTACTGAGTCCTACCTTATGCTAGGTTCTCTCATAAATACTCAGGATATGGAAGGAAACAACACTGATTGGGTCTCTGCTTTCACAGAGATCACAGCCCAGAATATGGACAAGAAAAAACACAAGATATTGAATAAGACTTTGTCTACTAATTAGAAATTCTGGCTGAAGCCTTAGAGCACATGTGTCAAACACAAGGCCCGCGGGCCAAATCCGTCCCGCCAGGCCTTGCAATGTGGCCCGCACCGCGCTGTCATCACTGCACTCCGCTGAGTTTCCATCACAATGACAGTTTGACTGTTCAGTAAACCATTCAGCCTGCGATTTAGGCTGGATTTTAGATTTTGGCCCCTTCTCTGATTGAGTTCGACACCCCTACCTTAGAGAAATACCAGATAATTATTATGATATTCTAAAGAGAAGTATTTGTTTTATACAATTATAAGCAAGCACATAATATAGAGTATATGAAATAATTTACTTCAAAGTTGACTAAGACACTGAAATATCACAAAATGACCTACGTTTTTCAGAATGTTTATATTGCATGGCATTCAAGGTCTGTAATTTCCATCACTAAGATATTACTCTCTAGGTAAGGTAAATATTCAAACTGGCCATACTAGGTGGAGCATTATCTGTTAAGCTAAATTTCTGACAATGTTCTGGGCAGTCATAAATGCTCATATTGCTTGTCCTATAAATAGACAATGGCCAAAAGACTACCATTCCATTTGGATCTAATGTGTTTGTCTGTGATGGCCCAAGAGCCTACCTTGAATAATGTTCTCATACAAAAATGCCTGGGGGACAACTGTATGGGCTTTCCACTCTGCCTTCTATGTGGAATCAGCCTTAATGGTGTAGGGCAGGGGCCCTCAAACTTTTTAAAGTGGGGGCCAGATCACGGTCCCTCAGAGAGCTGGAGGACCGGACTATATGAACTACTAATTCCTACCCACACTGCACATATCTTATTTCGCAAAAAGGTAACAAATACAATATAAATAAAATGAAGAACATTTATAAATAAACAGATCACTTACCAGTATTTCAATGGAAACTGTGGGCCTGCTTTTGCCTAATCATTAGCCGCTAATGAGATGGTTAATGTCCGGTTCCATATTTGTCACTGCTAGTCGTAACAAGTGATGCAAGTGGGCATCAGTTAATCTTGATCTGGTTGGAGATTTCAGATGTTTCATTCTTGAAAAAGTCTGTTCACAGACATAAGTGCTACCAAAGATGGTTACCATTTTGAGTGCATGGTTCCTGATATTTGGATATGTCTCAGAGGGGAGAGATGCATAGAAATTCAGAAGGCTACTTGACTTGAATGCGTCTTTCAGAGAGTCACAATTCTGCAGTTCAGCCAGTTCCATTTGGTAAATTGTAAGGACATTTTCAATCTCAACAGAAAATGGGTTACGAAAAAGCTGTATGTCCTGTTCATGGAGATGAAGCTCTTTGAATCTAAATTGAAACTCCTTTTGCAACAATTCCAGTGAATCCACACATGTTTTCTTTGGGAATGCAACCAATGGTTTGTCCGCTGACAGGTTTTGAATTGTTGGGAGATGGCTGAAGTTTTCCTCCTTTACTTGTTTGATGAGAAGGCCTAATTTTACTTCAAATGCTTTCACATGCGATGCCATATCACAGATGAGCTTCCCCTTTCCTTGAAGTTGCAGATTGAAACTGTTGAGTAGCTCTGTTATATCTGTCAGAAAGGCAAGGTGCCATTTCCATTCTACATCATTGAGCTCTGGTACTTCTTTGTTTTTTGAAAGTAGAAAAGCTGTAATCTGTGGAAGTAAGTCATAGAAACATTTCAAAACTCTCCCTCTACTCAGCCAACGGACTTCTGTGTGGTACAGAACATCCTCATGGGCAACATTTAGCTCAGACAGAAATTCCTGAAATTGTCTGTGGTTTAGTGCATGAACTCTAATGAAATTAACACAAGATACCACAATTTTCATAACAGAGTCCCACTTCAGTGATTTAAAACACAGCGCTTGTTGGTGGACGAGGCAGTGTATGGCAATTGGATGAGGATGGTTATGTTTGTCCATCTCTTGTTTAATGTGAGCAATTACTCCTCTCTTAGACCCCACCATGCTAGGAGCACCATCAGTTGTCACACTGGCTAGTTTAGCCCAGTCCAGCTCCAAACCATTCACAGTTTGGCAAACCTTTTCATATATATCCACTCCTGTGGTTGTACCTTTGATACTTTGCAGTGCAGCAAGCTCTTCTGTGACTTCAAAATACTCATTTGTCCCACGCATAAAAATGAGAAGTTGGGCAGAATCACGAACATCATTGCTTTCGTCGAGTGCCAAGGAAAAATAGCAATTTTTTTTTTGCAGAGTTTTGCAAATGGTGCTGCAAATTGTCTCCCATTTCTTCAATCCTTTGTGTCATTGTAGCTCCTGAAAGACTCACTGTACTAAATAAATCGGCCTTCTCTGGACACATCTCTTTGGCAACAGAAAGAAGGCATTCTTTAACAAATTCTCCCTCCACAAATGGTCTGCCATTGCGCGCTATTAGCTTGGCAACTTGAAAACTTGCCCGCAGTGATGAAATATTTAGCTGCTTCTGCTTCACAAAAGTATTTTGCTGAGTTGTCAGTGTATGTTTCAGTTTTAATATTTTATCTTTTCTCACTTCTCCGACCAAACAATCATATTTATCTTTATGTTGAGTTTGATAGTGGCGTCGCAAATTGTATTCTTTGAACACAGCAACTATATTCTGGCATATCAGACACACAGCTTTTTCTTTGTACCACGTGAAAAAGTAATCATAAGTCCACTGTTCTTTGAATATCCTACACTCGGAGTCAATTTTTCTTTTTCTTGACATCATTGTTTCCTAGGGATTCCAAATTGCTATTAGTAAAATACTAATATGTGTGTGTGTGTGTGTGTGTGTGTATATATATATATATATATATATATATATATATATATATATATTCATTCACACAGTGTATGAACTCCCATTAGTAGGTCTCTGCCCCCGATGTGGACACTTACCTCTTGCAGGCTTTTCTAAGCGGACCAGCTCAGTCCCTGATGGGGTTCGGTTGTATCTCCCTATATAACGGCCAAATTGATATGTTCGGAATCAGCATGTGAACACTGAAAAGGAAATGCAAAATGCATATAAAATTTTTAATGTAAACCCCTTTAAAAGGCTTTAATCGTCTTTTTACACTGGAGTTGACTTTCTGGTTTGGAATGGGCCTGGCTATATTAGTAGGAAGATGCGATCAGGGTTGCCTCATGGAAAAAAAAAAGGCTGTTGGCTGGGGCGGCATGCTGTCAGTCTCAATTCTTCCACAAAGAGACTTGGTCCAAGTCCCCCCCACACACACCTGGCAGAATTTTGATTTCTCATATCAGCACCGAACACCTTCCCCCCAAAACTGGCAGAATTTTCCATATGGGCAATTCAGCACCGAAGCCCTGACCTCCCAACCACCCCCCACCGCCCACCCCCCAACTGGCAGAATTTTGATTTCAGCACCGAACGCCCCACCACCCCGCCCCCCAAAGGGGAATTTTCATATGAGTCACCAACCCCCCACCCCCCAATCGGGCAGAAACCCCCCATCTGGCAAAAATTTCTTTCTATGGCACTTTCGACCGACCTTTGGTGAAGGCAGTGGAGGGAGAGGAGGAGAACCTCACTGACAGGCAGGCACAGCACACAGACACCACGTTGCCTGGGAGTGAAGCGGGCGCCTTTTTACATCATTGCCGCGCAGCACAGCACAGACGTGCCTGTGCGGCGGCACGTCGCGCGCTCTGAGCCCCAGCAGGCACTGTGCTCTTAAAGAGGCAGAGGGGTCCGAGCGGCCGTGCAGTGACAGTGTATATGCAGGTCCTGGCGGCCGAACTGTAACACCTCGGCTGCACTCACTGCCCAAAAAACCCGGCGGCCGGATCAGACTCCTCTGCGGGCCGCATGTGGCCCGCGGGCCGTAGTTTGAAGACCCCTGGTGTAGGGGGTGGTAGTACAGTTCAGTTTTCCAAAAGGGAGGTTGAATGAAAGATCCCAGAGGTTAAGGAAACCAGTTTTGAATTCAAACTACTTATGTTTAAAACATGACTTATGAACTGCATGACTTTAGGTAAAGATAATACAGTGCTTGATTTAATATCCAATCACATCTCTGTAATTCAGTTTGCAAATATGTAAATTAAAGATAATTCAGTGCTTATGTCATTGTATTATTATGAGTAAAATAATATATGTTAAGAAACTACAATAGCATATCTCTGGTAGTATTTCAATTATGTAAACAATATACATACACATGTACTTCTATATATACAAATATATAAATTTATATATTCTATGTATTTACATATATATATTCAAAGTGTATATAAAGAGTACAAGTATGTCAAAATGAAAGTTTGTTGTAGTCTTTTATATTATTTAAAAAACTTATTTACTGGGGTAATATTGCCCTGTATAATATATTTTTCTTTTTTTTTTTTGTACAGACCTCATCTTTAAAAAAATCTTTGGTCAGTTTTAGTTCCAAACAATCTTCAACTAAGATATATGGGCATCTAGTTTCAAATAAAATCATCAATACTCTGCACTTGATTTAATATCCAATCTTTCCCTCCTCCCCAGCTGGGAGTGGCCCTCTCTCTTCACTGAGAATTTCTCTTCCCTGAGTTCTCTGTGTTTTGGGGTCTTTTCAGGAGCTAACTTAGAGGAGAGAGGGTTAGGAGGAAAGAAAAGTTTTACATTGTGAATATAGTCATCATCTACATCGGTGGAACTCACTGCGCACTGGTTACCAGTGTACAAAAAAAAAAAAAAAAAAAAAAAAAAAAAAAGAGGACAGAGGGCAGATAGAGGTGGAAAGCACATTTTTATCTATCTCTCCTGGCTCAGACTTCATGGAAAGTATTTGGAAGGAATTAAAAGTGTGTGCATCTTAGGGAAAATATCCATAGCATGTTTATGAAAGATCACTCTGGTAAGCTCTTGGCAAGCCTGAAGGATCATAGCTGTCATCTTTGCCTATCCTTCATACTCCAGAGAAAATGAATGATGATAATGTTACTCATCTATAAGAGTTCAGTTTTCTCCATAAACACAGCTGTGTCGTGAGTTAAGCAAACCCAATATGTGAAAATCTGGATTGACTGAAAAATAAACTGAAGATAATTATTTGCACCATAAAAGAATTCTGTGTTTTATAAAATGATTCATCATGGAATTATTTTGAATAGTGAGGTCTGTTAATGATCCAACAATACAATTCTGTTTATAAGCATGTGATCAGCAGGAAACTTTTTAAGGCCTCATCAATTCCATACAGAAAGGTATAACCCATGCTGATTGTTCTCCCTTCTCTTTTGTGAAGGATTCTATTTATTTTTCCAAAGGAAGATCAGTTTCAAGTTATTATTTTATCATTTATATGTGAACTCAGATTTAAGCAAACTTTCCCCTCAAGTTGACTCTTTTGGAAAATAGTTTCTATTATTTCAATTCTGGTTAAAACAACCCTGCCAATTTGACCACCTAATTCTGGAAAATAATGATAGAGACATTATTTTAGTAACGATATAGTTTGTCATCACATCACTTGTGTTTCCTATGTAGCAGGGCAGCCAGGAATAATCCATACTCCATTATAGGATTGAGAATAGGGTCAAAGAAAGTGGACTGTAGTGTCAAAAGACTTGAATGATTTCACCACTTTATATTTTACATGTAGATTTAATCTTCCAGAATCCAGCTTATGAATATGGAATCACTTGCCAGACTAATAAGTGAATTTGAACCTAGCGAAGTGTAGGTGATAGATGCAGGTAATGAGCAGCAAAAAGGAACTGAGGAACATTCACATTCTCACTTCACAATATGGGAGGGGATTTCAAGAGATACTGCTTGTTAAACATTGCTGGATCAAAAAGAATGCTCACTGAAAGCTTCAAAAGGTAAAACAAAAATATAATAGCTAAAAACAATAAGTGTACTTTATGAAAAACCAGGAGAAGAAGAGAGAAATGGAATTTAGCTAAAGTGAAGATAAGTTCAGGAGTGGGAGGCCCTTATCTTCTATCGTGGAAGAGTGGTCAAAATACACTGTCTAGTTTTTAAATTAAGAAACTATCATATTTAAACCTGTCAATGAAACTACCAGAAAAACTAAAACTGAAGTGGTTAAAAGCGATTCCTTCATGAAATAGAAATGAGAAGAGGAAAGATGATGTGCAGAATGTTGCTTTTAAGTTAAGCCCTTTTCTGTTGTGTCTATTTTACTTTGATTTTAACAAAACATTTTGCATGTTTACTCATAGGCTTACAATCACACAGAATCTTCAACGGCTCACACCATCTTGACAAAAAATGATTTTCTCAGGATGATCAAGGGGCCTATTCATGGCCTAGAACTGCTTATCTGTGTAAACATCTTTTACTAGTTTCCAACACACCTACCTAAATCCAGCCATAGTGGGAAACTTACAGATCTTTCAGACTTGTCTTTTTCACTTGCCCCTTAACATCTCTGAGTGTTCTGCTCATTGGCTCTCCCATCCACTCCTGTCTTTCTCCTTCTAACAGGTAGGAGAAAGACAGGAGTGGATGGGAGAGCCAATCATTTGTGAGGCAAGGATGGGAAACTGGAGTTCAGGAGGAAGGTAAAAATTAGGGTATTTTCTCCACTCAATCTCTGCTATAGGCAGCTTTTCTGGAAGTGCTGCATGACCTCGATGGTACCAGTTCTCAGTAAGCAGACCCTTCTATGGCTCTATTTCCACCTGGCAGCCCCAGCTGTCCCACTTCTGTCAGATACAATCATCTCTTCTCATTATCTCTCCAGCTCTAGGAGCAGAGTTGCCTGCAGGGGCTCATCTTTGAACTGCTTTACCTTTTACTATTTGCTCCATCTAATCTTCCAGACTCTTCTGTCTCTTAAATTCCCATTCTGAACTACACAGAAGGGGTTCCATTTTCCTGATGGATAGATATGACTAACTCTATTTGTCCATAAAGACTAAGATCTTAGGTCGCCACCTTCAGGAAGCCTTCCTGGTCTGTTAGCAGCTCTTTCTCGGCCTCTTTCATACTACATTGCAGTTATTTCTTTGGTGTGTCTTCCCAGAAGAATGTAAATTTGTCAAGGGTCAAACCCTGATATATTTAACTTGTTTGTCTTGTATGGAATTCTGATTCGACCCAGTAAGCATGCAGTAAATATTTATTGAATGTTGATATTAGAAATGTGGAAGATTTTCTTTTCAGATTCACAGTAGAGTTGACTTTTTAGACACACAAATTTGATAGTCCTTGCATGGAGGCCTAAGATAGTTCTTATGAAATGTCCTCTGTAGTCATCTCTAAAATGCATCTTCCACCTATGCCAATGTCTTTAAAATGTTTCCCACCATGACACCCAGTGAAAATATGCACATTACATAGATACTCAGTATTTAATAAAGAATATTTTAAATTGTGCTTTTGTTTTGATAATATGCATACAAGACTGATACTTTCCATTCTATTCTTTTCACTCATTCTGTTTTATTTCATTTAAAATTCTGATTGCATCCCATTAAGTTAATTTCATGAAAATCTAACAGTTCACAAACTTTCAGTTGAAAAGATTACGTTAAGTGCTGGAGGTGGTTTTTGCTCACATAGTAGGTCTTCAGTGATGCAGAGTGATTATTGCAGCTATGCTCTTTTAAAGTTGTTTCCTCAAATATATTACAGATGTCTGAAGTCATAGTTGCATTATGTTAAAGAGTCAACCCTTAGTACTACTATTACTCCTAACAATAATAATTACAATTGTCTTTGGAAGATGTAATACTTTAAGTTTTTATCACACACTTGAACATATGACTGTATGTTTCAGATTTTTCAATAAGAGTAAGATTTGCTGAATAGAGAAGTGAAGAATACTGACCACTTGAAGGGAAAAGAAAAAGGTTTCCTAATTTGGATAAATATGTACAAAATAAAGTACTGGTTTAAACCACTTCATAATTTTACCTTGAACATTTGATTGGACTGTTCATATATGTTAAGTTGATATCCTGATCAATAGGAACTCAATATTGAGGTTAATTAAGAAGTTGATTTTTTATTCATTGAATTCTATTTTATGAAATGTTTGAAAATGTTCATAATCTTGACTTGGATGTTGCATGGAACAGGCTGTAAAAAATCAAAATTTTATGATGTCATTGATAAAATATTTTGGATCAGGTTTACTATCAAAATATCCTCAGTAGATTTACAGGGCACTAATCCATCTCTCTTAGTATACAGATATTATTTCTCTTATTAGGCATTCATGCACAGACAAAAAATAATTTTTCCAAGGTAAGTTACAAAAGACCATCACTGAGCCATCTGTGAGCAATTTCACATCTGAAATGTATAACTAAGGTCAGGAACAAAAACACATAATAGATGGCTCAGGGTCAAAGCCTACATCCTGAACAAAGAGGTAGATGTGATCCAAAGTAAAAGAAACATTGCATTCTCTTATTTTGCTTCAGCTTCTAGAGACTATCAACTCAGGATTTGATGGAAACGGGGGTTAGGGAGATGAGTGCATTCACACATCATCTTTCTTATTAATTTAGTATAATTTTCTTAAATGGGTATATATACCTCTCCAGAGCTACTGTTTGGTATTTTCTTAAAGTATTTTAAAAAATATATTTTATTGATTTTTTACAGAGAGGAAGGGAGAGGGATAGAGAGCTAGAAACATCGATGAGAGAGAAACATCGACCAGCTGCCTCCTGCACACCTCCTACTGGGGATGTGCCCGCAACTAATGAACATGCCCTTGACCAGAATCGAACCTGGGACCTTTCAGACCTTTCAATGGATAGGCTCTATCCATTGAGCCAAACCGGTTTCGGCCTATTTGTATTTTAAAAAGACTTTTGAATCTATTGTAGTCCACAGCAGAGCAGGAAAAAAAAAGATTTCATTGAGCCAGACCTATCCCCCCCAAAATACTAGGAAAAGCAGAGCATGTTCTGTCATGTATGTGTTTACTCCTTGTATTTGCTGGGGGTTGTCTATTAAAAGGAAATTGAATAGTGTCAAAGGTGAGAGAGGAAGAAAGGGAGATAACAAGATGGAGAGGGAGAGCACACAAGAGCATTACTTATAGGACTAAATTTCTTTCTTTCGGTTTAGACCTCAGGAAAACATACAGCATTGTTTCAGACCAGATCCTATTCTGAACCTAGGTTTTTGCTGATAATTAGTTTGGCATTAAAAGGATACTTTTATGTGTTCAATTGCATCCCCTAAAATTCATACATTGATGTCTAAGTCCCAGAACCTCAGAATGCGACCTTATTTGGAAATAAGGTCATTGCCAGTGTAACTGGTTAAAATGAGGTCCTACTGCAGTAGGCTAGGCCCTTAATCCAATTGACTGAGGTGTCTATAAAAAGGGGAAACTTGGTCATAGAAATAAGCATGTATGGGGGGGGGGGGGATGTGAAAAGACACAGGGAGAAGATGGCTCTCCATAAGTTGAGGAGAGAGATCTGGAACAGATGCTTCTCTTATGTCTGGGCTTTGAACTTCTAGCCTGCAGAATGTGAGACAATATATTTCTGTTGTTTTAGCCACCCAGTTTTTTGTTTGTTTGTTGTTTTTTTTTTTTTTTTTTTTTTTTTTTTTTTTTTTTTTTTTTTTTGCTAATCCTCACTGGAGTATATTTTCCATTCATCTTTTAGAGAGAATGGAAAGACAGAGAGAAACATTGTTGTGAGAGAAACATTGATTGGTTGCCTCCTGTATGCCCTCCCCTTCTTCCCCAACCAGGGCCCAGGCCAGGGAGGAGCCTGCAACTAAGGTACAATTCCTTGACTGGAATCAAACCTGGGACTCTTTGGTCTGCAGACCCACACTCTATCCAGCCAAACTGGCTAAGGCTTGTGTGAGTATATGTTTGGTTTTTTTTTGTACTTTGTTATGGCACCCTTTGCAAATCAGTAGATACTAAGATAGATTTTTATTAACTCACTAAAATTTAAATGGCCTATAAAAGACTAAGCATTGCTCTAAGATATAAGTAGAACAATCGGTTGCTCAGTCCCTACCCTCAAGGAGCTCAGAATCACAGTTGGTTTCTAAAGAAAGCAGAACGTTTTATGAACCACCACAATAAAAGAGAAAGTAGAGGACAAATGTAACTGTCCCATTTATGAAGTCAAAGGACGCAAAAGAGAGATGAAGGGACTTCTTAAGCAGAACACTACAAAAGTGAATTGAACTTTTTCTCACTTAATTTGCCCAGGAACAAATGATTTCATTTGTAAATTAGGGGTCAGGGGGAGGAGTAAAGAACCTCTTGTTTAACTAGGGGCCATTGAGAAGTTGGGTATTACATGGAGTGTGAATTGTTGAAGTCCAAACATTTATCTCATTCTGCCTTTCTCCTTCTTTACCCTAATTTATATATATTTTTTCTTTCTTTCTCTCTATTGGTAGTATGTTTGTGACATGCTATGCATTGGTGGGCTTAAAAACAAATAATGGTAATATTTCTCAGAATGATGGAAAGGATAAGAACATAATTGAACTCTATAAACATGAAGAAGACTCTATTAAGATGACCATGAAATGTATTTGAAGTACAAAGAATCTGTTGTATTGAATTATTCCTTTAGTGTAAATATTTGTTTTATGTCAGTCAGTTACTGGGTTATTTGCCATTGTTATTCTCAGGTATGAGAACTAGCTGGCAATGTTTGGAAAATATCATCAATGCATATAATTATATAGGCTGTCAGATATTTTTACTACTAAGTTTTAAAATATGATTCCCATGAAGTCACATATAGGACTCATTCAAAAAGCATTTTTGCTGTATACAAAATGACCGTGCAGGGTTTTAAATAAAAAATTTAGGTTATAGTATTGGCTCCAAAAAACCTATTCAGTCTTTTTAAAGTATCTATTAATGCAGATATATAATTACATTTTGTTTGATACTAGCTTTAGGAAAGCAATGTAATTTTTGTATGTTTCAAGTACCCTTCTTCCTTTATTTAGTACTATATTAAATACTTACTTATCCATTAGAGGGCAGTGTTTCACAAATTTTAATTCTGTTGTCACTGGCAAAATTGCCAATGCCCTAAGTAGTAAAACAAAACAAAACAAAACCATACACACACACACACACACACACACACAAAAAAAAAAAAAAAAAAAAGAAAAATTTCATTATTTCAGTAATTGTTTACTAGAATTTTGTAGACAACATTAATGAAATCTTCATAAAGAATGTAAATTCCAAGACATGCTTATTCATTTAAATGACACTTAGATATGTGATAACAAATGTACAAAATATTTGCAGCATTTAACTGACACTAATAATACTGTAATAAAATGTGAAAGCACCAGATTATTTATTTGGCCTCACAAATGCTATCTAGTCTTTAAATTTTGCATTGCCCCATCCACTTAGTCCATCCTTTTATACTTTCTGCATATTCTAGGCATAAAGAGAGCAGTCTATAAATCTGTATGAAAGAAAAAACATTTCTTTGTAAATAAAAGAAAACTAATACATAAAGTTCTAAAAGGAAACACATTGACTGAAATGATTATCTCTGGACAGAAAATAGGTTTGAGAAAAAAAGGACAACTTTCATTATTAACTTCTATTTTCGTATTATTTGAATTTTATATAAGAAAAAAATTATTTTATGCATTTTTTTAACAAAAGGATGAAGTTGGTGTTAATAGGCAGGTCAGAAATGTTTTTAAAAATATATATTTTATTGATTTTATACAGAGAGGAAGGGAGAGAGATAGAGAGCTAGAAACATCAACCAGCTGCCTCTTGCACACCCCCTACTGGGGATATGCCCGCAACCAAGGTACATGCCCTTGACCGGAATCGAACCCGGGACCTTTCAGTCCCCAAGCCGACGCTCTATCCATTGAGCCAAACCGGTTTCGGCGAGAAATGTTTTTTTTTAATATATATATTTTATTGATTTTTTACAGAGAGGAAGGGAGAGAGCTAGAGAGCTAGAAACATCAATGAGAAACATCGACCAGCTGCCTCCTGCACACCCCCTACCGGGGATGTGCCCGCAACCAATGTACATGCCCCTGTCCGGAATCGAATCTGGGATCTTTCAGTCCACAGACCGACGCTCTACCACTGAGCCAAACCGGTTTTGGCAGAAATGTTTTTATTTTAGTTGAATTTTATCACGCTCTTTTCATTCCAAAACAATTGTTATAAAAACACCTTAGAGGGAAACATTCTACATATAATTATAGATATTGGATTGAGAAATGGAATATACAGAATGCAATAAATATTGACATGGGAATTTTTATGATATTGGTATATCAGATAATTTGGGTGATTTCACAATTTGAATATAGTAAGTCCCCAGTGAGATTTTCACCATCCCCTAGTTCAGTGGTTGGCAAACTCATTAGTCAACAGAGCCAAATGTCAACAGTACAACAGTTGAAATTTCTTTTGAGAGCCAAATTTTTAAAACTTAAACTTCTTCTAACGCCACTTCTTCAAAGTAGCCTCGCCCAGGCCGTGGTATTTTGTGGAAGAGCCACACTCAAGGAGCTTGCGAGCCGGTTTGCCAACCACTGCCCTAGTTCTACTCAAAAAATGTTTCCCAACTTAGAATAAACTTAGTAGTTGAAATATAAAATTATTTAGGATTAAGGAAAAAGGAGTTCATTGGGTAAAAAATGAAAATAGTAATGTAAATGAAAAACTATTAATTTGTTTTCACTTTTAGTAGAAGCTCATGTGTAGATAGTTATTGAGGATAACCAGATTGCCTATCGTATTAAAAAGGAACAATGATTTATTCTTGCAAATTACTAAATTCCAATTTAGAAATAAAACACAAATCCTGTCCTACTCCATTGCTTTGTCCATAGCCCCCTCGCAAGTCTGCACTTTTTTACTCATGACCATGACCTTCTTAGGTTTTTTGTTTTTGTTTTTAATTGATTTCAGAGAAGGAGAGGGAGAGAGAGATAGAAACATCAATGATGAAAGAGAATCATTGATCAGCTGATTCCTGCACACCCTGCACTGGGGATGGAGCCCACAACCTGGGCATGTGCCCTAGAGCAGAATGGAACCCCGAGACCTTTCAGTCTGTCGGCTGATGCTCTATCCAAGGAGCCAAACCAGCCAGGGTCTTAGTTTTTTTAAATGAGATTTTAGGAGGTGAACTGATATGCATATCTAGCCATCTGATATTATCTGCTTCCCAGATTCTATTCATGAACTTTAAAGCTGGAGGACATTTGCTAATGACTGGAAGTAAAGTGGGTATTATGAAGCTTATCCCTCTGAGCAATTTCCTATTCTAAATGAATTATTTGGTTCTCCAGAATTTTATGTCTATAATTGGGCCGAAAAAGCAAGTTTCCAAAATTTGAAATATCTCTGGTCAAAGACCTCAGTTATTTGGAGCATCTGCAAATGGCAGTCGGCATGACTTATAAGAAATGAATAAAAGGAGTAGGATTCTTTTACATATTTGCACAGTCATCCAACAACATTAACTCTACTCTCCTCTTATGTCTCAAATCTCTGAGTAATGTGCACTTTGGTGGGACAGAACTGATGAGTGAAAATGGCCAAAAGGGAAATCTGTGGCCTGGGAAATTCTCTGAGTTTAATGGCTTAATAGCAGTATGAGATAACAAGTCTAGACTATATAAATTGAAATGCCATTATATGCTTTAGAATAATAAGAAGATCTGGAAAATGCATTTATCTAATTCATGCAAACACCAGAAAACTGATCTGCAGGATAAATGCATATACTAGCACTGTGCATTATTATCACTCCTGGGCATTTGGATCATCAAAGTTAACTAATTTACTCCTTCAATTAGGTCTTTTTGAGCCCACAATGCTCATCAATCTTTTCACAGCTGGAATTTAAGTGAGTAATTGAACTGAGTAAATAGCACCTCTGTTATTCATTCTACTCACCTAAATGTAATATCAAAACTGTGCCAGAGTTGGGTAAGTTTCTCAGGGAAAAGAAAGATCCTTCCCTCTGCCAGGCCACAAGGTGGGGCATTAAGAATGCACTGACATATTGCAACTAGGGAAATGTACCAAAACCTAAGAACTGAGCAAGAAGAGGAAACTGAGGCCATTTCTGATTGACAGGTCATTGGGCTTCCTCCAGTGTTCCTATCCCCACAGATCTTTTTCAAACCATGACCACTCTCAAGTTTTCCTAGTCTTGCCAGCTCCCACTCAAAAAAAAAAAATAGCCTCGCCTATTGCTTCTCTGGGAACAGAGGTTCACTGACATGAACTCCCTCAAGTTTCCTCCTTTCCCGTTACAAACTTAACTTTATGTTTTATAAGTCCTACTTCTTTTCTCAAAAGGAAGGCTACCTCCACCATGTTTCTAACTGTTCAGAGGCCTAGGGGTGTCGAATTCAATCAGAGAAGGGGCCAAAATCTAAAATCCAGCCTAAATCGCGGGCCGAATGGTTTACTGAACAGTCATAAACTGTCATTGTGATGGAAACGCAGCGGAGTGCAGTGATGACAGCGCGGTGCGGGCCACATTGCAAGGCCTGGCGGGACGGATTTGGCCCGCGGGCCTTGTGTTTGACACATGTGGTTCAGACTGTTCTTCCCATCCCGCTCCACCCAAAATCATACTGTTCCATCAACCAGTAACTTACTTTCTCTTGACATAAAATCATACTCAAAATTTTCCCTTAAAAACCCCCCAATACTTTGTTTGGTACTCTACATATAACTAAAGTGTAATTAACACATCAATATATTACCTCTTTTACAAACTTATTAAGTAGCCTACACTCTTATTCTGTTATCTTGACTTTAAATCTGTCTCCACCAGCAGAGTTGCAATAAATGTTCAAGTGTCATTGATGTGCCCTAACTTGAATTGTCCAGTGATTAGCTCAAAGAACAAGTTCCAAATTAGGTTTGTATAACATACTTCCTAATGCTCTGACTCTTCAACTTTAACTTTGTCTGTTGGGATTGAACAGAAAAATCTTACTATGGTAGAGCCATGGTGTACCACCTCTTTTATAGTCCACAATTCGATTGTAGATCCCATACTAGCTCTTAAATTTACATTTGTCTAGAGACTTACTTTTATCTGGGCCCCAGTCTCCTCACTTAGCAACAGTCCCTACTTCATAATCTCTGATTTGGGTTTTTAAAATAGTCTCTCAAACAGACTTTCTGCATTATCCTCTTCTTCTCCCACTGATTTCAGAGAGGAAGAGGGAGAGAGATAGAAACATCAGTGATGAGAGAGAATCACTGATCAGCTGCCTCCTGCATGCCCCCCTACTGGGAATTGAGCCTGCAATCCGGGCATGTGCCTTTGACTGGAATTTAACCCAGGACCTTTTAGTCCAGAGTCTGACAAACTGAGCCAAACCAGCTAGGGCAGTCGTAACTATTTTTAATGTTAGCTATATTTTGAATCTCTTCCAAGGACTCACAGCACAGAACTCCAAAGATTAAGGCTACCAGGATGCTTGTATATGATAGGATGTCTATATTTTATAGATTATCATTAGAGATGCAAGTTTATTTTTAATAATTGGGCCAGGAATTGCTAAAAATGTCTTTAAGCTTTTTAGATACTTTAGTCGCCTTATATAAACTGATGTATACTTAAAAAAAATCAATAAAAAAAACCAAACACACACAAAAAAACGCCCAACCAGTGTGGCTCAGTGGTTGAGTGTTGACCTGTGAACCAGAGGTCACTGGTTTGATTCCATTTCAGGTCACATGCCCAGGTTGCAGGCATATCCCCAGTAAGTGCAAGAGGCAGCTGATTTTTAATGTTTCTCTCTCATTAATGTTTCATTCTCTCTATCCCTCTCCTTTCCTCGCCCTCTAAAAAAATCAATAAAAACATATTAAACTGACATGTTACCATACAAAAGCATATCTCATTTGTTAGTAGATTTCTATATACCACATGAGAGAGCAATATGCTTGTATCATATTGCAGTTCTTAATAATGGATATGGGGGTAGCAAATGTTAATATGTTGAAAATTGTATTTTTTTCTCCTTATTAATAAAAATTGTGCGTTTGCCTTAACCCACCGTTATTAAGTTCCTCTGGGAAAGAAAAATAAGTAAATAAAAGTAATTTGACATCATAATCTGAAATCACTCAAACTCCTTATTTGTCCCACACAAAGATCTTAGCCAAAATATTTTCCTATTGAAAACTTAATTTTATTCTGCATTTAAAAATATTCATTCTTGTAGCATTCCTGGGTTTTAAGAAAGATAATTTTCAAACTCTATCCTTACTTCACCCCCTGAAACTTGAGACTAAAGGGAACCTGAGACATCAAGAGGTTAACTGGCTTTCGCAGGACCACACACCACGTTAGGGTCAAAGCTGAGGTTAGAAACTGCAAGTTTCTTCATTTTTTTCTTAGTGTTTCACAAGGCTACCCTTCCTCTGTATTTACTTAGGTGTAGTAACTTTGCCAATAACCAGTGAGTAGGGGTTCACAGTGTGACAAAAAGATATTTAAAAGATGACCTTCTAAGAAAGCATTTTGTGCCCTCTGTTTAAAATATCACAGATACTCTCAAAATAAATCTTTATCTCCACTTGTCTGGCTCTGGAAGTCTTGCGCACCAACCTAGCAGGTTATCAGCTTTAGGACATAAGTGTGTCTTGTTTGGTCCTTTAAGAAAATCTTTTCCCCACAGCCATCCATTTTTACATTTTTTTTGGGGGGGGGGGGGTTAAGAAACCTACAATGTATCTCCAAATTATATCTTGAAATGTAAGAGGAAAATAGTTATTTACTATTATGGAATACACCTTTTGATATAATTAACTGCCTAATGGTTTCCATCAGACCGGATACAATGTACAAATGAGTGGGTCATCAGTGGCCAACTCCAGGACAAGTCATTTCCACCAACGTCAATATAATGCACAGCAGGGTCCTGTTGACGAAGCTGAAGGGTCTATTCATGGGCAGATAATTTCCAGCTACATGTCCTTTCACTTAGCCCATGAAAGGTGTAAGTATTGACTGATAGCTTCCAACCAAATATTTAGGAAAATGTCATAATATATAGAAACAATTAAAATTTAGTCTTGGGGTAAAAAGGAGACATGTGTAATTCTTCAAACAATAAAGGATTAAAAATTAAAAATTTAGTTTTGAATTTCTTTTGCTTAATCTTTTATTTATCATTTTTAAAAATCCATTTTATTCTCTTTTATTTTCTACTATAACCAAATCTCCACTTTGCCAATAAATACTATATTATTTATTTTTCTTTCTTTTACCTTTCTCCTCAATATAAAACTGTATCATATTACAGCTCTTAATAATGAACATGAGAGTAGCAAATGTTTACTGTATTGGATCTACTTTTTCTCATTAACAAATATTGTGTTTCTTCTGCACAGATTCAATTGTCACTCAGGTAATTTAGTTTTCTCTCAGACTTAGCTATTATAGTTCACCCCCAATAAGTCCCTTTCTCCTTTCCTAACCCCACCCAATTCACTTTATTATTAATTTGTCTTTGTAGTTGAATAAAGTGTATAAAATATCAAGCCTGAGTAACTTGATTCCAGTTCCAGTGGTTCTACTGTAGGGGTTCAGTGTGAGTCTAGATGTTCAGTTGCCTCATCTGAAAAAATGAAAGGGGTAGATCAAACAATCCCTAATGCCTCTCATAGTTTTAAATATTTGAATATCAATGAATTCTTTTTTTTATAGTATTGGACACATGGCAAATTATTTGTAGTTTAATGAAATACTATATATAGTATTTTTAGGTTGCACTTTTACCAATAATCTACATTATAGCTGAAAAAGCAGTTAGGGTCAGCCTTATGCAATCCTCAGAAATCATCATTGCCAGGAGAAGGTAAGTTGAAAGATGACCTGAGATTGATTAGTGGCAAAGAAGTCCAATTCTCATCGTCTTCTTATCATTCTATAATTATCCCCATCCTTATTATCTATGACATTTATTTAAGCTCATCTTTAAAATGAAGATGATAGCTAAACTCATTTGTGATACTGAAATGAGATAATGTATGTGACAGCATGTGACTCCCAGCCAGCATTCAGTAAGTATTAGTATCCCTTCAGTCCTTTGCCAACACAGAGTGAAAGGAACCATCTAACACAGGGACCAAAATTTTATTTAGGGGGCCTAAAGTTCTAAAATATTAGCTTTCAAAAAGATGAAACTAGACAACCAATTTATATCATACAAAGAAAAAACTCAAAATGGATAAAAGACTTCAATGTAATCCATGAAAGCATAAACAGAAGAAAACATAAGCAGTAAAATCTCAGGCATCTCATGTAGCAGAATTTTTGCCAATATATCTCCTAGGACAAGAGAAACAAAGGAAAAAATAAATAAATGGGACTGCATCAAAATAAAAAGTTTCTGCACAGCAGAAGAAACCAGCATCAGAATTAAAATGGAACCCATTAGTTGGTCCGAAGGTTGTGGGTTATTGTTAAGCTGATTAAAATGGAACCCATTGTATGGGAGAACATATTTGCCAATCATACATCTGATAAGAGGTTAATCTCCAAAATATATAAAGTACTCATACACCTCAACAAAAGGAAGACAAAAACCCAATTAAAAAATGACAGAGGGAATGAATATACACTTCTCCAAAGAAGACATACAAATGGCCAAGAGACATATGAAAAAATGCTCAAAATTACTAATCATCAAGCAGCGGCTTGCTAACCTATCAGTTGGATTGTCTACCCCCTGGTGGTCAGTGCATGACACAGCAAGCAGTTGAGCAGCCTTAGCATATTATTAGTGTTTTACTCTTTGATTGGTTGTACAGCTGACAGGTCGACCAGACACTTAACATATTATGCTTTTACTACATAGGATAATAACAATATAACCTGTGAAGTTCCATATAACTTTAGAAATTACCTTACGGTCAAACATCCCTTCAATCTTTTTCATTGCAAATACATTACCAAATAAATTATTTTTCTTTCATCTCAAAAGATTTTTTAATACTCTACATCAATTCCCACATTAATATTTTTTGTTCCTCTCCACTTATAGAATTTTAGGTTTTCAGAGAGGAAAGGAGTTTATATAGAAGTGAAACAGAAGTGAATCAACTGATAAAAGTTGAAAAACTGTATTTTTTGTCATTTTTTATTTTCTTTTATAAATTATCAGCAGGATACATGCTTTGATTGACATAATTATTTCCAAAAACCAGCCATATTAGTTTCAGAAATTAGGTATTTCATTTTGTATTCAGTGATAATGTATCTCTTGGCCCATCAAATATTACATCCTGGATGATCCTGGGTTAAGCAGCCCACATTACTATTAAAGATGTTAAGGTGACAAGATTCAAAATCAATTACTCCACTTACCTACTAGCTGTGTAAACTTGGGCAAGTTACTGCACATTCCTAGACCTTTGTGCTGTGAAATGGCAATGATAAACAGTCCACAAGGTTTTGTGATGAAAGAATCAAATAATGCACACAGAGCTCAGCATGGTCCTTGGCGCAGAGGAAGAGCCTACTGACATATTAGCTGTTATTGTGAGGCCCTTTCATCTTGAAAGCATTCTTCTAGACAAGTTCTTCAATTTTGTTTTGGAGGTAACAAAGCCCAGGAATACCACAAGTCTTGAAAACTTGCTTGATATTGTTCCAGAAAAATATGGAGAATGTGATTATGCTCTTTACGGTAATTTGTAGCAATTTACGTTGTTTTATTTTAATTTTAGTGCCCCACTGTCTAGTGAGGTCTACCAGCCATTAAGTGAAGTGAGCATTTCTTTGTGAAGTCTGATGGAATAATTTAAGACAGCTGGCTATCTCCACTGGTACAAGGAACTGAACGATTGCCAAGTGTCAGCTTCACTTTCTGCAGTATAGACAGAGCATCAATGTTTGCACATCCTAGAAATATGCTATGCCTAATAGCAGCAAAGGAGGAATTTTTAGTTTGCTGTTAGAGGAATAGAGTGAATCTTCAAATCCAGATAGGATTATTTTAATGTGGAAAACTCTAATATGAATGGACTTCTATTAGCCTTTACTGTTTCCAACTAATGATATAATTTGGTTGTTGAAAAAGGCTTTTAAAAAAAATATATATTTTATTGATTTTTCACAGAGAGGAAGAGAGAGGGATAGTTAGAAACATCAATGTGAGAGAATCATTGATCAGCTGCCTCTTGCACACCCCCTACTGGGGATGTGCCCACAACCAAGGTACATGCCCTTAACTGGAATCGAACCCGGGACCTTTCAGTCTGCAGGCTGATGCTCTATCCACTGAGCCAAACCAGTCCTGGCTGAAAAAGGCTTTTGAAATGTCTTGGTATTTTGTTTTTTCACTAGAGGCCCAGTGTACGAAAATCGTGCACTGAGGGGGTGTCCCTCAGCCCAGACTGCACACTCTCCAATCTGGGACTCCTCGGGGGATGTCTGACTGCCTGTCACAATCCAGGACTGCTGGCTCCTAACTGCTCTCCTGTCTGCCTGCCTGATGCCCCTAACCACTTCTGCCTGCCAGCCTGATTACCTCCTAACCAATCCCTTGCTAGCCTGATTAACACCTAACTGCTCTCCTGCCACCTGAATGCCCACAACTGCCCTCCCCCACAGGCCCGGACTTGCCCTCAACTGCCTTCCTTTGCTGGCCAATTTGGTTCTGATTAGTCACTGTCTATGCCAGTCAGTGTCAAAAGCTCCGCCTCCTAGGCAGCCATTGGCTCCTCACACTTCACCCAGATTTGGTTCTGATTGGTTGGTTTCTATGCCAGTCAGTGTCTCTGGGCCTATCAACAGGGCCTGATCAGAAAGATGGGGCTGATGAGCAGCCCTGGTGAAGGCCTGGAGAGAAATGAAGATGCAACTGCTGGCCAGGCACAGAGAGAAAGAGAGAGGCAAGTGCTGATCAAAAGCTTCCACAGAGGCAACAGATCAGACCCTGCTTTTCTCTTCAGGCCTCTCTCTGGCCCTGATTTGCAGTCCCTTCAGCAGTTAGGGCTGGGTCTTCACAGCAACCCAGTGCTGACTGCCAAACTGACTTTGAGTTGGTGGAGCCTCTGGTCATGACGGACCCAGGGTTTTTATATATTAGGATATCTAATTCTATCAATTTTTCACACAAGTTAATGATATTCATAGAAGAAGGGAGGGAATGAGTAGAGAAAACAAATTTGTGTCTGTGCAACCCATTATTAGGAGAGATAACGTAAAAATATATTACAAAGCTTAAACATGAATAGGTCCTAGACTATCAGTTTGTAATAATCTACAAAATGTTGGAAATCCCCTTGGAAATAGGATTATTGTCCTCTTTTATAACTGAACTAAAGGAAAGAAGATATCATATCAAGGAAATGAATATAACATTTATTCAAGCAAAACAACAATTCAGAGTTCACAACAAATTTTAAGTAGTCTGTGGAAGTAGCAGTATATTTGATATTTTTTAAAGAACATTTTCTCCTTTTATTACCTATTAACTTCCTATATAGTGTTTAGCATAAGGGAATATAATAGTGTACAAATTATTATTAAATGATATGTTTGTTTTGGTTTCTAGATTTAAATAGCTTCCCTTCTGGAATATTGTAGAACTAAACAGATTTCTTTTTTAACAACAATTTACTGGCAGCCTTAGACTGATGCCACAAATGGTGTTAATTAAGAAAATATAATAAAAAAGCTGTGTGGCAGCTGTTTTCAAGATGTCAAATCTTAGAGGATGGTGTAACTTTCATTTAACAGTACATTTATTATTTTCCTAGTAAATTCTGCCATTTATAAACATTCTTTATAATAATAGGGTACCAAGGGATATTGTCTTTAAATATTAAGGATGAACACCTCTGGAGTTGTGAATTATGGATTTAATCTTCTGTTATATATTTCATGTGCAGTGCTATAATTGTGCTCTAATGTTTTACAAACAATTGCTTAAGTAGACTAGATATTTTTAGTCTTAATGATCTTTAACTAGATGATCTTTGAAGTTAAAAATATATTCTTGTCTCTCGATAAATTTCCTGTCTTGCCAAGAATGAGGGAGTAAATTATTCACATTTTAAAATTTATGGAGATTATTTTCAGCTTAAGTGATGAATTTTAACCATCTATCTTTAATACATGCCTCATGGGGTTCCTCAGCACCTGAAAGAATTCCTGTACCTATACCACTGGCCAGCTTGCATCGAGCAGACACCCAGGATCTGTGAAGATCCATGGTAGAATATTAGGTGTTACTGAAATTAGTGAGTCTAATTCCACATTAAAAAGGCCTATTAATTGACCTTAACTGCCATGTTAGCTGCAGTGCTTACTGACCATGATCTTCCCAAAAATAATATTGGAGCATTTTTATAATAGCTATAATAGACACATAGGCACTACATAGAGCCATACAGGTTCTATATCCATATATGTCTTTCCACTACCATACCCAGTTCAGTGTTCTTCAGTCCCACATCCCCTCAAACACATCAAACTCAACTCTACTCTTGGAAATTCGCACTACTGTCCACTCTGATGGGATTTCTGGGATTTTCCAGAATTTTGACAGGTTCCTTCTCATCATTCATAATTCATCTCAATTGTCTCTGCCTGATAGAGGCATCTCCTGTCCAAAGCACCAAAAGTGGTTGTTGCTTGTGCCATTACCCTGTTGAATTTTTGTTTCAGAATTATTGCTAATATTCTCTAAAAGCATTTTCTTTATTTGTTTACTTTTTAATTGTCTGTTTCTCCTATTCTCACTAGAATTTAAGCTTCATGAAAACAGAGAATTTACTTATTTTGCTATTCCCTCAGCTCCAGGAACAATGGCTGGCAGACAGCACCAGGAACAATGGCTGGCACATATTGAATTTTTTTTGTTAAACAAATGCATGAATGGGTAGTTATGAAGAATTTTTCTTTAGGTGAAGCTATCAGTCAGTACTCTAAAATTTAACCCTGAATTCTGTAAGACTACCAGTGGTCTGTATTCTCAGATGTCATATTAGGATCTTCTTTGTGAAACTTTGTTTTGGAGGAACCCTGTGGACCCATGTTATGGAACATTAATGCCACAGTTCTGTGAAGGCCATTTCTACATTCTTAACAAGAATGATATTACTAGTAAATACTTTATTCTCACTATTAACGTGTTCTATTTATGAAGAAATAAAGATAAAATCTCTGTACCAGAAAGAGATATAATTTCTCCTGAGCAACTGGTTCACTTTTCCTTTCTTTCCCCCCCGCCCAACCCCCCGCCACCCATTTCTTAATCCTTGTCCAAGGACATGCTTAAGGAGAGGAATGGAGAGAGAGAAACATTGATTGAATCAGCAATCAAGGCATGTGCCTTGACTGGTAATCGAACATAGCACAATGCTCAATCAATTGAGCCACTCTGGCTGGGCTGTTTTTCCTTCTTGACATTGAAACTCATACGATTAATTCTGCTTCTTTTCATAACTTGTTTGCTAGGAAATTTAGAGCCAAATTTGTGGCTCACCTTTAGTGAATATATGGCATGTAGTTTGTGTATTAAGTTTACTTCTCGCTTTTCTATCTTTATCTTGTATTCATTTTCCATTAAATTTTCTACCTATTTTTTTCCCCTCTCAGTTCTGATTTGCTTTATTATATTGAACAAGAGGCCCAGTTCATGGATTCGTGCACCAGTCCCTGGGCCTGACCTGCTCTGTTTTGCAATTTGGGACCTCTTGGGGTATGTTGGACTGCTGGTTTCAGCTGATCCACGCAGCTGATCCAGGCTAAGGGACCCCACTGGTGCACAAACCTGTGCACCAGGCCTGTAGTATGCATATAAGATCTTTGGTTAATCTCTTCCCCCCCTCCACCTCACCCCTTCCCTCTGAGATTCATCAGTCTGTTTCATGTTTCCATGCCTGTGTGTTGAGTGTCTGCCTCCTGGTGGTCATTGTGGTCAAATGGTCACTTAGGCTTTTATATATATAGATGACTCTTTGTAATTATATTGTTTGGAACAAAGCAAGGTGGAAAGACATTTTAAAGTGATTATGTCCCAAAAAGCACTTCTATTTGGATCTTACGTTTTGAGAATGAGGTGGAGCCCTGAGTGACATGAGTCCTTGGGATATAAGCAGATGTGCTGTAAAGACAAATTGGAGGACTTCCCTTTAGTGACTTGATTTTCGACCCCACTATTTATTAGGTCTAGTAATACTTAATGTCGTTTTCTAAAACTTTTTAAAATCGAATTTATTTAAACAATACAACAAAATTTAATCAACAATATAGTTGCCATTGTTTTCTACTACTTGTGCCCAATGCTCAGGAAGCATTTTAATCCCTCTGTTGTAAAATTCTTGTGATTTTGATGCGAAAAATTCGGTCAATGCATTTTTGAGGCATTCTTCATTATTAAATTTTTTTCCAAGAAGAAAGTTTTGCAAAGAACGAAACAAATGGTAATCGGAAGGGGCAATATCAGGAGAATATGCAGGTTGAGGGAGAACTTCCCATTCCAACTGGTGCAGTTTTTCAGCAGTGATTCTTGCAGTATGCGGTCGTGCGTTATCGTGGTGAAGAATTATGCCCTTCCGATTAATCAGCGCGGGTTTTTTTTCTCTTAAAGCTTGGGCTAACCTTTTCAATTGGGCACTATACACTGCACTTGTAATGGTTTGGTTAGATGGTAAAAGTTCATAATGAAGAATTCCTTTAAAATTCCACCAAACACACAACATCACTTTTTTCGCATGCAAGTCAGGTTTTGGCGTGGGCTGCGGAGCCTCATTTTTGTCCAACCATTGAGGCCGCCTTTTCAAATTAACATACAGCACCCATACTTCATCTCCGGTAACAATTTGCTCTAAAAACAGCAAACGGTTTTGACGAGAGAGGAGCGAACTGCAAATTGTGACTCTTTGATTACGGTTGTTGTTGGTCAACTCATGAGGAACCCATTTTCCAAACTTGGACTTTGCCAAGTGCATGCAATTGATTGGAAATTGTTTTTTGTGAACAATTTAAAGTTGTCGCAAGCTCTTGTTGGGTAATTTGAGGATTTTGCACCAAAAGAGCTTGAAGAGCTTCTTGATCAAAATTGGACACACGGCCTCGACCACTCTTGTCATCTAATGAAAAATTTCCGTTGCGAAATTTCTCAAACCAACGCTGGCATTTTCTGGCGCTAACTGCATCTTGACCAAGAGCACTACAGATGTTTTTTGCAGCCTCACTTGCTTTTCTTCCTAATTGGAACTCGTAAAGCATGCAGTGCCAAATATGCTCTTCATCTGCCATCTTCTTAGCCCTAGTTTTGCAACAAAAACCAAACCAAACACAAACTTTTTCAAGCAAAACTTGTTAATTGCACTTCACACGTTCTGTAGATTCCACGTGTTTGAAGGTTATGTCAATACAAGTCAACGCCAAGCAAGATTTTAAACGAATGTTGAAAAACGACATTAATTATTACTAGACCCGATATGATGCTCCATACACTTAGACAAAATCATCTTCCTAAGAAAAACATAATTTTTTTTTTTTTTACATTCAAGAAGGTGAAAGAAAAATCCAGATAGCTTTGAAGGATGAGCTTACAATAAAGAAGGGTATAAACACAACCCCAGATGCCAGATGTTTTAGCATACCAATGTGAAGAAATACTTCCCTTTCTTTATTTATAAATTATGGCAAATATTTTGCAAGGAGAAAGCAAAGAATGGTCATGTTCCACAAGTTAAGTAAAGTATAGCAAGGTTGCAAGTTCCAAAATGTCAGCATTCCTTGATAAACATCTGGCATTCTATTTTCTAGTGTTCAGAAATAATTATTATTAGCACTGTAGAGGAAAGAAGAAAAGCCTGCAACTCTGATCAACTTCTAGCTCTATTCTAGGTCATAAGGAACTAGATGAAGTGACATCATTGTTACTGTTGTTATACAGGGAAAGGAATTTGCTAATTACACACACACACACACACACACACACACACACACACACACACACACTATTTTCCTGCTAGTCAAGTGCTTAAACTTTCTTCAAATGGTATTTTTAGATCATAGAGTCATCTTTAAATTTGGACACAAGTTTGATGATGGGAAAATACTCTTAGGGTAGGTCTCACTAATCAGAAAACTAAACATATTTAAAGTAATTTCTTAAAAGCGGCCATTTGGATTTTGTTAACAACCTGAGGTTATTTTTTACTCTCATTAGTAAATCCAATGAAGAAATAGTAAATCATATACTTAATAAAACATCAAAGACAGACTCAGCTGGGAGAGACTACCAGTACCAGTTCCATCATATCTGTCAGGAAGGGTCTGATGCTTGGATAGTAAAGTTAAATAGGTTGAAAGGAAGGGGCTTCATAAATCTCATATCACAGAGATTTATTCCAGTGTGCACTCAGCAAGTAAAGGAAGATAAGAGTATGTTCTATACACAATTCATAACAGAGATGGATATATTATTTTATCCTTCAGAATGGAAGATCGTATTAAGTTACATTTCAGAGACCCTTTACTCTTAAGAAATTGCCCTTTTTATTCACAACTCCAAAATCTAGGGAATGCAGTTCAATAAAAGACTAAAGAAAAAAATAAGGTGCTAGGATGTTATAGACCAGCTTATCAAACTGGGACCTTCTAATAAAAGATCAAAGAAATCAAACCTTAACAGGAATCTTTACTTCAGGCAGATGGAAAGTTCTAAGTCATACCAAAGTTTTGTCACTGCCTCCCAGGTAAGAAGATAATCTGATCTTATTTTATGAATAATGAAGGCCACAGTTGGAGTCTGGGGTCCTGACCTTCAAAAAAGATTACAGAAATACGAAGCAGGCCAAATAAGAGATATAAAGCTAAAGAAAACAATTGGAGCCAAGAGGAAGTTAAAATGGATTTTTGAGATTATTGGAATATTTACCATATACTGTAATTTTTTTTGTTATATAGCAAATTGAGATTAAAAGTTTCTTATTTTTTACTTTTTCAATATTCTTACAAAGCACTTGTGTTTCTAATGGACACATCACTTTATACTATATTTTTTTGCATAAATTTGCTATTATTTCTGTAAACTACCATCATTAGAACTGAATCTGTTCTCCTACTCTTAAATATCCCTTACTCCCTTAACGTAACAAACCACTGTTCCTTCCAAAATTGTGTGTTTGCAAGCTGACAAGCCACATCTGATTTAGGCTTGTCATCTATTAAAGCAGTTAACTGATCCACATGGGATCAGACCCGATACCTTGACTTTATCCCACCAAACTCTAAGAAACCCATGAGTAAGTCACATGATTACATTTGCATCTTTACATATTTACTTAGCTTTTGGTTTGGAGATGAGGCAATTCTTTGTTGACCACCATTAAATCTAGGATTATATTTATAACTAAAATTAGTGGATCTTTAGAAGCACAGAAATGATAATTACACCTGGTAATGTCATATGGTAAATTTTTTTCCTATACCACATTATTCTCATCACTTCTTTGTTGTTAAACATTTGGTTCAAACTTCTGTTTTCAATAGTATAGGTGTTCAGGAGGAAATAAGTGAAGATTACTGTGGGTTCTTTTCTGTCTTTTGTCCCCCATAAAAGGAGAGCACAAACTGCATCGGTCAGGGGTTTCTGACTTTGCCTGTGATCAAGCAGGGGGTAAGAAAACATAAATCTAAGTCTTTCACAATTATTTTATCTTTTATGGTGACTGGTTCCCTTCTGGGTCTCTATGCCAGCACTGTGTCATCCTTTAAAGATCTCATCTCCTTTAATTATTATAATAGTTACATGAGGTAGGTACTTTTATTCCAATCTTACTGATGGGGGGGAAATGAGGTACAGAGACATTAATTAACTTGTCCAATATCATGCAACTAGGATATAGCCTAAACTCTTCCCTACTATACTAATTGTCTAGGATATGCTGGACATTATTGGTTATTTTATAACTATGTTTCCTGTGGACAGTTCCATGGATTTATTTTTCAGGATTAAAATAATTAGTTCCAATAAGGCATCTCATTTTTAATTAAATTTAAATTAGAAGTACAGTTTAGTAGGGACATATTGTTTATATTGTATTGTTGAAGCTATGTAAAAAAACAAACAAACTGAAATGTAGTTATTATCCTAAAGACAGAAAAAAACACCAATGAAAATAGAACCAGTGTGATACCTGGAATATTTTTTAACCTATATTATTTTTTTCGTACTTTCTATATTTCCTTTAGTGAACATAATTAATTTTATAAAATAGTAACTTTATATTGGTAAATATATGCCTTTTAAAGAGTATACTTAGGAATTTGTGTTTCATCCAGTGTTTGCCCTCACGTTAGCCTTTTTGTGATGCAGAAAAGTATACTCGGAGTTCTGCTGTGCCATTCTTCCTTGCCTCTAGGACCTTCCATACCTAATGCTAGCTCAGCCTAAGAGGCCACTGTTTAGAAATTACTTTAGCAGAGACAGAACTGCACAGGCCACCAGTGTTGACATTCTCGGGACCGGGCCAAAGCAGAGAGAATTTTTTCCTTTTTTCATTCCTCTCATCTTTGAAATCTAGACTCTGACTTGGGAGATATGGATTCCTTGGAAGTCAGGAGCACATTTTACAGTTGAGGATTTTCTACTTTTCATAGGATTGTTTTAACGCATTAATAGAGAAGAAGCACTCTGTTTACATTGGTAGAATTTCAAACACTTTTGTTCATGGCCCCTTTATTGTGTTTGGAAAGCACTAACCCTCTCCCAGGGTCACTCTTAGGAATGACAGACTTCAGGCCACTATATGCAGAGAATGTTAATACTGTCTGAGAAAATAAAGCATTTTACCAAACTTGAATTGTTTCTGCAATTACAATGATAGAATCCTAAATGCTTTATTTTACATTTAAGGTAAAGTGTAAAGGGATTGGAAGTGGCTAAAGTGATTTATTCAAAATTGGCATGAGAAATGGAAGCAACTCTGTGTGATGCTGTGTAAGTCAGGCAGCCTTGAGTTTTTATCCCATTTCACCCCTTCTTAACTATTTGGTCTGGCTTCTTATCTAATGCAACCTCCCTGAGGGGTTGTGAGATTAATTGAGATCAGATATGTTGAGCTCCCCACCTCCACCTAAAGTCAAGCCCAGGTCTTCCCCTGTGTCCTCTGAAAAACTCTTATTTGTTGTTAATTCTCTTCTGTAAAGAAAAGAGGACTGAATCCAAAATGAAGAGAAGATATGCATACTTAATTTCTCCCCCACCACAGTTAAAATTTTTCAATGTCTCTTTTTTTTTTATAAAACTTGGATACAATCCAAACTCTTGCTTATAGTTCACAAGAAACTCCAGGATTTAGACTGTATCATTCTCTAAGGACTTTTCCACCTTCCCACTCCCTCCACCAACCTCATCTCCAGTCAGACCTTTGCTAAGTCTCTGGGGGAAATAACCTCCCACCACAAAATTCACCTTCCAACATCCACCCATTTCTCTTCCTTAAATCCTTCACTGCCCTTACTTCCTCTCTGCAAAGATGCACTTTCTTAAATGCCTATGTTCCACAAAAGTAGGAACCTTTTTTCACTGATGCCTAGATCCCAGAACAAAAACGGACAATATTAAATTGTAAATATCCTTTACAATGGAGAGGCATTATAGTTTAGCAATTAAGAGCAAAGAGTCTAAGCCTAGATCCCTTGAGCTTAAATGCTGGTTCCACTACTTTCTAGTTTCTGTGGTTTTAGGCAACTTAGTTTTTGGCCCTTAGTTCTCTCATATGTGAAACAGGAATCATCATAATGTCCAATTCATAGGGCTGTGTTGAGAGTTAATATATTTTAAACAACTAAAATAATTCCTCACATATGATTAGTACAATTATTACTAGTCTATCATCATCATCATCATCATCATTATTAATCATTATTATCATTTAAACTACCATACAACAGGGGCAATGTCTCTTCAACATAAAACTCTAAATAACTATTATAGAGAGAGACATTTTTATATAGCACAAGGAAACATAAGCTAATCAAATTCTCATAAAAGTTTGTATTCCACAAATATTCTGGCTCCTTACTAATGTAAAACACACTAGGTTATGTTCAGGGAGACATAACTAAGAATAAATCAAGAGCCTAGTCTTCAAGCTCACCATGCAATGGAAAACACAGACATATACACACAAAGAATAGTAACATTTGTGGAAGTAAATGAAAATCAACCAAACGAGAACAAGCAAAGCCTGTTTATTCTGAGCTTAGAATAGCAAGGGAGTAGTCACTATTCCTTGCATTTAGTGGAGACTCAAAGGCAGGCAGGAGAGTGGGAGAGCTTTACAGTAGGAAAAATGGGAAGGCTCAGTATACCCCAATTAGAGACTGTTTGGATGTTGGCATGCCGGCTGTATGTGGACTAAGCAGAAATGGGTACCCTATATGTCTAGTTAAGAATGCATATTTGGGAGGCAAGGCTTGACTTTGCACCTCCTTGGAGATACAAGAGCTAGCTCACCCAGTGGTCGAAGTGAGACCACACTAGATTACAACTCTTCAGATCCATAAGAGATACACTCAGGGGGCAGACTCAGTGAGCACCAAAGCCCCACTGAAGCAAGTCCTGCTCCTTAAGGGTGTTTCCAGCACAGTAGTTCTCCCATTGTAGAAGAATGCATATTTGGGCCTAAGCTGAAACTGGGGACAAAATAGGAAAGATGTTAGGTATTAATCAAGTCCTGGATATTTTCGGTTGATCATTTTAGGGATTATTGCTTGGATTCCTATACTAGTAACCGAAGCTAGCACTCTAACTTTCTACAAGTCTGACTTACAGATAGCTGGGTGGCTGTCTATAGCTAGATAGTACATTGGTTTCCTGAGCTCGTTGCTGCACATTGTGGGTCAAAATTTTATTTTATACATGTTCTGACCTGTGGATACCCAGTTGCTTCAGGGCCATTTGTTAGAAAGACAATTTTTTATTGACTAGATTGTTTTGGCACCCTTGTCAAATATCAATTGACTCTAAATGTAAGGTTATATTTTTAGACTCTAAATTTAATACATTGATCTATATATCTATCCTTATACCTGCACCAGATTGCTTTTATTATTATAGTTTGCAGTAAGTATTGAAATTGATTTAATGAATTTAATTATTAATTAACCATGTATGATGGTTGTATAAATTATAGCTAGTCAGAAATTCAGAATTACTATTCAGAAGAGACTTATTAGGGGACCTGTGTTGAAATAATAGCTCTTTGATCTCATGAACAGATGAGAATTTGTTTTGTGGCTCTTGTTTTGTTTTAGTCTAGCTTTTAAGAAGTGAGTGTAAGAGAAAGAAGGCCAAAAGATATGGCACAATCTTGAGGCATACCTATACTTATGGAGTAAAAAAAGAGAAACAATTTAATATAAGCTCGTTGGGAACATTCACAGAGTTAGGTGGACACACAAATGATGTATTATAGAACTATATGTATAATACACCTGAACCCTCATATTTCTATTAACCAATGTCATCCCATTAAATTAAAAAATAAGTACAAGTGCATAAAAAAGAAGGAAAACTAGGAATGACAATACAGAAACAAAGTAGGGAGCAACTTTAAAAGAGAAAAGAAATAGGAGTGTCAGCTGGTCTATGAGATCAAGTAGGGTGGTGATTGGAAGAGGCAATTGGGTCCAACAAACAGTATGTCAAGTTTGGCTTTTGAAATAGTATCTGGTCTGTCAGGAATCCATTAGAATATTTTTCCAAAACTGTATTGGTTACTAAAATTGACTAAGCAGAAACATTTTCAAGTACTTGATTATACAGTTCTTTCTAGTCCCAATGCATAATCCTTCTTATATCAAAAATATAATTTCAATTAATTATATTTCTATTGTGAAACATAAATTTAATTTTTTTTTACAGTAGATCAAGGAAGTTGTTTATATGCTCTTCCAACTATTTATATCCCATTTTAAATGTTAGCAAACTGCTACCAGAAAATGTAAGAAAACCAAATGGATACCTAAAACCAAGATAGAATGTTTCCGACTGAAAGGTAATATTGAGGGCTAAAATTTATCTTGGCATAAATTATATCCTGTGAGTTCAGAGTACTAAAATCAGACTCTCACTTTCTTGTGAAAATTTTAAAATGACTACATTATCCTCTAAATAGTAACTGTCTGGATGCCTGACCAGAATGTATTCCATCTGGTCCTTGGTTTAGACAAGTAGAGATGTAAGTTGTAGCAAATTAGAAACATTAAGCCACATAAAAATGTCATTTTGAAACTGTTAGGACATTTTCAGAAAACTGTGATTCAGTGAAATATGATGTGAAAAGCACTCACTCTGCTCTAGGGATAAGAGAGCCATAGCTTCCTGCTCAGGAAGCGCACACTGTAACTGGAATCCTGTTGCCCTTGACTCTTTGTCTTTGGATGGAATGAATGATCACCAATCAGGAAGCCATCTCCCTCTCAGCAGATCTGAACACCTGAGGATATGAAGGCAAGGTGAGATCCCCTTGCAGCCCTTAGCCTGGGCAGGGCTTTCCTATACTGAAATTCCATTCCATTGACTGCTCCCAAGGGCCAGAGATATGGTTAATGGCACTAGTCTTTGGAGCTGAATGGGACCTTGAAAAGTCTCAACTATAAAACAAGTTACGTGCATAAGGAGGTGAACTCTCAAATTTGACTGAAAGTTTAAAATACACAACAAATAAAAAGTTTCTTTCTTTTGCTAAAAATAAATTAGCACTTCATGATCTCTACATTGTAATTATCTATGTTTTCAATGTTTTCCTAAAATGAAGCTGGAGGTAAAAGAATAACCATTGGTCAGATTCTAGTCTAACTTGTTTAAAAATTTAGAAATGAGAGTTGTAAGGCTGGAGGGGTAAAGAAGTTCCATTAATTTTGATTGTTTCTTTACCAAAACAAGACAAAGTTTCTTATAACAGAAATACTTGGGGGAAAAAATGATGGCCAGACCTAGATGGCTTAATGTGTGACTGGGAGGTCATGGTTCGATTCCCCATCAGGGCACATGCCAGGGTTGTGGGCTCAATCCCTAGCTGGGGAGCAGCCAATCAGTGATTCTCTCTCATAATTGATGTTTCAATCTTTCTTCTTCTCTGAAATTATATATATATATATACACACACACACACACACATACACATACACACACACACACACACACACACACACACATATATATATATATATATATATATATATACACACACACCCACACATATATGTATGGAAACACTTAAAACCTCAGGTTAATCCCTTCTCTCCAACTGCTCCCAGACTCAATCAGCGTCCTAGCGAGATGAAAACTAGACTTCCGAGTCAACCAGAACACTGAGGTCTGGAGATACTCTTCCACCTTTACCCTCTACTTCTCCTATTCCCCACTGGCCATTTTTCTCTGTTAAATCAGAGATAGCAATTGGTGATTGGGAGAGCAGGCAAGGAACTGTGCAGGAAGTGGTGAGGAGGGAACTGTCAGGAACACACAATACCCTGTGAGTTGTGTGAAGAAATGCAGGCCAAGGAGGATACCATTGCCTTTGACAGTAGTGTCTGCTGCTCATATATTGCATGAGTTCTCAGTGACAACTATCAGATAATGAGGGTAGGAGAAGGTGCTATCTCTGCAGAGGTGAGCTGCACCATGTAAATATCTACTAGAAACTGCCTTCTAATTATACAACCATGAATGAGAGTCAACAATCTTCTAAGACAATAGAGAACCCACACACACTGACTTTTGAGAAATATGGCTAGATCATATTTCTTATAAAAATAAGTAGAGAAGATTAAAACAAGGACTGTGGGGGGAAAATGTTACTCATCAAGAGAAAGCAAAAATCATCCCTTTGAACTTGAAGCAGCAATGTCTACAGGTTTGAAGGGAATGATTTAGAATTCACCAATTTATGCCCAATCAAGTGGTCTTTCTTGTGTGAAGGTGGCATAAAGACATTCTCAGATAGATAAGACCCCCCTCCCAAATAGATCAAACTTTGCATCCTTTAAAAATCTCTTAATAGTAAAAGATAAAGAAAGTAAAATTTAAAGATAAAAATGGAGAAAATCTTAATTTTCTGGGAAGAACCATTAAAGGCAGTTCAACATGGATATTATGCCAAAGAATTAAATATCTTGTTATAACAGAAAGTAAATGTCAAATTAATTCTTGAAAGGTAAGATACTTAATATAAAAATAATGATTTAATGCCAATAATTTGAATTAAATTCTGAAGTCTCACTTTATAAATTGACCCACAGGAAGCCAGTGTGGAAATTAAGTTTATCATAGCAAATTATTTAACTTGTAAGCCTTAGCTTTAAATGCTTTTCTGCCAACATAAACACTTATAGTGGAGGAGGCATTGAGAAGCGTTTGATTGTGTGACCTCTTGTATTTGATGGTGTAGACCCTGATAAGAAGCTTACAGAGTATGCCTAAAGATGCTTTTTCCAATCTTGAAAACACAACAACAAAAATAATTCCTTCTTTTTCTTCTAAACAGAATAACCCAGTTTCTGGTTATTATCTGAAGCATAATAATGAGAAACAGAGGCTACATATGGGGGCATCAGAGAACCACCATATAGTTTTCAGGATCACAGAAAAGAGGAGCATATGTCCATTTTCCCACTTGAATGCTGAGAGGAATCAGCTACAGTGACTTCTCTGCACCATCCTGGGACAGGCAGAGGGCAAAATTGCCATTTTGACTGTGTTTAGGCAGAGAGAAGGCTTGAGAGAGTAGTCTCAAGTTCCTTATTCACAAAGAGGAGTTTCAGAAGGAAGTTCCCATGATTCCCAGAAGAGATTGGGCTGGTTGAATAAGAAAGTGTCAAAGAAGTTGATAGACCCAAAAGGTCTGCCAGAACAAGGCTGGCACAGATTGCTCAGGCCAAAGACCCCACAATTCAGCAACAGATGCGCCATTACAGAAGTCAACAACCAAAGATCCAATTGGATGTGGAACCACAGCAAGGGATTTTGAAAGCTGGAACTACACAGTTATGCATCCATTTACCCCGTGATTAAGTTACTGATTATCTATTATGGGCTACGCAGCATTCTAGGCCATGGCTATAGAATGAGAAAGAAAAATAGCTCACATTTGCCCTGTCGGGATAGCTCAGTTCATTAGAGGGTATTCCTGATACTCCAAGGTTTCAGGTTTGATCCCTGGTCAGGGTCCACACAGGAATCTATCAATGAATTCATAAATAAATGGAACAAATCTCTCTCTGTGTGTCTCTCTCTCAAATAGATCAATAAAAAATAGCTCACATTTTAGTGAAGACAACTGTCTGTTTCCCTTAATATCGATAGGCAAGAAATAAATAGGTAAAATACGTAAGTGCTGTATCAAATGTTAAGAAGTAACATAGAGCATGGAATGAATAGCTTCAACTAAAAATGTACGTTCACAAACTGCACAAAATGAGATACTAAAATTCAGAAAACCAGAACAACAGCTAAAGTTGAGCACAAACCACAAACCTGTGACAAGTCATAGACTCTGGATTTTGAATCCGATTTTATAGGGGAAAAAGAGATTATCCACAAACCCATTGTACACATCTGAGGATGTCTAACTCTTTGAATTGGAAAGGGGTAACAGACTCCTTAAATGTGGAAAGGTTTTCTTCATTCTACTTCTTGAGGACCCCTATCGTGTGTTGGGAGAGGAATACTGCAATTTATACTAGAATGTCAGAGAAGACTTCCCTAAGATAAATATTTAAAAAGTGGGGTGGGAAGGAGCCACATGGTACAGTAGGGCAAAAGTATTCCCATTCAAGGGAGAGCAAGGGCAAGAGACCTGTGGGAGGTATAGGCATAGAGTGGAGGATCAGGAGACAGCGGAGGGATGCATAATGTCAATGATGTAAGGCCATGAAGGACTGGCTCTGCAGGCCCTGCAAGGAATTTGGATATATTCTGAATGGGATGGAAAGTTGTTGGGAGAATTTTGAGGACAATGACAAGATCTAAAGGAAGCCTCTCCTCCTGCTACCTAATTATCTACCTGTACTACCGTGTTTCCCCCAAAATAAGACATCCTCCAAAAATAAGACCTACTTATAGGTTTCCTTCTAAGTGAAATATAAGGCATCCCCCTAAAATAAGCCCCCCCCCCCCAAGGCTAAACATGAGAGATTTGGTCCACTGATTCTGAAAGAAATGGAGTCACAAGAAATTCACCAGGAAATTCAGAAATTGGATTGTTATGATGATGTTCCAGAAGATGATGACATGATTGTCATTGAATAAATGAGTAAATTCTTGATACAGTAGGATTCACAGTTTGTCTGGTTTGTGTTGACTACTACCGTACTACCGTACCATATACAGGTAATAAATTTCTTTTATTTTCATTTAGCAATAAATGTGTACCGTATTCTTCTTCATGGAAAAATAAGACATCCCCTGAAAATAAGACCTAGCACATCTGTGGGAGCAAAAATTAATATAAGACACTGTCTTATTTTCGGGGAAACAGGGTAATACTATCCCCTAGTACAGTGTTTCCCAAAGTGTGGTACGCGTACCCCCAGGGGTACTGGAAGAGTTTGGTGGGATATGCACTGCACCGTGCTTAGCTGCGCTTAATTCTACGATCTCATGAGTATGAGGGGTACTCAGCGTTACGAAAATTATAGAAGGGTACACATATGTCAAAAGTTTGGGAAACACTGCTAGAAGAAGGGGGCAAATTCCCTTTAGAGGGAAAAATGACTGTTTCCTTACAGTCATTTTTCCCTCTAAAGGGAATTTAAATGGGAAATTTAAATGGGAAATTGACTGAAAGTGCACCTGAAATTTAAATGGGAAATTGACTGAAAGTGCACCTGAAATTTATCAAGCAAACAGTAATGAGGAATTTCTTTTGAAATTGGATGAGACATGGTTATCCTAAAAGTGAAATGAAGGTTTTCTTTCCTTTAAGGATATGGTTTCATTAAGAGTTTGAATTCAGTTATGGAGCAAAAGAGAAGCTGCACTTCTGCCTGCATGAGATGTGTTTATGCATGAAACAATATTTTCTCCTTTGCATGCTCAAGAGGCTATAGGAAAGGACGTAATTCAACAGGCACCACTACAATTTACTAATAGAAGTAAACATTATGTCATCAAATATTTATTATGTACCAGTGGGGGCTGAATTACTTTAACAAACAATGCCAGACTAAGTCCCATTAAGCTTGTACAAGACTAGAGCACTTATAGGTGGCTTTCTCTCTCTTCCTTTTTATCCCTATCTGAACATGATGCCCCCAGGAAAATGCATTAAACATAGGTTAACACCAACTCCTTGGGGCAAAGTTCTATTTCCTCATTAGGAAATTCTAAAGGTTTTATTTTCTGTGTCGATGACTCTCAATTTTATTGGACCAGAATCATGAGCATGACCAGAGAACGTTAAAAATATATCCAATCATGATTTCCTGATTCATAGGTTGAAGGTCAACCACTGAGCAATGCCCGGTGGCTGGGTGACTGAAGAACTTTTTAGAGATGCAAATTATAGGTATCCAATCCAGATAAACGAAATCAGAACCCCTGGGTGGAACCCAGCAATTTGTATTTTGTAATCCAGGTGATTCTGATGCCTCCTCAAGTTTCAGAACCACTAGTCTAAATGAGAAACTTATCACAGGTTCCTCACTGTCTCTTTGTGCCATATTCTTGGCTAATTTTTTCAGATCTGTTGTTCAAGCACAAGCTCTTTCTTTTGTCAGGTGCATTTTGGGTTTAAAATGTCCTTTGACTTTTTTAATTCTAATTATATCTATTTAAAAATACATATATGAGCCTTGGAATGCTGTACCTTGGAATGTTAACATCTTTGCAACTTCCCCTTCCTGATCCTCCCCCATGGACACTGCCAGGGACCCCTCTGCATGGGCGGCCCTGCCCCCCTTTGTCTCTGCTGTATAAATACTGCCATTTCAGAGAATAAAATTGAGGCTTGATCAGAAAAAAAAAAAACATATATATTTTTATTGATTTCAGAGAGGAAGGAAGAGGGAGAGAGGGAAACATCAATGATGAGAGAGAATCATTGACTGGCTGCCTCCTGCACGCCCCTTACTAAGGATCGAGCCCACAACCCAAGCATATGCCCTTAAATGGAATTGAACCTGGGACCCTTCAAGCCACAGGCTGACACTCTCTTCACTGAGCCAAACCGGCTAGGGTGCAATCATATATTTTATTTCTAGAAATTTTATTTGGTTATTTTTCAAATCTGCTTGGTCATTTGTTATAGTTCATTATAACCTATACATGTTTTCAAACTTGGCTTTTAGTTCTTGGAAGAAATGAAACATATTTTATAAATTGTGTCTGGTATTTCATTGTTCTTAAAATTCTTTAAAGTCTGTTTCTACTAGTTCTTCCTCATGGTGACTTGTTTAGTTATTTTTGATGGTGGGCTTCTCAATTGCATTAGGATTTATTATAAAAATCCATTGAGGACTGGCATGATGATGGGTTCTTACAGAGATTTGCATTTGCTTCTGCCAGATGGTCTTTGGGACATCAACAGTTTGGGATCACTAAATTCTCAGCCTGAGGTTTTTGACCACCCATGTGCTGTGCATTTAGGCTTCAAATGCATGTGCAGATTGGTTTGTGGTTATAAATTCTCAACAGTTTCGGTTTTCCCTCTCATTCAGCACCTATGTTTGAGTGGGTTGACTTTTCTTTAAGGCCCATGATTAAGAACACAATTTTCCCAGTTTCTTTTACTTTGAGGATGTTACCACTTGGGGTCTCAGTTGTGTGGGGAGGGGAACTTTCAGGTGGAACTTTGACTTTGTCTCCTCTTTTATTATTATTATTATTATTATTATTATTATTATTATTATTATTTTACTGTTATTTTAATCTTCACCTGAGGATTTTTCTCCATTGATGTTAGAGAGAGTGGATAGGAGGGGGAGAAAGAAAGAGACAGAAACATCAATATGAGAGAGAGACATTGATTGGTTGCCTCTGTACCCATCCAAACCTGCAACCCAGGTACATGCCCTTGACCATGAATTAAACCCATGACCTTCATTGTGTGGGGCCGACACTCTAATCTCTGAGCAACACTGTCTAGGATAACTCTGCCTCCTCTTTTTTAAAATCATGTGAGAACCAAAGTTCATGTTAATTTTGTTCAGCATATGTTTGCAGAGTAAAATCTAACTTCAGTGGTCCAGTCTTAAGATTAGTTGTTTTTAATACCAGAAACAAAAGTTACACTGGTTTTAATTAAAGTCCATTTATTTTCCTGGATGTCATTCCATATTTACAGAATTCTACCATATTACCATATTCATATGATGGTGGAGGCAGAGACTGAAGTGCTGTGGCTGTAAACCGGGGAGGCCATGGATTTCTGGCACACCACCATCTGCTAGAGACAGGCAAAGAAGGCTTCTCCCCTACAGAGTCCAGAGAAACAATGGCCCCACCTACATCTGATTTCAGATTCTTGACTTCCAGAACCGTGACAATAAATTTCCATAATTTTTAAGCTTATCAGTTTATAGTACTACTAGTGGCTAGTGCATGAAATTCATGCATGGTGTGTGTGTGTGTGTGTGTGTGTGTGTGTGTGTGTGTGTGTCCCTCAGCCTGGCTGGTACCCTCTCCAATCTGGGACCCCTCGGGGGATGTTCGACTGCCGGTTTAGGCCCGATCACTGTGAGATCGGGCCTAAACTGGCAGTTGGACATCTCTCTCACAATCTGGGGCTGTTGGCTCCTAACCACTCACCTGCCTGCCTGCCTGCCTGATTGCTCCTAACCATTCTGCTTGCTGGTCAGATCGCTCCCACTGCCCCCCCTTCCAGCCTGATCGTTCCCAACTGCCCCCCCCTTGCCCACAACTGGCCCCCCTGTTGGCATGCTTGCTCACAATTCCCCCTTCCCCCACTGGGCTGATTGCTCCCAACTGCTCTCCCCTCCTGGCCTGATCATCCCTAACTGCATCTGCCTCGGCCCCGACACAATGGCTTTGTCCAGAAGGACGTTGGGAAGGTCTCATGGAAGGTCTCCTAGTCTAATTAGCATATTACTCTTTTATTTATATAGATGTTTCCATAGCCCAACTCCTATTCAAAATAATCCATTTATAGGGAAAGAATCTCCAGGCCAGGTGACTGCCTTACAGACATGAAAGTCTGTGCCCTCAGGAGAAGAGGAGCAGGAGGAAAGGTCTGTGTTCTCTCTAGTGTTAAATCTTCCCTGCGGTTAGGAATGGCCCCCGTGGTGGTACTCTAGTATTTGTAACACCCATGAATGTTTCACAAACAGGTATTTGAAACACTTTCTGACAAAGACTTAGTATAAGTGGTAAAAATATCTTTATGATGTAATATTATTTCCTTGTAATATTTAATTAAGGACAATGACCCGGAACATTGTTGCAACTAGAAAACAAGGGGACATGGTGTTGCTTCTTTTCAAGAGTGCCAGAAGTGGAAAACAGCAAACCAGCATGCCTAGCGGGGTAATCACGAAAGGCTGTGAGTGCTGTATGACTTCCAAATCCTGGATTTCACAAAAGATCCAAGAAAAAAAATTTTCCTTGGGGCTATGTACATATATATCGGTTGTCCCATTTAAAATAAACCTATTCACACTTTAACAGCTGGTAGTTCAATTTTGAAAATGAAATGTATTTTAATAAGCACTGCCTTTATAATTATTCAAGTGTGCATACCATTTTGGGGGACACTTTCTAGTTAAGATATAGCACTGGCAGTATTTACCAGAGATCTGAATTAGATTAGGAGTTAACTAGGTAAAGGTGAAGAAGGAACTCAGGTAAGAAGACTCCAGACAGAGGGGAAAAGCCTGGACCAAGGTTGAATGGATGGGGAGAGCACAGTGCTCTTGATGAACTGAAGGAAGGGGTGTGAAGCAGTACGATTTTCCTCAAAAAATTAAAAATGGAACAGTAATCCCATTTCTAGAAATATATCCCAAGAAACTAGAAAAACCAATCAGAAAGTATATATGCACCCCTATGTTCATAGCAACACTATTTACAATAGCTAAGATTTGGAAACAGCTTAAATGCCCATCAGCAGATGAGTGGATTAAAAAACTGTGTACATTTACACAATGGAATACTACACTGCTGTAAAAAAAAGAAGTAACTCTTACCTTTTGCAACAGCATGGATGGACCTGGAGAGCATTATACTAAGCAAAACAAGCCTGTTGGAGAAAAATAAATATCACATGATCTCGCTCATTTGTGGAATATAATAAATGGCATAAACGGATGAACAAAAATAGAGCCAGAGTCATAGAAGCATCGAACATATCATCTAACCTAAGAGAGAAGGCAGGGGAGAAAGGGGGTAAGGGACCAACCAAAGGACTTATATGTATGCATATGAGCATAACCAATGGACACAGATAGTAGGGGAGGGTGAGGGCATGCGCTGGGGGGTCGGAGCAGCCAGTGAGAGGTCAGTGGGGGAGAAAAGGGATGAATGTAATGCTTTAAACAAAATTTTAAATTAAAAAAGTATATTATAGGGAATATAGTCAATAAAATTGTAATATATATGCATGGTACCAGGTGGGAACTGGAAATATCAGGGAACCACTTTGTAAAGTATGTATTTGTCTAACTACTATGCTGTACAACTGAAATTAATACAAAATAATATTGAATGTACAAATAAAATACAAATTTTAAAAGAAAAAAAATAAAACAAAAGTATCAGAATTAAAAAAAAAAAAAGACTTCCAGTAACTTGTCCAATATTGCACTCTCTTAAGACATCCTCCTGGGATGTCCTCTAAGAGAGGAGGGCTCCTTTTATAAATGGTTCTGCTATGCTAGCACTATGCCTTTTTTTCTGTAGAAGAAAAATCGGCTCTTTGAATAAGAAGTTTCTCTCAGTTAAAATAAAATGGTATACAAAGCACGGTAAAAATTAATTGATCACAACAGGGGCCTGCATATCCCTAAGAAGACAAGTAACATCTTCTGTGGCTGATCTTTAAAAGTCAAGGTAGAAAAAAGAAGGGTGTTGAAGAAAGCAGATAGAGATGTAATGGCTCACACACATAGAAACTGCACTCAAGACAAGGATTCATTAACTAAGGAATTGCCCTCCTAACACCTGACAGCACTTTGTGTTAGATTCTTATGAAAAATATCCTGAGTTAAAAGTTAGGATAATTAAATACTGATTAATAGTGATTGATTTTAAGGAGCAACACATCACAAGTTATGATATCTAAATTCACTTTCTATTTTATATTGCTTGATGCTCAGCAAACATCATAAATATAGGTATAATTATTATTTTTAAAAATATTTTTATTGACTTCAGAGAGGAAGGGAGAAGGAGAAAGACAACATTAATGATGTGAATCATTGATCGGCTGCCTCTTGTGTACTCCCTATTTGGGGATGAACTTGGATTCTGGGCATGTGCCCTGACTGGGAATCAAACTGTGACCTTCTGGTTCATAGGTCCTCTGGTTCAACCACAGAACCATACTGGCTTGGTTATATGTACAATTATTTTGAAAAATATTCTATTTTTGACAAAAATTTCACATTAGCTAAATCTTGTGCTCTGTCTCATCTCTTTAAAACTCCTCATACTCCAAAGCTTTTGATGGACACTGCTATTTTCTAGGAATAAAAACTTCTGTAAATGCCATATTCCACTCCCTCCCCCACAGCTCTATTTCTGTTCCTATGTAGCAAAAAGAGTTGACTACAATTTCTTCTATAATACCCAAATCATTCCTCATGCTGCATCAGGCTTTTACACCTCCCCACCACTCATTGCTGTTTTTAAAGAGCATGTTTTCAAGACACTAATGACCCAATGACCTCCTTGTTGCTAAATCCAGTAGTCAGTTCCATCTCATTTGACCTATGAGGCGTTTGTCACCGATAATCATACCCTTTGTCATGAAACACTTTCTCACCTTGATTTCCAGGATATCATGCACTTGTGTGTTTCCTTTTCCCTCCTTTACTGCCCTATTCTCTATCTTAGTTCTTCCTCATCAATCTGACCTCTGAGAGTTGGAATGGTTTAGTCTTTGTGCATGGATTTCTCTTCTCTGCTTTCATTCACTTCCTTTGTGATCTCATCTAGTCTCATGACTTTAATTTCTACCTATGTAAATAACTCCCAAATGTATATCCCCAGCCCAGATATTGCTTCAGAATTTTAGACTCTTATGATCAACCCTACTGATATCTAAAACAAGTTCTTAGTAATTTAAAAAGTGATGGAAGTATTTTTAAAATGTTATATAGGATTGGAAGATAAAGTGAGAGATATTGCAAAAAAGAACTAAAAGTCAAGATGATAAGAATTTTTGAGTAAAATAATAAAAAACTGACAATCTATTTAATAAATTTATTATCCCACTACTAAAAAATTATAGGAAAATGACTGATAAATGCAGAAAGAGAAATTACTAAAAATAATAAGATATAAAATTTTCTATAATTAAAAAACCTTAGATCTTTATATAAAAAAGTCTCTCTGAATGCATAGTAGAATAAAAAGTTTAAGATATTTATATTAATGCAACAATCTTTGTGAAATATCATATCTCTGGGATAAAGAGGAGATCCTAAAAGTTTCCAAACAGAAAAACAGGGTAACCTGAAGGAGTAGTCATGAGAATAGTATATGCTACTGGACTTTTAAAAAATTGCAACACTGTAATCTAGAAAATAATAAATTCAACAATGATTTATTAAGTGCCTACTCTGCACCAGGTATTATGTGAAGTGATGAATAGAGAGATGCCTTTGAAATTGTGACAGAAAATTATTTCTATCTTAAGATACTCTACTCAACAGACTAAAGTATATAAACAACAGCAACAACTGGACCTCTTATGAACTTTTGCTCAAGAAGCTGCTGGAGCACGTGGGTCACAAAAATAAAATTTTTAAATCAAGAAAGAGGAATTCAAGATTCATGGAATAAGGCATGTGGATGAAAGGGCAGACTTGCCAGGGTGATTGGAAGGTATGTCCCAGGACAAATATGGTTCAGATTAATGCAGGGATATTGTGGGTTGGGGAGAGAACTCACTCATTACCTACTGTGTTTAACTATTTTGAGAAGAATTTCAGAATTCTATTAATTCTAAAATTCCAAATTAAAAGTGTTGGAAGTAGCAGCCTCTAATTTATATTACAAGTTGTATAATAATATTTGACTCTCTAAATTAGGGTCATTTATTACTTAAGAAAATAATAAGCATGCATTTTTAAAAAGAACAGGATCACAGACAAAATTTTCAGTTAAGGCAAAAAGAAAATAGTATTCCCCCTCCCCCTTTTTGTTAACTTAATTTCAAAAGAAGAAATTCATTGTTTTGTTTTCAAATAAACATAGTGCTTTAATTTTCAATGGCATTGCTATTGTCCTCTTTAGAATATTTTGAAAAGAAGATCATACTTTATACACACAGAGAAGCAGATTTTGCAAGGTAAGGACTGAAATGAAGTTTATGGCCTCCATAAACAATTGCATCATGCTATGCAGCCTGTATTTTCTTAAGAAGGAAGATAACATTTTCTTTATCAAAGCAAGCTAAAATGGGCTATAAATTATACAATGTCTGTCTTCTGGTTCACAGAGAACTACAATCCATCTGGAACCAAGTAGGAATGGCACTTTATAAAGTCTCTCTCGGTAAATGTAAATTATAGAGAAAAGAATGTTTCCACCTTGGTGCACCCATAGTTCTGGGCAATTCCTTTCCTATATTTTGATATGCATGGCAGCCAACTGACTGGCTATCAAATACCCAAGCACATTTTTAGATTTACTACCCAATAAATAAAATTCAGTGGAAATAACAAGAACCATGATGAAAATAAGTGACTTTGATCTATTTAGTTAAAATGCTACTGTTAAAGTACAAATTTCTTAGTGTATATATAGTAGGAACTCAACATCTGTAACACCATTATGGTGGTAAGAATATAAAAAGGTTGGAAGTATTAATGTATTCAGAATGTGAATAACCTTTTCACCTCAAGAAACCTGAATTCAAAGACGGTTAACCACAGAAGTGAAAATATCTTGGGTGGTCTAACACTAGACATTTGTTCTTAGTGTATTTGGCCAAAGCACAAACCCACCAAGGAGTCTGGCATGATGGATAATGTCTTCCTAGAAGATGCTTGGGATTAAGCAGGTTGTTTCAAGTCAGACACGGGTGGAATAATTGTGACAAGAAGCTTGTGGAGAGGTTTACCAGGTCATAACAGATCCTTTCTCTATGAGGATATCATTAATAGAAGTCAGCCTCCTCTAAAAACTGTATTTCTCCCAAATCCTCCTAATTATTATAATATAAAACACACAAAAAATAATCTTAAAAGCAGACCAGCTAGGGACCTTAGGACTCAAATAACAACACCAAAGCCTCATACATCCCAGACAGGGAGGTGAAGAAGACGGCAAGCTGGAAAAACAAATGAAGTTAGACAAACAACAACAACAAAAAAAACCAAGAAAATCTTGCTCTTTTTAACAAAAAGACAAGGAAACAGGAAGTTTAGCACAATAGAAGACTTTTAGATAATTTCTCTAACTATAGTCAAACAGCACAGCAAAAAAGAAATAATCCTGTGGTCCCATCTTTACCACACCAATCAAGGCTGAATGGAGAACTTAAAATTCTACCCTCACCAAATAGAGGTCACATAGGAGGCAGCCAATTGATGTCTCTCTTTTATCAACATTTCTATATATCCCTCTCCCTTCCTCTCTCTCTAAAATCAATAAAAATATATTAAATTTTTTTTCAGAATATCAAGCTTAAAAATCCTTGCAATTTAACAATACATTTTTTTAATATTAAAGGAAAATTTTGTCCATTTTAATAAACAAACTTGAAAATTAAAAAAAAAATAGAGAACTCAGAAATAGAGCCACAAAAACATACTCAACTGATTTTGGGGGAAAAAAAAATGCAAAAAAGGATTCAATGCAATGCAGAAAATACATGGCCTTTTCAATAAATGGTGCTGGAGCAATTTGGCATCAATCTACACTTAATAAAAGAGAAACTATACAACAAATTGACTATACCTGTGCTATGCCCACAAGCCACACCCACCAGCCAATCATGAGAGAGCATGCAAATTAACTCAACCAAGCCAGCGGTTAGTTTGCATATCCAGGCACAGAGTGAAGATTGAAGACAGACAGCATAGAAAGAAGCCAAGCGCTGTGAAAGAGAGCAAAGCTGTGGAGAAGCAAGTGGGACAGCTGAGATGGGAAGGAAGCAAGCAGGGCAGCAGAGAGGGAAGGAGGCAGGCAGGGTGGGGGAGAAGGGCAGGAAGCAGGCGGAATCTTCCCGCAATGGGCCTCTAGTGGAAAATAATGAACCTTTGCCTAAGTCTCACTCTTTATACAAAAAGTCACTGAAACTGGATCATGCACTTTAACTTAAATGTAAAATGTTAAACTATAAAACCTTCGGGAAAAAACACAAAAGAGAAAGTTACAAGATCTAAGGCTAGGCAAAATGTTCCTATACTTGACATCAAATGCATGATCCATAAGGGAAAACATTTTTAAGTTTGATTTGATGAAAATTTAATACTTTTCCTTTTTTTGTTTTCCCATCCTCCATAATCCTCACCTTTTTCTCACTTTTTAGATGTGATTTTAATGTATAAGTCTCATATATATGGTGTGTGCATTAAACAGGTTTTATTTAAATTATCTTCCTCTTCTGCTATTTCTGCCATACTGATCTCTCTGCAGTCTGCCTTCTAAGACATTGTCCATTTATCAGCTTATAACTTATTTGTACCCCCTCATTTCCCAGCAATCACACAGACCTTCAAATTGTACCTTTACTTTTTGTTACCCTCTTTAATTTTTATTTTCTAACCATAAAGTTTATTATATATTTCTCCTTGTGATTGAAGTATCTTTCTCATCCTTTGGATTTTCTATTTATGTGCTATTTTTAAAAATTACACAAAAAATAAATAATGCTTGATATATGTGATTTAAAAAATATAGAAGTATTTCAAGAAGGAAATGACATTCTCAATTTTCTTACCTTCAATCCCATTCTCTGTCTTAGAGGTCATAATCCTAACACCTTCTTGTCCTCTTTCTCTTCGTTTACATACATATTTTCAAATAAACAAATGCCTTATATTTCATAAATAACATCACACTAAATGTAGTATTTAGAAACTTCCTTTTCCATTATAAGTTTAGGGACATTTTCATGTCAATACTTATAGGTCTATAGCACTCTCTCTCTCTCTGTCTCTCTGTCTCTCTCTCTCTAACTACTTAATATTATACTTAATATTCCACAGTAGGCACTACCATAATCTACTTAACTATTTACTTATTGTTGGAAAATTAGTGTTTCCTTATTTTTACCACTAAAGGTACCCTTACACTTTTGCACAGATGAGTATTTCTTTAAGCTGCATTCCCAGGAATGGAATTATTTAATGAAAGGATGTGTGTACTCTTGGTTTTGAGAAATACTGATCAATTGCCTTCCAAAAGGCAACCAGCAGAATAGAAGAAAGATTCAAAATATCTTACCAACAATTTTTTGATGAGTGAAAACACATGTATCTATTATGTTAGAATTTCCTTGATTGTCTATAAAGCTAAGAAGATATTTTTGGTACATTTTGTGGCTAATATTTATTAGATTTTTCTTTAATAACATTATAGTTTTGGTTATTCATAGTTTATACATAGTTCATCAAATTTATCTTTATGTATGCTGTCTACTGTGGATTAGATTTTTTTCCTAGGACATTAAGTAAAGCATCAGTTCTTTCCTTAGTGATTTAAAAAACCTTCTTATCATAAATTGAATTACCTAATATTAAAAAAAATGTTTTCCTGGAGTCAGTTGTTTCCCATTTTTCCATCTGTGTTTGCCTTCCCAAATACCAAACTACACAAAGCACAGCTTTATAATGTGTTTTGGTATCTGGAGTAACTATTCCTTTTCAGAATTTTAAAATTTATTTTATGCATCTTTCCCCCCCATATAAATTTAAGAATGAGCTTGTCATTGCATATGAAAAATACTGTTGTGATTTTTATTGAGTTATAGTGAATTTTATTACTTTTTCAAAAATTAGTATTTTTATTACTTTAATCTTTTCATATAAACCATGATATGCCTCTCCTATTTCTTTAGGTATTTATGGGGGTGATCTTTTAGCAGCAGTTTATAATTTTATTCATATAGTTCTATATGGTCCTTATTCTATTTATGCCTTAGATATTTATGATTTGTGAATGGGATGTTCTTTTACCATAAATTTTCTAATTAGATATCATTGATGCATAGAAAAATTACTGATTTTCACATGTTGGTCTTTTATTTAATTACCCTTCTGAATTATAAATTCTAGTAGTTTGTTCAGTTATTTACTTGCAAAAGTTTATCAGTTTTGTATTTGTTCCATTCAGAGATAGCTATATGTATAAATAGAGATATAGATGTATCTAAAATACACACATATACTAGATACATACATACACATTTTTTATGACACATAACTTGTATTTTTCCTGACTCATTGCATCATTGAGGACCTCCAATGTCATATTAGATTTTGATGTTATTAGTGGGCATTCTTATTTTTCTCAGAGGTTTATTTCATTGGACATCACAGAAAACACAATGGTTATGTTCATGAATTTGTTTTTTATATTGTCTGATTAATTTCTATTTTTAATTTTATTAATTCCTTTTATTTTTATTGTGCATTTTTATTTTTTCAGTTCTTTAAGTTTTATGCTTAGTTTATTCAATTTATTATATTTGTTATTTTTAATATAAAATGTATATACTACCAAATTTATATACTAGTCAGGTGTCTTTTAAAGGTCTGCATGTTAAAAATATTTATGTTTGGGTTATATTATATTACTTACACTTACTTATCAAAATTATGACTTAGGTCAAGTTTTGAGGATAAGGGAAGATGACCTGAATAAACTCAGCAATGCAGGAAACCAAAAAAAAAAGAAATCTTATTTTCATATTAGTCATAATTTTAAATCAGTGATGAGTTTCATAGAACTCAGTGGCCCCATGGAATGAGTAGGCAGAAATTAGGTTAGAAATTGTGTCCTTGGCTGAGGGGAAATATGGGGCTTTATTTCCATTTGGTGACTTGATTATGGCTGCCTTACATCCAAACTGGCTGCATTTCTAGGTAAATTCTCTCATCTTTTTGGTAGTTAAAGGTCAGGAAATTCTTTAGGGATCCATATATGTGTTTTTATAAAATTGATAAACACACACAAAATAAAAACAGGAGACCAAAGATGAATCTTCACACGTAGGCGAACAATACTTCTATCAACTCTTTGTTTAAAAAAACACATAAGCCTAGGAATATATGCTTGGTGCAATAAATGGAGCAGTTCCCTTAGCAATTGGGGAAACATTAGAAAAGTTGATATCTGTGCTTTCAAGCATGGAATTTGGGTTTTAGATCTGCTCTGATAATGCCATCATTTTAGAAGATAATTCAAAGGTATCATAAGAACATATCTTCCAGGTTTTCATGTTAGGCAATTAGGGAGCTTAAGGCAGATTCTGGGGCCTTTGGGGGAATTACTGATGTAAAATCACTGAGCTGGACAGCCAGAGGCTCCATGGCAGGAGTGGCTAAAGACAATGAAATAAAAATGGGTCAGAGCAAGAGTTGTTCCCACCCATACCTAGGAATATTTCTTGTTAAGTGAACTAAACAGAAGACTTGAGTAAAGCAAGCTTCAACGTGAGACTATTCTTTAGACACCAGGCCTTTGCCACCACAGCATTCTCGTCTCATAAGCCAGTAACTTTAGGACATAGAGCAAAGTTTATAAATATCTTTCCCTGTTCCTTTGCCTGTTTATATGTAAGAATATAATGACAAACAGAGGGACACATCCTGTTTCACAGCATAACCTAACCATAAAATAATGTAACTCTCTCCTAATTGCACAATGAGTGAGTCTTCTCTGGCCATTGACTTTCATATAATAAGGCCCCTTGCTATGAAATGCCTATAAATATGCAATTCATGAATAGTCTAGCTAAAAGGTCTGGTGAGAGCCATGACTCTTCTTACTGGTGGAGGCCAGGAAACTGCAAAGACAATAAAACTTGGCGTCTGCTCCAGGCTAACTGGCTGTGTCCAAGGCATACTGTTCACATGTCACTTGGGTCTCTGCCAGGCCATTAGTCATTATACATTCTGCCCCAATGGTGCTTTAGAAATGGAGTGGGCTCTGAAAATGCTCAGAGGGACGAAAGAAACACCAGTTTATATTTGGTTGGGTTAAATTTTTTTGGCCTTTTCCCTTCCTGGGAAAGTTAATACTTAAAACAAAAACTGAAATCCTGCTAGCCAACCTTCAAAGTCACTTTTCCTGTGAAAGAATGTAGTGGTTATTAACACTGCTTAAGGAAAAAGATGAAAGATAAAGGAAATGGGAATGTTAACACAACAAAAATGGCAGATGTCATTAGTAGAACAATTAAATTCACCTCCTCAAATAATTTGAGTACTTTTTCTTCTTCTTATTCATCTTTACATTTTCAAGAGTCTTTCCCTTTAGCCTGTGTAAAAATTAACACCATAATATACTGATCTGGGTGCTATCTGCTGTATCATTGACCAAAGAATTTTGGAATTGCATTTTAAAGGACAATATCTTTCTGTAAGTAGTAAATCACAGAGATTAATAGCATCTCTACCCCAGACACAATGATAAAAAACAGCTGACCATTTTTTAAAAAAAACTCTATTTGGTTTGATGTCCAAATAATGGTTTGACTTGCTTAGCAATTGGGTCAATTAAGTTTAGATATCTGCAATGCTAAAAGCATCAAACTGAATGAATAAGACAATCACTGCTTAATCAGTAAGTAAAATCAACATGCAAATATGTATCTGTGAACACAATTTGATGTGACTTTTGTTACATGTTGTAAACAAATTTTTCAGCTACAGATGACAGAAACACATTTCAAGCTATGTTTTCACAGAAATAGGAATTTATTTTTCTAATACAACTAAAAATTCAGGGGAATACTAACTTCAAACAGAGCAGGTGCAGGGACCCAAACAATGTCTCAGGCAGCTACTCTTTTTAGGTTAGTCCCTCTGACAGAGAGAGCTTTTCATAAATTGAAATGATGGCCAAACTCTAAAAAAATTGCATTGAAAATGTTAATAGCACTGACAATGAGAATACCTGATATATAAGGATAGATAACTTATCCACAATCACATTGTTATTAGTTAGTAAAGCTAGAATACATTATTACATATGGTAGTACATATATCTCCTTCCCCCTCCCCATTGACCTTCCCCCAGCCTCCCCTACCCCCTGTCGAATGCCCTCATCCCCTCCCCTCCAGTGTCTTGTGTTCATTGGTTATGCTTATATGCATGCATACAAGTTCCTTGATTGATCTCTTATCCTACACTCCCAGCCTTCCCACTATAATTTGACAGTCTGTCGTATGCTTTACTGGCTCTGTATCTATCTTTTTATTCATCAGGTTATAATGTTCTTTATTTTCCAAAAATGAGTTAGATAATGTGCTATTTTTCTTCCATTGCCTGGCTTATTTCACTTAACATAATGTTCTCCAGGTCCATCCATGCTGCAAATGGTAAGAATTCCTTCTTTTTTATAGCAGCGTAGTATTCCATTGTGTAGATGTACCATAGTTTCCTAATCCACTTATCTGCTGATGGGCACTTATGCTGTTTCCAAATCTTAGCTATGGTGAATTGTGCTGCTATGAACATAGGGGTGCATATATCCTTTTTGATTGGTGTTTCTACTTTCTTGGGATATAATCCTAGAAATGGGATTACTGGATCAAATGGGAGTTCCATTTTTAGTTTTTTGAGGAAACTCCAGACTGTTCTCCACAGTGGCCGCACCAGTCTGCATTCTCACTAGCAGTGCATGAGGGTTCCTTTTTCTCCACATCCTCGCCAGTTCTTGTTATTTGTTGATTTGTTGATGATTGACATTCTAACAGGTGTGAGATAGTACTACACAGTCGTTTTGATTTGCATCTCTCGGATAGCTAGTGACTTTGAGCATGTTTTCATATGTCTCTTGGCCTTCCTTCTCTCTTCTTTCAAAAAGATTCTATTTAGGTCTGTTGCCCATTTTTTATTGGATAATTTATCTTTCTTTTATTAAGTTGTATAAGTTCCTTGTACATGTTGGAGATTAAACCTTTATCAGTGATAACATTTGCAAATATGTTCTCCCATACAGTGGGCTTTCTTGTTGTTTTGTTGATGGTTTCTTTTGCTGTAAAAAAGCTTTTTATTTTGATGTAGTCCCATTTGTTTATTTTCTCTTTAGCTTCCATTGCCCTAGGGGCAGTATCAGTGAAGAAGTTCTTTTGGCATATGTCTGAGATTTCTCTGCCTGTGGATTCTTGTAGTATTTTTATGGTTTCCCATCTTATGTTTAAGTCCTTTATTCATTTTGAGTTTATTTTTGTGTATGGTATAAGTTGGTGATCTAGTTTCAATTGTTTGCATATATCTGTCCAAGTTTCCCAACACCATTTATTGAAGAGATTGTCTTGACTCCATTGTATGTTCATGCCTCCTTTGTCAAATATTAATTGAGCATAATGGTTTGGGTCGATATCTGGGTTCTCTATTCTATTCCATTGATCTATATGTCTGTTCTTGTGCCAGTACCAGGCAATTTTGAGAATAGCAGCTTTGTAATATAGCTTGAAGTCTGGCTTTGAGATCCCACCTACTTTGTTCTTCTTTCTCAGGATTGCTGTGGCTATTCAGGGTCTTTTTTTTTCCATATGAATTTTTGGAGAGTTTGTTCTAGGTCTGTGAAATATGCCATTGGTATTTTAATGAGGAGTACTTTGAATCTATAGATTGTGTTGGGTAGTATGAACATTTTAATAATGTTGATTCTACCAATCCAGAAACATGGTATGTTCTTCCATCTGTTTATGTCTTCCTCTATCTCTTTTTCAGTATTCTGTAGTTTTCTGCATATAGGTCTTTTACCTCCTTATTTAAGTTTATTCTTAGGTATCTTAATTTCTTTGATGCTATGGTGAATGGGATTGCTTTTTTAGTCTCTCTTTCTGTAAGTTCACTATTGGTGTATAGAAATGCAATAGATTTCTTGTCATTAATTTTGTATCCTGCTACATTGTCAAATTCATTTATTAAGTCTAGTAGTTTTTTTATGGAGTCTTTTGGTTTTTTTTATGTACAATATCATGTCATCTGCAAATAAGGACAGCTTTACTTCTTTTCTAATTTGGATGCCTTTTATTTATTCTTCTTGTCTAATTGCAATAGCTAATACTTCCAGTACTATATCAAACAGGAGTGATGAGAGTGGGCATCCCTGTCTTGTTCCTGTTCTTAGGAGAAATGGTTTTAGTTTTTGCCCTTGAGTATGATATTGGCTGTGGGTTTATCATAGATGGCTTTTATTATGTTGTGGTATGATCCTTCTATTCCCACTTTGCTAACAGTTTTTATCAAGAAAGGTGTTGGATTTTGTCAAATGCTTTTCTGCATCAATTGATATGACTGTGTTTTTTTTTATCTCTCAATTTGTTTATATGATGTATCACATTTATTGATTTGTGGATATTGTACCATCCTTGCATCCCTGGAATAAATCCTACTTGGTCATGGTGTATGATCTTTCTGATGTACTGCTGGATAAGATTTGCTAGAATTTTATTGAGTATTTGGCATCTATGTTCATGAGGGATATTGGCCTGTAATTCTCTTTCATTGTGTTGTCTTTATCTGGTTTTGGTATCAGGGTGATGCTGGCTTCCTATAATGAGCTTGGAAGTGTTCCTTCCTCTTGAATTTTTTGGAATAGTCCGAGGAGGATAGGTTTTAGTTCTCCCCTGTGAAGCCGTCTGGCCCCAGGCTTTTGTTTGCTGGAAGCTTTTTGATAACTTCTTCAATTTCTTCCATAGTTATTTGCCTATTGAGATGTTTATATTCTTCCTGACTGAATTTTGGAAGGTTGTATTTTTTCTAGGAATATGTCCATTTCCTCCAGGTTGTCTAGTGTTTTGGAATAGAGTTGTTCATAGTATTTTTTAAGAATCCTTTGTATTTCTGTGGGGTTTGTTATTTTTTTTTCTTTCACTTCTGATTTTGCCCATTTGAGTCTTCTCTGCTTCTTGGTGAGCTTGGCTAGAGGTTCATCAATCTTGTTTATCCTTTCAAAGAACCAGCTCTTGGTTTTGTTAATCTTTTGTGTGTGTGTGTTTATCTCTATGTCGTTTATCTCCACTCTGATCTTTTTTATTTCCTTCCTTCTGCTTACACTAGGCTTTACTTGTTACTCTCTAACTCTTTGAGTTGTAGGGTTAGGTAATTTATTACCATTGTTTCTTGTTTTTTGCAGTAGGCTTGTAGAGCTCTGAACTTCCCTCTCAAGACTGCTTTCGCTGTGTCCCATAGATTTTGGATTATTGTGTTTTCATTGTTGTTTGTTGTCATGATGTTTTTTTATTTTTCTTCTTTGATATCTCTGGTCACCCAGTTATTCTTTAATAGCATGATATTTGGTCTCCATGTGTTTGATTTTTTTGAATATTTTTTGTAGTTGATTTCCAGTTTTATGAATTGTGATCTAAGAAGATGCTTGATATGATTTCTATCTTCTTGAATTTGAAAAGACTTTGCCTGTGACCCAATATATGATCTATCTTTGAAAATGACCCATGTGCACTTGAGAAAAATGTATATTCTGTGCCTTTGGGGTGAAATGTTCTGAAGATGTCACTTAATTCCATCTGGTCTAGTGTATCATTTAGGATTGATGTTTCTTTGCTGATTTTTTTTGTTTAGAGGATTCGTCCAATGGTGATAGTGGGGTATTAAAGTCCCCTACTATGATTGATTGCCATCAAGCTCTCCCTTGATATCCTGTGGGAGGTTTTTATTTTTATTTTTATTTTATTTTATGTATTTGGATGCTGATCCTGTATTGAGTGTGCATATGTTTACCAGAGTTATTTCTTCTTGTTGGATTACTCCCTTTAGTATTATGAAGTGGCCTTCCTTATCTCTTTTTAAGTCCTTTACTTTGAGATCTAATTTGTCAGATGTAAGTATTGCTACCCCAGCTTTTCTTTCATTTCTATTTACCTAAAAAACCTTTTTCTATTCCTTTACTCACAGTGTGAGGTGGATTTCTTGTACACAGCAGATATTTGGGTTATGTTTTCTTATCTAGTCCATTACCCTATGTCTTTTTATTGGGATATTTAATCCATTGACATTTAAAGTTACTATTGATAGGTACTTGTTTGTCGCCATTTTTATTCTTTACCCCTTTGTTCCTTCTTTGCTTCCTAATTTTTTTTTTTCTTTTTCTTTTTTTCGAGCAGTTCCTTTAGCATTTTTTTGCATTGCTAGTTTGGTGGTAATAAATTCCCTTAGTCCTTTTTTGTCTGTGAAGTTCATGATTTCACCTTCAATTTTGATTGATAGCCTTGCTAGGTACAGTATTCTTGGATTCAGACCCTTTCTTTGCATGACTTTGTATATTTCATTCCATTCCCTTCTGGCCTGATGTGTTTCTATTGAGAAATCAGTCACTATTCTGATGGGGGATCCTTTGTAGGTAATTTTCTGTCTTTCTGTGCCACTTTTAAGATTCTTACATTGTCGGTTTTTGCCAATTTAATTATAATGTGCCTTGGCATCAGTCTTTTGGGGTTCCTTTTGCTTTGGACCCTGTGAGCTTCTTGGATTTGTGTGGGTGTTTTCTTCCCTATATCAAGGAAGTTTTCTGTCATTATTTCTTCAAACAGGTTTTCTATTCCTTGCTCAGTTTTCTCTCCTTCTGGTTCCCCTATTATGCGGATGCTGTTTTGTTTAGTATTGTTCCAAAGTTCCCTTAGACTCTCCTCCTGCTTTTTAATATTTTTTTCTAGAAGCTGTTCTACTTTGGTATTTTTTCCTACCTTGTCTTCTAGCTCACTGATGTGGTCCTCTGCTTCTTCTAGTTTACTGTTGTGCTTTCTATTGAGTTATTACAGCAACAATGTCAATTTTCATTTATTCTTGGTTCTTCTGCATTTCCTCTTGGTTCTTACACATATTGTCAAATTTGTCTTTCATTCTTTTCATTCACCTTATGACCATTTCTCTGAATTCTTTCTCTAATAGGTTGCTTGCCTCCATTTTATTTACTTCCTTTTCTGGCGATGCCTGCTTTTCTTTCATATGTGGGCTGTTTCTTTGTCTCCTCATGATCTCTCTTCTCTGATGTCTGGCTAAGTAGTTCTCTCTCTCTTTTCCATGAGGGAGTATAGAACTCCTCTGAATCTGCATGTTTGCTCCATTTGGGGACCGGTGTTCTTGGGCTCCCAGCTGTTTGGTGGGTGCCGTAGTTGTAGATTCCCTGGGCTTTTCAGGCTTCTGATAACATCCACTTTCCCCTTCAAGATGACGTATTCTCTGCATCCAAGCCAGTGGCTCTGGGAGGGAACCCAGCAGCAGTGGGGGCTGCCCTGTCAGGGGAGCCCTGTCCGGAAGTCCTCCATAGTCTCCAGGAGAATAGTTGTCCCTCCACTCACCAACAAACACTTCCTGTGCAACCATACACTCTGCCTTTGTTTTCTCACTCACACACTATCTTTCAGTCTGCCTTCCCGTCAGCAGCCATCTTCTAGAATACATTTATATATATAATTGATTTTTTTACAGAGAAGAAGGAAGAGGTATAGAGAGTTAGAAACATCAATGAGAGAGAAACATCAATCAGCTGCCTCCTGAGCACCTTCTACAGAGGATGTGCCCACAACCAAGGTACACGCTCTTGACTGGAATCAAACCTGGGACTCTTTAGTCCATAGGCCAATGCTCTATCCACTGAGTCAAACCGGTCATGGTTAGAATACTTTTCCCCCTCCATAGTTATATATTATAGGTTCAAAATATATTTCAAAATTTTTCTTGAAAATATATCATAAATTGTTTTTCTCTATATTATTTTGTATTCATTAACTTAACATTCTGTGTCATTATTAAAACCATTATTTGTTGTCTAAACTGGTTTGGCTCAGTGGATAGAGCGTTGGCCTATGGACAGAAAGGTCCCAGGTTCAATTCCAGTCAAGGGCATGTACCTTGGTTTTGGGCACATCCCCAGTAGGGGGTGTACAAGAGGCAGCTGATCGATGATTCTCATTGGTGTTTCTAACTCTCTATCCATCTCCCTCTCTGTAAAAAATCAATAAAATATATTTAAAACAAAACAAAACAGAACAAAACAAACAAACAAACAACCCCACTAAAAACCATTATTTGTTATTACAGATATTTTTGCAACAAGGTGGATAGAGTAACATATATCAAATGCTAATCTGGACATATTTTTTCCCTATTTAAGCCAGTAAATGATTCTCCAACAATGCTAGAATTAAGACCAAGTTGGTTACTTTAGTATGCAAGGTTCTCCATAATCAGGCCATAACTATCTAAATTTCCTGTTCAGCCAGAACAATCACTTAAAATAAAATTTAACAAAATTAAATTAAACTAAATAAAATAAAATAAAAGATGTCCACCAAATATCCTGCTTAAGTCATTTTTACAAATTTCAATACCATACAAATAGAGATATCCTTTGGCCACACCATCCACATAACAAGTCTTTGGGAATATTCTGAACGTCTGCTTTGAGTCACATTCTCCTCTTTGAACTACTCACCTTGGACAAAGGGATGGTTCCTATGTTATTCAGGCCTGAGTCCTGTGCCTGTCCCGTTGTTTGGGTTGGAGGAATATATGCAGTCCATGCTGACCTGACCCAGCCATCTAGGATTAATGTCTGCCAACAGAAAGGCAAGTTTTAGCAATGCTATATGCTCTTACTGCTCTGATTTTAGACAGAGCAGCTTGGACCACAGATGGTCTCTTTCTTTCAGAACCACAGAGACATGTCCAAAAGTTAGATTATTAGTCCCAAGTTAGAGTTAGTATTGAAAAAGGCAGGGAGTCAGGATCTAGAGCAAGATATAAGTAGAGTCAGGAGGAGTTGGAGAAGAGAGAGAGCACAACCCCCCATCTCCTCCTAAATTCCTGCTCAGCATCCCTTGCTTGACAATGGTAATAATTACTTCTCCTTTAAGAAGCTCTCAATTAGTACACAGACTGGGAAAGGAGCAGATTTGTAGGGAGGGGAACATGATAGGGAGCTCTACCATGTCTACATGGAGGTAAGAGTTGCTTTTATCAAATATAAGGAAGAGGAATGCTGAACATACCAAAACAAGACATACTATTCATAAATACCAATCATGGCAAGCACGCCAATTCTACTTATACTTGAATGTGGTCTTCTCATAAGCATTCTTTTGGCTCAGCCTAGACACTAAAGCATTCGGCTTAATTATACATTATCTAATTTTTATGTAAGGTAATAAGTTAGTGCTACAAAATCTAGTTTAAGACATTATGGTAAAGATGCTAATTTTATCATCCATGATTTTATTTTACATGAGAGGTCAGATGCACAAATTTGTGCACAGATGGGGTCCAGCTGGCCCGCCCCAATTGGGGCTGATTGGGCCAGACTGACTGGGCGACAGCGGATGTGGGAGGTTGGCCAGCTGGACCTGCCCCTGATCGGGCTCTCAGCTGGCGAGCACAGCAGTGGTAGCAGGAGCCTGTCCCGCCTCCACAGCAGTGCTAAGGCTGTCTGACTGCTGGCTTAGGCCTGTTCCCTGTCAATTGGACATCCCCTGAGGGCTTCCAGACTGCGAGAGGGCACAGGCCGAGCTGAGGGACCCTCCCTCTCAAGTGCACAAATTTCATGCACTGGGCCTCTTGTATATAATAGTTTTATGAAGGTGTAGGGCCAATTTTATATAAGTTAGCAAATTATGCTCTCTCAATAGAGAGAAAAAATTCACTTTTCAAATTTCCATACAGAAACATTTACTATTTTCCCTTTCTTTTATCAAAGGAACATTATAATGCTTAGGTGATAACCCAAATAGATAATAAGTAGAAAAAAGAAAAAGTCTAAATTTAGTATTTTCAGAAATAACACTGATTCCCATGGAATGTAGCCTCATATAAGCTGCCTTCCCATTTAACTCCATTACTTTTGCTGAGCTCAATTTTCTGACTCACTTTCCCTTTTAAAAATTCCTGAATTTTAGGTGGAGAACACACAGTGTACAGTTTAGATATGCTATGGAATTGTGCACCTGAAACCTGTATAATTTTGTTAACCAGTGTCACCCAATAAATTCAATAAAAAGAAAAAAGAAGAAAAAAAAATGAATTCCTGAATTTCAAAAATAAATAACTAGATGAACTATTTCATGCACCAGCAAAAACACACGCAAATAAATATATTTTTATACTTCTATTTCATGACTTTTTCTTATTCTTTGTTTTCTCAAATTCTTGCTTCCTTCATCCTATAGAATAAAACTTGTGTGGTGTGTATTATTTTTAGCATGGTCTTCAAAGTCTAAGCATTCATTTCAGAGAGATTTAAGTACAGCTGGTTAATAAAAGCAATAAGTAAACAATCATCATGTATAACAAGAATTATATATAATCCACTTCATTCATTTCAAGCAGATGGCTGCCACGATACCTTAAGCTACAGAAAATTATTTTTTATGGTGATGACGGAAAAAAACAATTAGGAAAGTACATTTCACCGTAAGATATAGTGAATGGAGAGAAAGCAGTAAACAAGGAATAATTAAGGCATTTTGAACGCCTACTATGTACAAAAACTACAGAAACACATTTTCACAATGAAAAGAAATAACACAAAATAAATATTCTTTTGCAGTCTTCATAGAATCATTAGCAACTTCTACCATTTCTTTTAAGTCAGGTTTAATTTCTTTCAAACATTGAATTTATGAGATAAAACCAATTTGCTGAGTTGCGCCCGAGTCTATAGTCCTATATATTCATTCCTATTACATTTTGAGTGTCTGAAACCAGAAATTAAGTATACCATTTCCTAGGATGTGAAATATATTCCCAATACACACAAATATGTATGGATTCAAAAACAGATACAAACCTATATAGCTATACAATAAGATTATAAATATTATAAATTTAGGTGCCACAAAGTGTCTTAAGTGCTTCCCATTTTATTTACTACAAATAAGCAAAAGGGTAAACCTACAGTTTAATGATTACACAAATAGGTTATGACATGCAGAAGGGTTATAATTCCCCAATAAACTTAATCAGGCTTTCTATTTTTCTATTTTAAAGAAAATATTTCCATTAGCATTTGGGTAAAAGGAACCTGATGAATTAAAATCAGCACTCCGGAATCTCTTGTTAAGTCTGGGCCATTTGATCAGCTCCTGCCCTCTGTTAGCCTCTACAAGAACTTGAGCGGCTCCAGGGGAAGTTTATTCAACTGCTTCTCATCACATCCACCCACGCAGATTTACATGCAAAAAGCTCAGGATGTCCAAAAACCTAGACTTTGAAAACAGAAAGGAAGAAAGAAGGGTTGGGGGAGAGTGAGAAAAACATTTTTGAAACATGTGCCTTCCAACTCATTTGTAACAACTGCAGCCTTTTACACAGTCATTTTATTAAATTATTAGCTGTTAGAAAGAAATTTTGTCATCATCCTTGGAGTATGTTGAGCTCACCAGGACACCTCATGCTTTTCAAAGCAAAAGAGAAAGGCAGGAAATAACTGCTATTCCATTTTTTTAATTTCCTGAAATGTGATGATAAATTAAAGTGATTTTAAGTACAAAAGGGGTCCCCAGTGAGACTGGTCTCTTAGAACACTCTTTAAAGTGGCTCTTCTGTGTCACCCACCGTGGAGGGATTCTTGGCACCGCTTGTTTGCACCCCCATTCACATCTCTGCCTAATCATAAAGCAACTGTTATTTTCTGTTTTAGTGTTTTAAAGTGATGGGGTTCTTCAGGGCCAGCCCATGTCTACTTATTCATAGTTCAGAGGAAATAAAAAAAAAATTAAGAGAAAGTACATAAAATGAAAAGATGCTGGAGCAAAATCTTTTATCCTCATGGTATCTGTCTTGCCTATAGATTTGAGAGATACTGTGTCACTGCCCAATCCCTGCCGAAAGCATTTCATATAATCACTTACTTTTCATAAGCCCCTTATTTAAAAGTGTCAGTGTTCTGACCATGGAGGGCTAAGGAGGTTACTACAGACAGGAAACCAATTTATAGACAGACAAGCAGCTTGTGAGGTAGCTTAGCATTAGTGTGCTACTCAACAGCTACCACAATGCATCTTTCTTAGGAATTAGAATTGGGAACTCCAGAGAATCAGTTAGTATGTGAACTGAAACTGGAAAGACACTCAGAAAAAAGTAGATATAGAAGAGCTTATTCTTGTTAGCTGCAAAAAAGAGGGCCATCATCATGTTTGAAAAAGTAGCACTGGGCCCCTGAATCATGTTGCATTTGTTAAAATATTTTCTGGATGCCAGTCCTTTCCTGAGCATCAGTAAGTTTACCTGGGTGCCTGCAAGGTCTGGCCACTGTGGCTGCAAACTCTATTTTTCTCTGTAAATCCTTGCAATAAAACTCCTCTGACTTGAATTACTTTGAGTGGTTTCTGCTATCTGCAACCGACGAATCTAACTAACACCAGGGGTCAGCAAAGATATTGTAGTTTGAGTCAAGTGAGAGTTTGTAAATTTATGTAAAGTGAAATAGATGATTAAAAACTTTGTCTGCATAACTAAAGGACAACAAAAAAATTAACAAGATATTCAGGTTTCTAAAATTTCAATTTTCCCTCTCACTGTTGATGATTCTTCCAATTGCTCTTACTAATAATATGAATTGTCACATTCCTTTCCACTCACTTTCTATAGTCACCCGAACCTGATGATTCTACCTTTAAATGATATCTTAAACCTTCTGCCATACCTCAAATCCTTCAGCTTCTCTGGATTTCCACTGCTGTCCCAGGTCAAGTCAACAATGATGCTCACTTTAACTATGGAAACTGCCTTCAAACTGATCACCGTGATGTTTCTTGCCTAAATTATTTCCTCTCTCCAGTACATTCATGTAAGTCAATCATGTATTTCAAAATCTTCAACTTAATTTAATTTCTTTTAGAACAGGGGCAAAGTCCCTTAGCATGATTTTGCAGACTCAAAAATCTGGCCCCTGTGTACCACTCCAGCCTTCGACTCCAAACTGACCTATTTGTGTTCCCCATTATAGATTGTTCTCTTTTCTCCCGCATAATTTCCCCCCCATCCTATCCCTTTAGCTGAAATATTTCCTCTCACGTCACTGCCTCCACTCCCACTCCACTCACCTGGCCTAATTCTTAATTCTAATGGCAATGCTGGAGGCCCTGTTTCTATTTTAGGGCTTCAGAGAAACTTTTCCTGACACTGCATTACAGAACAGGTTCTTCAGTGTGATTTCAAAGTATTACATATTATTCACGCACGGCACTTACTACATCTGTGCCTATGCAGTCATCTGGGACCCCAAGTCATTTAGCCTTGTAGGATCATCCTTCCTTTATTACCTAAAAATAGAATTTAGTTCTGTCCTGGGGACTATCATCTTAAAGACCCTAACATTTCTCAATGCCTAAACTATGTCACAAACTGTACTGGCTTATGGGAGTGGAAAAGGATTCTCTACTGCAGAATGAAGAGGTACGGAGAGGAGTGCGAAGACCAAGGCGCCCGGTGCAAAAACCAAGGTGGTGCCAGGGCATCATGTGTAAAAAGGACCGGCACAAAAAGGCCAAGGGCAGCAGAAGGATAACTGCGTGCCTAAAGTAACAATCACTCCACACCTCAGCCTATAAATACAGAAGGCTCCTTCACTGTCAGGAAGAAGGTGCTGTTAGAGCATGAGCTCATCCTTCTCCATTCCTTCATCAAAAATTAAAGTCTCTGCTCTGCTTTTGAACTCGGTCTTGTTCTATTGGAGTGAACAACACTGTGCAGAAGGACATTCACGTTGGTCCCTGGTCAGTAATAGTTCCCACTACATTATGTGAAACTTCTTAGGTATATTCTTCTCCAGACCTCATGCATGGCTGTATGTAAAATACAGGCTATGTAATATCAAAATTGGCTTTGTGGGGCTTGAGGGACCTCACTAATGTTTGCTTTCATAATGAGTAATGTGATTTTATAGATTTTGTGAAATTTGTGAGTTGTAAAATTTCTATACAGTAGGTCCTTGGGTTATGTCGGAGATCCGTTCCTATGGCGCGAAACAACGTGATTTTCACTGTAAGTCAGAACCCACCTACAGAAGCACCTATATCACTCACATGAAGCACATGCAGCAGTAATGAAGTGAAACAGTAAAAAAAAAAATTTTAATTAAAAGAGACATAAAAATTCCTGACTGTTATCTGTGGTAAAAAAAAATAATAGAAAACATAAAGCATATATGTACATATGTCGAAATAAAACTTAGTTTTTAAAAAATAAATAAATGGGAGATGGCAACATAACCACAAAATGACATATATTGAGTCCGATGTAACCCAAGGATTGCCTGTACTTTGAATTCTGTCATAATATAATATATGTAAAAATTGATCAAAGAAGATAGGGTGTTGGTTGTTGGGGGAGGATTTTAAGTGTTCACAGATTTGAAATGTCTGATATTTTCCTTTTTATGTAGATACATGGTAAATATAAGTATGTGTAGAGAATGCTGGCATGATGACAGACAAATAACACTTCTTTGTTAATGACATCTTAAATAAGAATTTTCAAGCCAAAAAGAGGCAATCATTTGATGGCAAAAGAGACAGAAGCAAACAAAAGCATCATTTAATTAAAGGCACAGAAAGTCATACACCTTTGAAAGACCCTGAGACTAGTGACAACACATGCAATTAAATACCCAAAGAGCAGGTATAATCAAGTCCAAATGACAGCTGGGTCCATCAGAACACCAACCTGGAGGGACACATCTTTCATATGCAGTTGAACCAAGTCTAGCACAGTGATAATGGACCACCAATTTGGAAGACAGATGTCACATGCATCAAGACAGAAAAAAGTTCAAATATTTAAACAAAATTGATTATACTAAGACTAGTGGCCCAGTGCACAAAATTTGTGCACAGGGTGGGAGTGGGGTGTTCCTCAGCCCAGCCTGCAGCCTCTCCAATCTGGGACCTCTCTAAGAATGTCCTACTGCTGATTTACAGGGATTGGGCCTGAACCGGCAGTCGAACTTCCCTCTCATAATCCAGACTGCTGGCTCCAGCCGCTCACCTGCCTTCCTGCCTGCCTGCCTGCCTGCCTGATTGCCCCTAACCACTCTGCCTGCTGACCTGCTTGTCCCCAACTGTCTCCCGCTGCTGGCCTGCTTGCCCCCAAATGCCCCCCCCTCCAGCCAGATCACCCCCAACTGCCCTCTGTGCCAGCCTGTTCACCCCAACTGCCCCCTCTGCTGGCCTGCTCACTCCAAACTGCCCCTTGTCCTGATCACCTCCAACTGACACCCAATGACAGCCTGCTCACCCCTAACTGGGCCCCCTGCTGGTGTGTTTACCCCCAATGCCCCCTGAAATCCCATCCGGCTGATCAAAGAAAAAACGAAAAACAAGACAAAGTCCCCAGCAAATTCCCGGCCTTCACTTCCCTTCACCTGCCCTTCCCTATCCATTCCCTTCTCCTTCATCCACTGCCCCTTCCCTTACCTTCCCCTTCTTCCCCTCCCCTTCACCTTCCCCTTCCCCTTCTTTCCTTCTTTCCTCTTTCCTTCTTCCTTCTTTCCTTCCTTCCTCTTCTTCCTTCCTAACTGCATTACTTCATTCCTTCCTTCCTTTCTCCTTTCTTCCTTTCTCTCTCTCTCTCTCTCTCTCTCTCTCTCTCTCTCCTCTCTCTCTCTCTCTCTCTCTCTCTTTCTTTCTTCTTTTTTTCAGTGCCTTCTTGAGCAGAGGCCAGGGCTGGCTGGAAGCAAGTATCTAGGATTTATTTATCTTCTATAATTGAAACTTTTTAGCCTTGAGTGGAGGCCAGGGCTGACCAGGGCGGAAAACTTGGCTTCCTCCATCGCCAGGGGCTTCCCCCTGGTGGTCAGTGTGCTCCCACAGCCAACCATCCCTGGTCCTTCCCCCAAGCTGATAAACCTCTCGTGGCCCCTCCCCCTGTACGGCAAGTCCTGTCCAGTAGCTCGCAGGCCCTGGCCAGCAGCCCCTGCCAGCAGCAAACAGGCCCTGGCCAGCCTGGCCTAGATCAGGGCTGGGTGAAACAGCCCTGATAGGCCCTGATCTCTATCCAGGCCTAGGGACCCCACCCGTGCACCTGGCCTCTAGTCTATATAATAAAAATCCAGCGACCATTATGGTGGAATGACCAGAACGACTGGTCATTATGATGCATACTGACCACCAGGGGGCAAATGCTCAATGCAGGAGATGCCCCTCAGTGTGCCCCCACAGCTGGAGTGTCATTAAACCAGGAGCCGGGCTCACGACTGGCGCATGCAGTGACAGAGGCAGGGGCCTTTTCCACATCCACAGCAGCACTAAGGAGCGACAAGCTAAGTGGTAAGGAGCAAGCAGGCATGTGGTTAGGAGTGAGGGGTCCCAGATTGCAATAGGGTGCAGGCTGGGCTGAGCCCCCACCCCCTCCTCCACACACACACATATTTCATGCACTGGGCACCTAGTTCTGTATGTAATGTGCTTTAGAATTTCTTACTGGCCAATTTTCCTCCTGAGTATTTCCCAGCATCTCACCATGCTGTTGGAAGTCTCTCTAGCTGTCTCCTTTTTTCTCTTGGGTTCCTAAAACTGCTATTTCCCCATTGCCTCAGAAAATTCAAAACCTTCCCAACTTTAATACATCAAGCAAGTTATTTTTAACTCTGGATCTACCTAACTTATCCCAGCCATGTCTCATGGATACTGTCTTTGACACTCAGAAAAACCATCAAGACAATTTATATGAGTATTAGTCTGTAATGGCAATGTTCCTTCTGATTGTATAGTGGGGAGATGCTTAGGACTAGATTGAGAATGAGATCATGGGTGGTCTGCAGATCTAAAACTGACTCCTTGAAATCTCCTGTTGCCTCACCCACTTCCTATACCCAGAGTCAAAGGTAGCAGAATGATAGTAGGAAAGTTAGTTGAACTTAGAAGCTCACTTTGAAATAGAAAGGCCCACAGTAATGTAATAAACCCTCCCAAATAATCATAACTAGAGGTCAGAAATAACCAGTCTCATGGCATTCCATTATTGGCCAGCTTAACATCTATTACAACAAAGCACCCCCACTATGAAAGTTCAATAGAATTATCTCCATTTTACTTATGAGGAAATAAGGCTCATGAGTTAAATATACCAAATACCCAAGCAGATAACTGGGAGAACCAGAATCTGAGCCCTGACAGGTCTGACTTTCCTCCTTCCACTTCATGCTCTCAATCATGTCTCCATCATGGTCAGAAATATTGGAGGAACAAATTAATGCATATAAATGAAGGTGCTGATTTTTATTTTAAAACAACATCTATTTGACCAAGGGAAATATCACTATGTTATTTCCTTAAAAGTCATTTAGGCAGTTTTATTATGAGAGAATTTCTGATCCAAAAGTTTCATTCATAATCAAATGAATGGGCACAATGTTTGCTAAACTGTTGTGTATCCTTGCTGTTTATTGTCATGTTTTGCAAACTAGAACTACAGCTCCTCTGAGATTGTTCCTTCTCAAGTATCTTCAGAATGCTGAAGATAACACGAGTTTAAAATAAAATATTCATTTTTCTTAAATTAGAACACAAAACATGCTTAAAGAATGCCTTTAAGTTTTGGTCTAGACACTTGAAATGAAATACAAGGTTGAAACTATTCTATAAATAATTTTAAAATATAATCATATATATTGTATATATTTCCTCAATTATCTAAATAATTAGGTAAAGTGCTTTTATATCTAGAGATTTTCCCAGCTTTCCATTTTATTCATTAGAACAGAAGATGCTTCTTAAAAGTAAACCTTCTTAATATACATGTTTTTAAAGAACAAGTGATTAAAGTACACAAAGTTTTATGTTACTGTATCTACTTGCATCCATGCTGTCACACAAGTTTCTTCCATATTAGGAATTATTTTTCAGGTGTATTCTTGTGGCTTGTTTTTAATTCTGTCCAAGTTTTATAAGCATATAATTTACCATGTTTCAAATATCACTAATATAATGGTATAAAGTACTCTATTATTGACAATTATAGATTAGGTTCAAATATGAAGAACACATTACTTCCAACAAGCCAAATCCTTGTATTTTATTTCATGTGGGCAGTGTTTCCTCTCTTCTGCTTTCACTGGACACTTGCCTGCTTTCACAGTACCACACACACCACACATCCTGTTTATTAGTTTAAAGGAGTTTATTTTAACAAGAAGATTTACTTTTTATGCTTTTTCTCTGTCCACCAAAATGCAATTTACTATACTTTTTAAACAATTTATTTATTTACTTTATTGGGGTGACATTGGTCAATAAAATTATTTATGTTTCAAGTGTACAATTCTATAATACTATAATTGTATTGTGTGTTCACCACCCTAAATTGTCTCCTTCCATCACCATTTATCCCTTCTTTAGCCTCCCCTACCTCCCTTTTCTTCTGATAATAGTGTTGTCTGTGTCTATGAGTTTTGGAAGTGTGTGTGTGTTTGTGTGTGTGTGTGTGTGTTTCTCATTCCCTTCATCTTTTTCATCCAAAACCTCACCTTAACCTCTTCCCCTCTGACAGCTGTCAACCTGTTCTCTGTATCTATGTATGAGCCTGTTTCTATTACATTTGTTAGTTTATTTTGTTCATTAGATTCCACATATAAGTGAAATCATATGGTACTTGTCTTTCCCTGGCTGGTTTATTGCACTTAGCATAATAATACTCAGGTCCATCCAGATAGCCACAAAGGATAAGATTTCCTTATTTATTTATTTATTTTACAGCTGAGTAGTATTCCGTTGTGTAAATGTGCCACTGCTATTTTATCCACTCATGTACTGATGGGCTCTTGGGTTGACAACTTACTACTCTTATAATAAAAAGCGGTTTTCCCAGTATATCCAATTGACATTGTGCCTCATCTTGTATCACCAATTCAAACAACCATCTTACTTCATATTATCCATGCTGATTTTCATGAATATTGCCCAGTAGCAACTTGTCAGTTTGATTTAGAGCTTAAAAATTGTTAAAATCATTTTTTTTGATAATTAAAAATATTTTTTCAGCCTGGCTTATGTGGCTCAGTGGCTGAGTGTCAACCTATGAACCAAGAGGTCACATTTTGATACCTGGTCAGGGCACATGCCTAGGGGTTGCAGGTTCATTCCCCAGTGTGGGGCTTGCAGGAGGCAGCAAATCAATAATTCTCTCTTGTCATTGATCTTTCTCTCTCCCTTTCCCTTCCTCTCTGAAATAAATGAAAATAGATTTTAAAAATCTTTTTTTCCAGTTGTACCTTTTTCATCATTCTCTTCAAAAGAACCTATTTGTATCAAATTCTATTGTAATGCATTAATTTGTCTCCATTGTAGAGACTCTTTACTTTAGGTTTATAATTCTTAGCAAAGTGTAGGAAACATGTCTCAGTTTAATGTAGTTTCAACGTTTTCCTAGTATGACTATTTGCACAAACTAAATACCATTGCATTGATGTTCTATTTACATAGGAGGTTTTATTATTTAGCATTTCTGTAAACTGCTTGCCTGATTCTCTTAGAGACCCACCAATCCAATCTAAACATGTACTTTATCATTTCTCCTGATGTTACCACTACTAAGTTTCTCTCTACTAGTCCTGACATGCCTTGGGGTAAAGAGCACAGAACTAGAAGTGCCATCCCCTGTGACATTGCACATGGTTAATATACCTCCAGGAGTTTAGGGATTATATTTTTCTCTCCTGGAGCCAATCACACTTTTTGAACAGTGGTATGCAGAAACACATTGGGAACACTGTTGAATTCTTTATCCAAGTGTCTTCATCCTGTCAAATGTTTCACAATAATGATTCCTGGCCCAATGCCATGTCCGCAAGAAGCAAATAATCTTTTTAAATCAAGTTTAAAAGTCCCGTCTTCAGACTCTCAAACTTCTCCCCACTTCATCCTAAAAGAAGAGCTTCATTTGGCCCGCCACATAAAATGTTTTCCTGGGTCCAAATATCAAGAACACTAAGTTCATTTATATAATGAGCCAACTGATGTGAATACTGCTAGAATGGTATGTGGGTCAGTGGGACTAAGCACAAACAGAATAATCAAAACCACAGTTAGTGTGGAATGCTCATTTGGGCTCATTAGGGAGGCAGTGATGAGAGCTGTAGAGACTATTAGAGTAAATCATGCTGATTCTATTCTGATCCTATAAATGAGCTCTTGCATAGGGCAAAGGAGAATGATATACCCCATTTACCTTAAATGCAAAGGATACACAGAGAAGCAAGAAAACAGGAAATTATTAGCAGAGAATTCTCTTTCCAAAGCTCCTTCTAGACCACTGGCAAAATCCCAAAACTGTCTAAATGTCAGGTTCCTTTTCTGTACAATGGAAATAAAACTAATCCTACTTCCCTCAAAGTGTTCTTCTGGAGATATCCATATAAGACACTTACATAGTTGGTTTTTAGTAAGCAGTCAGAGTAAAATCATTGTTGTTATTCAAGTCTTCATGAGAAGCCTATTCTTTTTTTAAAAAAAATATATTTTATTGATTTTTTACAGAGAGGAAGAGAGAGGGACACAGAGTTAGAAACATCGATGAGAGAGAATCATCGATCAGTTGTCTCCTGCACACCCCCTACTGGGGATGTGCCCGCAACCAAGGTTACATGCCCTTGACCGGAATCGAACATAGGACCTTTCAGTCCGCAGGCTGATGCTCTATCCACTGAGCCAAACCGGTTTCGGCATGAGTAGCCTATTCATATGTAGGTATAGAAACCATTCCAGTTAGGGTGACCAACCATCTGGTATGTTGGAGATTAAAAAGGTTTCTTGGGCATTTTCTGGGATGTGTTGGGCAAACCAAAAAAGAGTTGGTCACTTTAACTCAGGAAAAACACTCTATAATGGAAGTTATAGGCCTTTTCGCCAGTTAAAGTAATATCTCTATGACTTGTATTTTTTGGACTACCTAGAAAAAAAAAAAAAAGTTGGAAATGTAATTACTAATGAATACCCTTAGCTGGGAAGAAATAGAAATATTTACAAAATAGGGTTGTTTTTTTTTTTGGTTTTTTTGTTTGTTTTGTTTTTCAGAATCCCTTTTCAATGAAGAGGACTTTTAAGAAAGACATAGTGACTGATATTTTTTCTCTACTTATTATAATTTTTCACAATTGTCCTTTTGTTTCATGTCACAGAGCTGTTGCTAAGACAATCCATTCTGAATAGAAGCAGAAATATGATGCTGATGGGGCTGTGATTACTCTGCCACTCAGACATCTGCAGCATAAAACATTTCATGATTATCTTTGTCCTTTGGGTGGTCATAGGAGTAAAACAAAAAAGTCAGCTGCTCTGGGTTGTAAGGTGGGAGTGAGAAAAGGAAGTGCTGTGAAAGACATTTGTCTAAGGCTGGTCTTTGGGGATATTAAGAGGGCTTTGTTTTTTGTTTTGTTTTGGTTCTGTTTCATAATACTGCATATTATACATTATTGAAGCATCTGTTATGGTTGTGACATCTTCAAAAGTCAACTTCATGAAAAGATTTGGATATACAATATAAAGAACGTCCTTTTTCTCTGTTCATCAGAATAAAAGGTTTCCTGGTTATTGTCTCTACAGTCAGCTGCTGGAAAGCCTTCGAATCCCCTACATTCATCCCTGATGTCACCTAAGATATAAACCACAACAGTTACCTCTTAAATGATTTGTGAACAGAACTCACAAAGCTGGAAAGAGATTGAGTTCCTTCTTGCAGATGGCCAAATGCCATTTTACATACCTAAACATATCCTGTTGTCAGACATTGATATATTGATGAAATTGAAAGTAACTCTTGTACAAAGAATTACCTTCCCAGATGGACATGTGACATTTTCGTTTAAAAAAATATTTAGTAAGTAGCCTTGGCTGGTTTGGCTCAGTGATTAGAGCATCTTCCCTTGAACCCAAGGGTTCATGGGTTTGATTCCCTGTCAAGGGTATGTACTGTGGCTGCAGGTTCACTCTCCACCCCTAGTCGCAGCACATGTAGGAAGCAACCAGTCGATAAGTTGGTGAGGTTGTTGACACAAAAGGATCTCTCTCACACAGATGTTCCTCTTCTCCTCCTCCCTCCCTTTCACTCTCTAAAAATCAATGGGGAAAAAAAATATCCTCGGTTGAGGATTAAAAAATTTAGTAAGTAACTTATAGTAATATTAATAATTAAAATTATATACTGGACATGTAGCAAATACTAGCCTAACTTCTTTTTATGTATTATCTAATTGATTCCTCACAGCTATGTGAAAGACATTAGAAGCTTTTCCAGACAGATGAAGAAATTGAGACTCATAAGGTAAAAGTAATTTGCCCAGGTTTTACTGATAGAAATTAGCAGACTCTGGCTTTGAACTCAACTATGACTGCTTCTAATAACACCAAGTCATACACACACATTACATTTTCCTGCTTAAAAGCATTTGTACTAGATACAATCAGACATGAATAAACATGAATAAAATATTGTGTCTCTATAAGAGTAAAATCTTTTAGTAAGGTAAAACATAGTCATAGAAAAAGACTTCTCTTTGGACAAAGAACTTAAACTTATTGAGCCTGGCTTATAAAATGGGAATACTATTTTCCAATGCATAAGTTTGTTGTTAGGATATAATGAGAATCTATGTAACTTTCAAAAGATGCTCAATGCCTATAGCAGTGCTATTTGTGCCCTCCAATCTCGTCGTAGGTACTTCTACATAGTCAGTTCATGCAGGTATAGAGCTTCTTCCTGTCACTTCAGTAGATGCTCAAGACTTCAGTTTTCTGGCTGTGCTGAGAAACACCCTCTGGAAAATTATCTTATGGAAAAGCTGGACTATAGCAGAGCAAAGACTCCAGGTGTTGAGTGAATGCCCACCCCCAGAAAAAAGCAGATAGAGGAATGATAAGTTGGTGAGGTTGTTGACACAAAAGGATCTCATTCACATGAAGACATGGGAGGCACTTGACCAATGACTACTCTGATCTTGAACTTTCCCATGATGCCCCTGTCCTTCATCTTGGCCCCTTCTCCTTATCCCCTGGTCAAGGATCCTGACTCTAAAAAACTGTTCCCAGTTTATGGCCCTAAGCACCTTCTCCCTATCTTCTGCTTACATTTTTCTCTATTACCTGCTCAATCCCATTTACTCTGTGCTTTCCCATCTCTTTCCTTTTACTTTCATATAATAGTCCTCAATGGTCCACCAGAAAGGCTTAATAACTCTTTAAAACATGGGCTCAAATTATGCTACATTTATCCATTAAGTATATACCAAATGTCATCTATCTGAAATTTTTCCAAGTTTACAAAAGCAGAAAAAAACCACACCTTTTTCTCTACTAGAATCCAATAGACTTTTGAGTAAAAATTCATCAAAGTACTTATTAAAATTTTTAATATAATTATTTGTTTATATGTCCTGGTCCTTAAGAGACTGAGTTCCTTAAGGAATAAACCATTTTACAGTGTCACAGGGTCTGCTTCTATATTATGGCTTTCTTATTCTATATTATGGCTTTCTTATTCCTACATGATTGGTCTCAGAGAAAGAGTAGAAATGCAATTAGGAAAGTTAAGAGTCCCAATTGAAAATTTTATCTATGACTCACTAGAAAGTAAAAATAAGCAGCAAAAATATAAACAGGTAAACAAATCATGATTGCCATTTATCCATTCTACAAAATATGACAGTATGGAGCTATTAAGTAGAGTGATATAGATGTAGATATAGATATAGATTTAGATATAGATATAGAGAATGTTAAAAGTTACCTTACACCTGGCTGGTGTAACTCAGTGGTTGAGCATCAATCTATGAACCAGGAGGTCATGGTTTGATTCCAGGTCAGGGCACATGCCTGGGTTGCAGGCTCGATTCCCACAAGGGAGCATGCAGGAAGCAGCTGATCAGTGATTCTCTCTCATCATTGATATTTCTGTCTCTCTCCCTTCTCCATTCCTCTCTGAAATCAACAAAAAAATTTAAGTTACATATTATTATTAGGTGGAAAGAGCAACCACAATAATTTTTTAAAATCCAAATAGGCACAAAGAGGATAAAAAACAAAACAAAACATTGGAACATTATAACTTGATGAACAAAAAGATAGATACAGCCGAAACCGGTTTGGCTCAATGGATAGAGCGTCAGCTTGGGGACTGAAAGGTCCTGGGTTCGATTCCGGTCAAGGGCATGTACCTTGGTTGCGGGCACATCCCTAGTGGGGGGTGTGCAAGAGGCAGCTGATCGATGACTCTCTCTCATCGATGTTTCTAACTCTCTATCTCTCTCCCTTCCTCTCTGTACAAAATCAATAAAATATATTTAAAAAAAAAGATAGATACAGAAGCAGAGAAGCATCAAACAGACTGTCAAATTATAGTGGGAAAGCTGGGGGGGATGAGGAGAAAAGAGATCAACCAAAGGACTTGTATGCATGCATATAAGCATAACCAATGGACGCAAGACACTGGAGGGTGAGGGCATGTATGGGAGTGGGGTGGGAGGGCAAGGGGGCATATGGACATATGTAATAACTTAATCAATAAAAAATTGAAAGAAAAAAGGAATATCTCTCTATGAATGTAAATTAGTTATGGTATAAAAAGAATTTGAGGCATACAATGTATAAAGGTGCAATTTTGGGACATCAACAACTGAAAGGGTTTGGTTGGAGTTATAGAAGAGCAGACCTTTTGTATGTTATTGAAGTTAAGCTTATATAATTTTAAAATTAAAATGTTATAACATTAGGATATTAATGTAATACCCATTGGAACCACAAAGAAAATAGTTATAATATATACACCAAAAATGAGAAAGAAATGGAAATGTTTTACTTCAAAAAGTCAACTAAACACAAAAGAGAGCCATGCAGGAATTGGGCAACAAAAAAAGTTGTAAGACATATGGAAAACAAAGAGAAAAATGGAACAATTAAATTCCTTCTTATCAGTAATTACTTTAAATATAAATGAATTAAACTCTCCAAACAAAAGTCAGATATTGAAAGAATAGGCATAAAGCAACAACAACAAAAAACACAAAAAAAACTAACTATATATCATCTACAAGACTCATCTAGATCCAAAGACACAAATAAGCTGACAGTGAAAGAATATAAAGAGACATTGCATGCAAATAATAACCAAAGAGAGTAGAAAGGGTTAAACTAATATCAGAGAAAATAAATTTTAAATCAGAAAAGATTACAGAGATGTAGGAGGGCATTACATATTTTAAAAGTTTCAATATTAGCAGTTGTAAACATTTGCCACAATAAACCATCAAAATGTATCAGAAAACTTGACAGAATTAAAGAGAGAAATGGACACTTCCAAAACAAGAGTTGGAGAGTTCAATACCCTCTTCTCAATAATAGATGAAATGATAGACAGAAGAGAAAAAGGATCTGAACAACACAATAAACCAACTACATCTATCAGACACATATGGAATACTCTTCCCAATCACAACAGAATACACGTCCTTCTCAAGAACATCTGGAACATTTTCCATTACAAACCATATGCTAAGTCATAAATTAAGTCTCAATTGATTTTAAAAGACAGATATCATACATAAATTCTTCTCTGACCACACTGGGATGAAGTTAGAAATCGATAGCAAAAAGAAAAGTGGAAAATATACAAAACTGTAGAAATTAAACAGGGTACTCTATTTATTTAGGTTTATTTATTTATTTTCATTAAATGTATTGGGGTAACATTAGTTAATCATATTATATTAAGTTCAGATGTATAACTTTATAATACAACATCTGTATATTCCATTGTGTGCTCACCACCCAAAGTCTAGTCTCCTATCAACAGATATTTGACTCCCATTACCCTCTTAATTCTCCCCCTATCATCCTTTCCCTCTGGTAACCATCATTCTGTTGTCTATATCAATGAGCTTGTTTGACTTTCAAATAGATCAAAGAAATCATAATAGATCAAAGAAATCACAAAAGAAATTAAAAGTATGTAAAACACAACATACTAAAACCTATGTAATGAAGTGAAAATGATGCTAAGGAAAATTTATAGCTACAAACAAATTAAAGACAAGAAAAATTCCAAATTAACAACCTAACTTTACAACTTAAGGAACTACAAAGAAGAATAGAAAAACAAAGCTCAAAGCTAGCTGAAGAAAGGAAATAACAATTAAAGCAGAAATAAATAAAATGAAAAATAGAAAAATAATAGAGAAAAAGCAATAAAACCCAAAGATAGTTCATTGAAAAGATCAATAAGCCTTTAGTTAGATGGACTAAGGAAAAAGAAGAAAAGATTCAGAATATTAAAATCAGAAATGAAAGTGATGCAATTACTACTGATTCTATGGAAATAAAAATCAGTATAAGAAAGCAATAAACAATTGTACACCAACAAATTGAGTAGCTATATATCTAAAAGGCTAATATGCAAAGTATCCCCTCAGGAGTTTGACCAGGAGACAGGCAATTCAATCACTCACTATGACATGTGCTGACCACCAGGGGATGGCATGAAGGCCCTGGCCAGCAGCCAGAAGCCAGGGAAGGAAGGCCCTACCTGGCAACCAGAAGGCCCCGATTGGCCCTGATCGCTGGCCAGTCATGCTGGCCTATCCATGCATGAATTTCATGCACCAGGCCTCTAGTTTTAGAATAAATGGAAAATTTTCTAGGAATACAAAACTTACAAGACTAAACCACGAAGAAATAGAAAATCTAAATAGATATATAATTACTATGGAGACTGAATCAGAAAAATATCTCACAAAAAAGAAACATCCTGGACCTGGTGGCTTTACTCATGAGTTTTACCAAACACCTGAAGAACTAACACCAATCCTTCTCAAACTTAAAAAAGATATATTAAGAAGGATCACATCCTAACTCATTTTTTGAACCACCATTTCTCTGATATCAAAGCCAAACAAAGATACTATAAGAAAACTACAGAATAACATTTCTAATAAACATTGATGCAAAAATCCTCAAAAAAAAAAATTAGCAAGCTGAATTCATCTGCATAGTAAGAGGATTATTCATCATGACCAAGAGACAGTCATACCTAGAATGCAAGGACAGTTCAACATAAATTTGGCCAATGTCATATACCACATTAACACGATGAAGGAAAAAAGCCACATGATTATCTCAATTGATGTAGAAGAAAACATTTGACAAAATTCAACATAATTTCATTATTAAAACATTCAAAAAACTAGAAATAAAGAGAAATTACCTCAACAAATATCATATTCAATGTCAAAAGACAGAAAACTTTTCTTATAAGAGCAGAAACAAGGCAAGGATGACCATTTTTACCACTTCTTTTCAACATAGTACTGGAAGTTCTATCCAGAATAGTAAGACAATAAAAAGAAATAAAAAGCATCTAAATTGGAAAAGAAAAAGTGAAATTATCTTATATGTAAAATTATATTATATGTAAAACATCCTAAATATTCATAAAAAATTAAATTATTGGAACAATAAATGAATTCAGTAAAGTAACAGAACCAAAAGTCAATACACACACACACAAAAAATCAGTTGCATTTTTTGTACACTACAATGAATAAATAAAAAAGAAAATTTAAGAAATCAGTTCTATTAAAAATAGTACTAAAAATAATACTTACAAATTAACTTAACCAAGGAGGTGAAAGACTTGCAAATAAAAACTACAAAATATTGCTGAAATATTAAAGAAGACATAAGTAAATGGAAATATATCCAGTGTTCATGGATTGGATAGTGTTAAGTTGTTAGCGCTACCTAAAAATATCTACCAGTTCAATGCATCCCTAACCCATCTTAAAATTCATACGGAATCTCAAGAGACCTTGAATAGCTAAACAATCTTGAAGAACACCAAATCTGAAAAACTTACATTTTCTTATTTCAAACTTTTTACAAAACCTTAGTAATTAAAACAGTATGGTACTGAAATAATGATGGATATAGAGATCAATGGAATAAAATAGAAAGCCCAAAAATAAATTCTCAGATTTATGGGGAAATTATTTTTAACAAGAATGTCAAATCAATTGAATGGGAAAAGGATAATCTTTTCAACAAATGCTCTGGGAACACTAACATGATTTTAAAAGACAGATATCATACAAAAGAATGAAGCTAATTCCTTACTTAACACCATATAAAAATTAACTAAAATTTGATAAAAGACCTAAATTTAAAACCTAAAGCTATAAAACAACAATGCAAAATTGTCATGGAAAATTTAAAACCTAAAGCTATAAAACTCTTAGAAGAAAACATAATGAAAAACAATAATGCATATTTTATTTTTAAAAAGGCAGATCTCTTTATTTATTTAAAAAATATATATTTTTTATTGATTTTTACACAGAGAGGAATTGAGAGGGATAGAGAGTTAGAAATGTCGATGAGAGAGATACATCGACCAGCTGTCTCTTGCAAACCCTCCACTGGGGATGTGCCCGCAGCCAAGGTACGTGCCCTTGACCGGAATCGAACCCGGGACCTTTCAGTCCGCAGGCCGAAGCTCTATCCATTGAGCCAAACCGGTTTCGGCAAGGCAGATCTCTTTAATGGAAATCCTCTTCACTATTACCAGCTGATCACTAGGTAAAGGGAAAGATCCATGATTTTCCATGGCTAGTGGTTGTCTCTGTAAGTAGAGAATCTGATCTTTTGAAATGGGGAAAACAATAATACACAAGGGTATTTATCATCTAAAAGGAAAGAGAGAAGGATGCATACTCAGGGTGCTGGTAAGAACCTGAAAACTGACTGTTAGAGGCAAATTCTGGCAGTCATATGTAATGTCAATGACAGTCCCCATGTTGCAAAGAAGTGCTATGTTTGGTGTTCTACACATGGTTGTTAAAGCTTTCAGTTGTTTTCAGATGGTTTTGTTGTTGTTGTTGTTTGTTTGTCTTCTTATAACCCTTTTTAGCAGTGGTGATCCAGTAGTGAATAATTAGACAACACAATCATAACAACAGTTTACATGAGTCATTCATCAAGCACTAGACTAAAAGCTTACATTTCATTATATTGTTTTATTTTTATGGTGGATAAAAGAGGTAGAGAGTATTGTTGCTTCCCTTTGCAAAGATGAGGAAATTGAGGTTAACAGATATTAAGTAATTTGCTCTGTTCATAAAACTATTCAGCGGCAGAACTTGAACATGAAATCCAACATGTTTGACTCCAAAACCTGTGCTCTTGAACTCTATTCTTCACTCCTAGACTCTCTATAAAATAAGGTAAAAGCAACTAAGAATGCAAAAGAATCATACAGCAAGCACTGGAGTGTTCATTAAATAATAATCTGTACTTACTTTGTGCATAATCATAACAAAGACAGGTATCAAGTAAATAAAATGGTCCCTTTGAAATTGCAAGGCATTTTGTTCTAAAATAACTCCAAAATTTAACAGTCAGTATTTAAAAAAAAAATCAAAATGAACATTCTAATAGGGTTATCTTATGAGGTAATTTTGGCTGGTAACATAGGCATTGCTTTTATTTTTCCTCAGATATTGGGAACATGAATTCCATCATCAATAAATACACAGGATATATGGCAAAAAGATTTGGATGATTCATTAAATGCAAAGCTTTGGCAGCACATATGGGGAAGTGTTTATAAAGCAGTTTGGGAAACAAGACTGCAACAAATTCAGGTTAATATTCTTCCCAGAACCTGCTGGTCCACATCCAGATGGGGTTATAGACAGATACTTCACTTTGGAAATGCTGAAAATGCAGAGCTGTTATTCTTTGTTACCAAGTTTGGTTCTGTTATTTACTTAAAGCCTAATTCCTTTTTATCAACAGTAGGTCTTTGGGTGGGTAATACTAGAAATAGCACATTATCAACAAAATAATAATACATATTTTATTTGAAACTCTGCAACCAATATTTTGAAGAGGTAATAAACAGTGCCCATGCTCAACCCATTAAGAAAATTGCCAGGACAGGATTACTGACTGAAGAGGTATTAGGTGGAGTTTAAATCGCTTTTATAGGGCAGAGCCTGGACTCTTCACTGGTTCCTGACCAATAACTTTTGCCAAAGAATCAATTTTACTTCATGTCTTTCTTTCAAATTTCACCTCATGTTATATGGGAGATTGTTATATTTAAATTGTAAAAGCTACTCCAAATTTTCCAGGAGCTCCTTGTCACCCTCTTTATACTAGAGAAGAACCAGCTGAATGTTGGTCAAATTTTAATGGTGAAAAAAAAAGAAAAAAAATTGCTTCTCTATCTAGGTGATTGGAGTAAAGAGAATTTGGGGACAGTGAGAAATCTCCAGATCTAGCAGGCAGACCAGTTTTGCTTAACCTTGTTAACTCTTCTTGTTTATAAAGCAGTTTGGTAAACAAGACTGCAACAAATTCAGGTTAATATTTTTCCCAGAACCTGCTGGTCCACATCCAGATGGGGCTATAGACAGATACTTCACTTTGATCCAGGCTGGCCCAAATCAGTTCCAGCCAAGTCTGAAGACTGTTAGGTGATGCCTCCTTTAGTTAGCAACCAGCAGGAGCACTGGCGACCAGCCACACCAGCTTACTTTGGCAGTGATGAAGGATCTGCTCATGGGACTAAACATCACTCACACAATTTTTGGAAGGGAGAGAGGTTTCTTCTGGCCGCCCAAGGTGGCTGCCATGGAAAGTAGAGGACATTTCTGGGAAAGCCGTTTGCCCCACTGCCCTTCTAGAATTGGAGGCTACTCTGGTTCCAGTCTCATAAGATTGTGGTCAGAAACCACCATTGCTGTTATCAAGTAAGCTATGCATGTGCAGAGGGCTACTTTCCATCACCTTCCTGGGAAGGACTGACCCTGTGAGTCATACACAATTAAGAACAGTGAAGAGATGAATCTAAGTGCGAAGGAGGTGCCAAGGACACAGGATCTTGGAAAGGCAACTTCAAAGTCACCCGCCACAACCTAGTTATTGAGTTCTTCTTAGCTGGGACCAACCTTTGTGCTAAAGTGCTCTGAATCAATTATTTAACTAAAGCCTTACAAGAACTCTAAAGTATAGAAATTATAAGCCCCATTTGACAGCCCCTTTGGTCATGTGTTACAAGTTAGCAAGCTTTTGAAAAACAGCTTGACTCAAATCTGCCTGATGAGATCGCTCCTCTGTTAACCAAAATTCTGTTTGCTGGAGTCCCTCACAGACATCTCAGGATTTCCAGGAGCTCAATTCCTGTGTGAGCCAGCTGGCTCCAGAGGCGGCCAACATTCTTTGGGCTGCACACCCGTGATGGGAAGCTGGAGTCCAGCCCTCTGCACAGCTGGCTTATGAGCAAACCTCTATTTTCCCCCTGGAACTCCTTCTGTCTGCAGGTTTATGATGCTCAGGCTTTTTGTTAAATCTGGCTGGACTGTAAATGAGAATAATACTTTGCACTTCCAAAAGTCCTGTTATCTAAAAGTTTTAAAGGACTTTACAAATTATGTCAACAAACCACCATCTCCCCCTTGTGCAGATATTTTAACCATTTTATAAAACAGTAATCAGCCATGCAGATTTAGTCATTTGTTTGAAGGTTTCCATAATCAATCAATTAACAAATGGAGCAATAATGGCCTTTTACTGAGGGAGTTGATGGCAGAACCACTTATTTCTGGATCATATGCAAGCTTTAACAAAGTAATGTTTCCCTTGCTTACACATCAAAATCTATGACTCTTTTGTGGTACTATCTAAACTCTATCCGCTTTTCATGCTGATTAAATAACTTGCACTGGGAGCAGGGAAGACAGCAATAGCTCTACACTAACCTTCCATTCTTATTGTTGAATGAAAATGAATATATTAATCTAATTTTATGTTCACATGAGTCAGTGATCTATACATGAAAACTTGGTCTTCACAATTGACTCTCAGAGTGTTAGGAAACAGACCCTGAAGCTGAACTGCCCTGAGTTTAAACCTCAACTCCCTCACTTACCATCTTTGTGTCTTGGACTGTTACTCAACTTCTCTATGCCTCAGTTTCCCCTCCCACACTGGGGGAAATAAAAAAAAAATTCCTACGTCACAGGTTTGCTGTTGAGGACCAAATGAGTTAATGTATAAAAATTGCTTAGAAAAGCACTGGAACATAGCAAACTACAATATATAAGTGTTGGCCATTATAATAATGAATACTAATGTCATAAATCTATACATGAAGTAAACCATACTGCACCTTCGGTTCTCTTGGTTCTCTATCCACGTGGTTCCAAGAAAGCATTTTATTTCCATGTGGGTATTCTCATTTATAACTGAACCATGGGAGAGAAATCACTAATTCAAGTGAATAAATGCGTACTCTTAGGTTATCTGTATAGATTATCCTCAAAATCAAGATATGAATTTATCTTACTCAGAAAATGTTCTGATTCACCATAGTTTAATATTCAATTTAAATAAATTTATTAATCTTCATTTGAGCTTATAAATCTTTCCTCATTTCCCATGTTTCTTTTTCCTGTTAAAATACCTTCTCCAATTTTCCAGATATCTCTTCCTTGTATTTTCACAATTTTAAAACAGCATTTCATTTTCTCTTCTCAGAGCTCACCACTTTATGTTACCATCAACATTGCATTCTCTCTTGATTCATCACAGCATCAGATTCAATCATCTTTCTCCATTTTCTTATCTGGCCTCACAACCTCACTTCCTTTCCCCTTCATATTGTCTGGCTCCTTTCCACTGGATTCCAGTCCTTCTTTGTTTCTTAACCAGGAACTTTCTCCCCCGAGAACTTTGACATAAATCCCTAAAATGTAATTTCTATTAGTGATGATTCTACACATCCCCCCACCTCATAAGCCCCTGAGGAAAAAAAATGCCCTCATCTTGGCTTCTATTGGATGTGTAACACTCTGAGGCCATCTCAGAGAAAATAGACATTTTAAGAACAATCCAACCAATAGCATAGCTCTTCTACTATCCTAAATACAGCACTGGGAATACTTCCATTTGGACCATATAAATCCCAATCTTTAATGAGGAGTTTCCTTACTCATTTCAAATAGACACAGACATGTACAGTAAATTCCTCAGAATAAATGTGACTGACAGATTAATAGTACCCAAGAGGATGAACAAAAAAAAAAAACAACAACCCATGGCCTTGACATATTCTGGCCAACTTTTTCCGAAAAGTTCTAGAGCCATCAATGGGTCAGCACGGTTAGTATAGCAGGCTGCCAGAGAACCAGATGTTGCTATTGGAAATATATCAGCAACACCTCGTGCACACAGCCATGGGTCTACAAAGGAGACTAGATGGCAAATAAACTTTTACCCTTTTATTATACTCATTTAAATGGCAGTTGCTGAAAAATATTGTCATGCTGGGCTCTTTTTTTTCTCTTTAAAGTACCTGCATTTGACAACGAAGATTAGAAATAAAGAGATGTTAAATTCTTGATAAAGTCAGAGTGAAAGAGACTGAGGCAGAAAGAGACCAACTTTCACTATGTAAGGAACATGCTTTTAGCTCCTTCATAGAATGAAATACATCGTGTTCCGTATTTTGTTCAGTAATGATGCAGAGCCAACGCAGCTTTAGTCTCCATTGGGAACATTTTCCTTGGCATCAGTCTGCACATTTTGGATTAAACACCGTTCTCTCTGAACTGACAGAGAACTTAGGTCATGTCTTTTTTGTAAGAACTTTACAAATATGTTGGCAATGAAGCTAATCACACTCTAAAAGTTCTCTTTTCTAGTTATCACAAAACAATCAACATTATAACAGAACTGGAAAGAACACCTTTGTGTTAAGGTTACCTTTACCCACTGTTAAGGTATATCCATCTGTTGAAATCATTTTCTGGTACTTGAAACACAAACGAGCATTTTATAACATTTATTTAAAGAAAGATGATGTGTCTGCCTCATAACACAAATAAATTTGTCTCAAAGAGAAACTGCGCTGTGAAATTAGGTACTGGGACAGCATAAATAGCAGTGAATTTTTCTTATTGATGGCTCTTTTCACCTTCGTCACTTTGCCACCATATCAGGTCTCTTTTTTCTATCGTTTTGGAATGGAAATCCCTATAGATAATTGGAAGTGTCACTGAAAAGGAACATTCTCCTCAGCACCATCCCTACCACTCTCATGTTTATTATGACCACTATCACTACTTGAAGCACCCTCACCACAACTGTCTCCACCATCATCACTATGAGGCAACACATCCTCACCACCACCACATACCACTACCATTATCACCACCAGCACCAACATAACTATCACCACCTATACCTTCACCATCTCCACCACATACCACCACCACCTACACCTTCACCACCACCACATACCACTACCATTATCACCACCAGCACCATCCTCACTATCACCACCTACACCTTCACCACCACCACCACCACTACCACCACCAGCACCACCACCACCAGCACCACCACATCACTACCATTATTACAACCAGCACCATCCTTACTATCACCACCTGTAACTTCACCACTATCATCACTCTTGCTAATACCAATATCCTCTAAAACCTATAGTATCATTACCATCACTACCCTTGTATCAGCATTGTCACCATTACCACCACAACTTCTACCCTTCCTACCACCATCACTTCCAAACATTTTTAGGACTTTTTCTCCTTTTCATTTTATTTTATAGATATGTAATATGCTTCTAATGCTTAATTCTAATTATATTTTCTATAACAATCCATTCCAGCCAGAAATGACTGACTTTCTATATTGCCCTTAGTTGTTTTGTGTAGTGTTATGATATTACAAGCTCTTGGATATTTTTTCTTCACATATTTTTCTCTTATAATCCCTTCAGAGCATGAGTTCCTTGTTCATAATAGGCACTCTACAAGAAGGTGATAAAAATTAAATGACTGAAATAGAAAAAAAAAAGCCTATGTTTCTCTTTCATTTTCTATCCCCTGTTAGAATGTCTAAAAGCAATAAAATGATGAGGTTTTTGGCAATGAGAGGAAAATGAGGGATAGGATTATACAAACACTCGGACTTTATCCATCAAATAACCAAGACGAGGTTGTATTTATTTATATAATTTCTGACTCCCCTACTATTGAATTCTGTAGATCTCTAGTTGAAAAGAAATCTGAAAAAATGACATCCACCCTCCAATAAAAAAAACCGGCAGGGGTAACACAAACTAATAGCAACACATTCTAGGTCAGGCTTTAGCCACTTGTCCTAGCAGAGAATTCCTCAGAGGAAGGACAACTATAGAATTATAATAGTTCATGTTTATTCATACAGCATGTATCAGAAGACTTTGGGACAAATTAAAAGGAATGCTAGAGAGTTGTTTTTCCCAGGGAATCTCTGACTCACTCACTCTATCTATCTATCTATCTATCTATCTATCTGTCTGTCTGTCTGTCTGTCTAATTATTTTCATAAAACCTTTTCTTTGCATGCAATTGACATAAAAGGGAAAAAGTTTGATGACTTCTGAAGTCCCTGCTACCCTGCTGCAACTCTAGGGTTTCTTTGTGAACAGGATCTGTTTCTATAAACCCCTTGAAATATGAATCATAACTTTAGTTGCAAAAAAGAAACATTCCTGAAAGTCCTTTATCTCAGCCATGGCCTCAAGGCTGCCCTTGCAATGTCTGTGAAATCTAATGGGATTATGGAGGCAAGATGGAGAGACTGTCAGCATCTCTCACATGAGATAATAGCAATAATTCTAAAAATGCTTTTGTCTTGTTGCAGCAACTGTCATCAAAGAGGCTCACGTTTTCTCAAGGCAGCAGCATCTTTACAGACATGAATCACTCCGAAGAACAGGAACGTAAGGCAGAGGGGAAAGTTTACATGCTGCCGCCCGAACAGCTTAATCACTGAGGACATAGAGTTTGATGGTCGCCTGGTTTCAGGGATTAAGGAGGAGGTTATTTGTTCCCCAGCCAACTCTTTCCTAATAAACTTCTCCAAATGGGGTTCATCTATTCATTATCTGTTCAAACTGTTAAGATTAATTTCATAGCCTATGTAATCAGAAAAGAAGTCTCGCAATGTGATTCTTGGTTAATGTCGTGCCAGAAACATCAGGATCTCATGAATGGAGTCCTGGCCTGAAAGCCAAGCTGATCCAATTCCTTTGCCAAGTCCAACCCTGACTGACTCGACCACTATTCTTATGAAATGGGCTCACTGATGAGTGCTTTAAACTCTCAAATAAGTAATTAAACTGCTCTGACCTGAAATTCCTTATCTCCAAAATAGCGGGATTTCTTATGTTATTAGGAGCTATAATCCCCCCAGAGACCAATTTCTTAGGGAAGAAAAAAACAACAACCTGTGTGTCAAATCATCTTGTCCATGCCACAGTGTAATGAAGGCATAATTAGCCTTTGCCTACACATACCTCTTATTTATTCAACAAGTATTGATTGAGTTTCTCAATGTGCCTCACACTGTGCTAAGTACCAGGTATACAGTGGTGATCAAGCACAGATATATTTACTTGCCTTGTGAAACCTAAAACCTATTATGGGAGGCATATATTAAAGTAACAACACAAATAAATGTATTGTTACAACTTTAACAAACACAAGGAAGAAGGAAAACATGATACCAAGTGGGATTTGGCTACCCCTCCTTTCTCACATACTCAGGCCAAATGTGATACTGGTACTGATTGAAGTGGAAGGGAATGGGAGAAAGAGAAAGGAATGGAGAGTTTGCCCTTGCTCATGGAGGGCTAGTCAGTCAAACTCTGGCCGTTGCTGTGCTTCATATACAGAGACACAAAATCTAAACCACAAGAACCATTAACTCCATGTTAGCAGACTTCTCAGAAAAGAGGTGTTCACAGGTCATCGCTAGGTAGTATCACATAACCACAAAAAAGTTATCTCTGAGTCTAGCATACCACTATGTAGGTAGGTCTAAAGTCCTATGAGTCTAGAACCAATGACAATTTGAGTTCAAACAACAAAGTTAGTTGCTCTTTGTCCTATTATCTGTGTGATTTGAAATGGGTTAGAACACATAAAAAATAGCACTGCCTTTCCTAGAATTGTCATTATCCAAAATCTTATTTCTCAGTTTTCTTTGTAGTTCCATACCATCTACAGATGGTTCACTGATGGTTTTGTTAAACCACACAAATAAATGTATGGAACATTTGGCTCAGTGGATAGAGCATCAGCCTGTGGATCAAAGGGTCCCGAGTTCGATTCCAGTCAAGGGCATGTACTGGTTGCAGGCTTCTCCCTAGCCTGAGTCCTGGTCAAGACTCATGAAGGAGACAACCAATTAATGTGTTTCTCTCACATTGATGTTTCTCCCCGTCTTTTTCTCTTCCACTTTCCCTAAAAATCAATGGAAACATATCCTCAGGTGAGGATTAACGAAGAAACAAAGAAACAAACAAACAAACAAAATTATGGTTTTCCTACTTTATCAATACCCTATAACATATACAACAAATAGTCAATAAGCTGAAATGAAGAAATCAGAGTCCATTAAACCATAAGTATTCTTGCCCCTCTGCCAACTGGCAGATGTGAACATGAATAGGGGCATCACCATTTGCTCTAGATCATGCTTATTACTGAAAATTGGTTCCCTAAATTTTGAAAATGTTTAATTTGGTTCATAATCTCACACATTATTCCAGAAGATGATGACATGATTGTCACTGAATAAATGAGTAAATTCTTGATACTGTAGGATTCACAGTTTGTCTGGTTTGTGTTGACAACTACCATACTACCATACCATAAACGGTAATAAATTTCCTTTATTTTCATTTAACAATAAATGTGTACCGTATTCTTATTCATGGAAAAATAAGACATCCCCTGAAAATAAGACCTAGTGCATCTTTGGGAGCAAAAATTAATATAAGACACTGTCTTATTTTCGGGGAAACAGGGTAGGATTCCTTTTGCTCTTTTGAATGTTTGAAACTTTGTCTCTTGTAACCCTATCAAAAATGACATCTGTGCCATCAAACACTGAAAAGTTTTTAATTTGTACCAAGGCTTTGAAGATAACTATAATGTTGGGATTATTTTTCCTACCGTCTGTGGGGAAGGCAGACTTGAGGCCACACTGTCACTGCCTAAATGTGAGTGCAGCCGGGATGTGACATCTGTCACAGGCTGACCTGTTAACTTCACCTGACATAATGGAGAGGCTGGTGCTCTCTCCCCTGCTCACTGACCTCTCGAAGGATACATTTTCCCAAAGTGAAGATTGTTCTGTGAATGAAATATAGAACTCCAAGAGACTGTTTGGGAGGGAGAATTTCAGGTTCATGATCAAATTCCTTACATGTGGACAAGAGTCCATGTAATGGATGACAATAGTTTCCCTGTCTTTCTTAGGGAAACTTTAAGGGGGAAATGGAGACTTGCTCTATATTAGTTTCCTATTACAACTGTAACAGATTACCAGAAATTTTCCTAAAACAACACAAATTTATTATCTTATGATTTTAGAAATCAAAGTGTTGGCAGAATTTTTGTAATGGAGGTTCTAGAGGAGAATCGGTTTCCTCGCTTCATGGTCCCTTCCTTCACCTTCAAAACCAGCATCTCCAAATCTCTCTCTCTGACCTCTGCTTCTGTCATCACACCATTACATTTTCTTCTCTGACTTTAACTTCCCTGCCTCCCTCTGCTTTACCATGTAAGCATATTTTTTATTATTATATGGTGTCTGCACAGATAATTTTTAGCACATGAGATGAAGACATCCTATAATATAATTAAATATTAAAATATACCTTTTATACTCTCTATCTAAAGATCCTTATCATAATCACATCTGCAAGTCTCTTTGCCACATAAGGTAACATACTCACAGGTCTGAGGATTAGGACATGGACATCTTCATAGGGAGATAATTCTGCCTTCCACAGGCTCCATTCTAGTGGAAAACCAGATGAGCAAGTGTGCAGCTTTTGAATACAAAGGGTTTACTAAAGAAAAGGGAACCCCAAATGATTCGCCAACCATCATTCCTACCCTTCACAATTTCCTGAATGGCTATAATGAAGAGTTCCAAACTGTCCCAAGACCCTTCAATAATTACACACACATAACTACACTAGAAATCTATGCAGCCATTTGTCAGGTGACTAGAGATCTTGCAAACAGTAAAGCACGTAGATTACCAGTTATCCTGTTCTGCCTGCTCTATCCAGTGAAATTGTTATTATAAATCATGTGAGCATTTATGTAGGAGGAGAGAGGAGATGTCTGAAGAATACGCTAAACCTTCCTTTATCCTGAATGGTAGAATTTTGGGTTATTTTTACAGTTCTATTTTGTATCTTTTCCAGTTGTTTTAATATTATAATACCCTGTTTCCCTGAAAATAAGACAGTGCTTTTATTAATTTTTGCTCCCAAAGATGTACTAGGTCTTATTTTCAGGGGATGTCTTATTTTTCCATGAATAAGAATACGGTACACATTTATTGTTAAATGAAAATAAAGGAAATTTATTACCGTTTATGGTATGGTAGTATGGTAGTTGTCAACACAAACCAGACAAACTATGAATCCTACAGTATCAAGAATTTACTCATTTATTCAGTGACAATCATGTCATCATCTTCTGGAACATCATCATAACAATCCAATTCCTGAATTTCCTGGTGAATTTCTTGTGACTCCATTTCTTTCAGAATCAGTGGACCAAATCTCTCATGTTTAGCCTAGGGGGGGTCTTATTGTCGGGGGGATGCCTTATATTTCACTCAGAAGGAAACCTGTAAGTAGGTCTTATTTTTGGAGGATGTCTTATTTTCGGGGAAACACGGTATGTAATAAAGAGATAATATGCAAATTAACTATCACTTAACACACAACATGGCCACCCCCATGTGGACACAAGATGGCCACCACAAGATGGTTGACAGGGCAGAACATGTGGGGAACTAGCCTGCAAGGAAGGGCAGTTGTGGGCAATCAGACCAGCAGGAGAGGGCACTTAGGAGTGACTGGGTTAGCGAAGGAGGGCAGTTGGGGGTGATCAGGCCTGCAGGAAAGGGCAGTTAGGGGTGACCAGGCCAGCAGGGGAAGACAGTTGAGGGCGACCAGACCAGCAGAGTAGGACAGTCAGGGGTGACCAGGCCTGCAAGGGAGGGCAGTTGGGGGCAACTAGGCTGACAGGAGAGGGCAGTTAGGGGTGACCAGGCCAGCAGAGGAGAGCAGTTAGGGGCAATTGGGCCAGCAGGGAAGCAGGCTGGCAGGGGAGTGGTTAGGGGGTGATCAGGCTTGCAGGCAGAAGCGGTTAGGGGCAATCACGCAGGCAGGCAGGCAGGCGAGCGGTTGGGAGCCAGCAGTACTGAATTGTGAGAGGAATATCCCAGATTGGAGAGGGTGCAGGCTGGGCTGAGGGACCCCCCTCCCCACCCCAGCACAAATTTTGTGCACTGGGCCTCTAGTTAGCAATACTGGGCAAGCACTGGAGTATATCACTACAGCTGTATGGCTATATAATCTGCTTTCTAAAAAGATGAGGCAAAACAATCACTCATCCTGTGAGAATTGCAATCCACTACATAAATATGGATCACAATGAACCACTGTATCACATCAGTTTTTAGGTTCTTTGGTTGCAAGCAACTGATATAGATGCTGGCTAATTTAAGAAAACAGAGGTTTTATTGCAGGAGTATGAAGAAGCTCTTAGAATCCACAGGGAGCTGAAGATCTAGTCTTGGAAAGATCAGCACCCAGAGCAGTTCTGGAGACTGAAGTAGCAGAAAATCAGTAGGGCATTGCCTTTGGGATTAAAAACTATAAAATTTAAAGTCTGTGGGAGGAGTCATATGTCGAGACCTTAGAAATGCGGGAGGGAAGAATGACTGACAATCCCCAAAACATGGCTCCCAAAGAAGAGAAATTATTTAATAATAATAATAATAATAATAATAATAACAATAGCAAATAATTATATAGTGTATTACTATGGTCAGGAACCATCTCAGGCACTTTCCAGATGTTGGGTTACTCAATGCTCAGAAACTCTGTAAGGCTGATTGATTTTGTTATTGCTACCATTTTGCTTAGGGGGAAACTGAGTTACTGAGAAGCAAAGTACCTCAATCAAGGTCACAGTGCTGATGGATAGCCACACCAGGATTTCAGTACAGTCATTCTGATTGTAGAAACGAATACTTAACCATTATATCGTGAGGCCTCTCTGTGTATCTTCCCAGACAAATATGGGGTATTGAAATCAGAAGAATGTAGAATGATTGTGGGTGCCAAAACCACAGTGGGAACCAAACTACCATTAGCATTTATTGGACATTAAATTACTATGTGTCAAAGTAAAACATAAGAAGTTAAATATGGAGAGAAGGAGCCCCTATTCTTACCCAGACAATCCTACTATAATAAAAGGCTATATAGTCAAATATGCGCTCCATGAGGACAGATGTCTTAAATACTAACTATATCCTTAGTACCTAGATTCTAGGTACTAGAACAATGGTCTGGGGTCTGGCATATAGTTAGGTGCTCAATAAGTATTTGTTGAGTAAATGAATACAACATATGTAGATAAAATATATTTAAGTAATTACAAAAAACAAGATTCAAATATGAAAACCATCTATGGGCAAGATGCTAAGTCAAGATATGAGGAAATAGAAGAAGTCATGGTAAACTTTCTGAAGCAGGAAGCTTTGGCCATTGGATAATAGAGTTAGTAACAACTTTAGTAGACAGGTAGAGAGAAAAAAAATATAGCAACCTTCACTACTAGATCACTTGGAGAGCTTTTCTGGATCTGATTAAAGAGTTTATTGCTTTCACAGTCTTTTAAAGTGAGTTGGGAAGGATCTGTAAATATATGTTTGGTAGTGTTTTGAATGTGATTATAGAACCTAAAGAAATCTCTAAATATGGGCATTCTGATGATGAAAGAGAAGATAGAGTATAAAATTTACATTTTAATAATTACACTTTGGCAGTGAAATGGGCTAAGGTGTAGAAAAGAGGAGTACTATTTTCCTTTTATAATTAAAGATAGAACTGAGCATTTCTGATTTTTATTGAAATAAAAAACATGATGCCCTGGCCAGTGTGAAACAGGTGGCTAGAGCATTGTCCCATGCACTGAAGGGTTGTGGGTTCAATCTCCAGCCAGAGCATGTGTGAGAGGCAACTGATAGACATTTCTCTCACATCAATGTTTTTCTCTCTCTCCATCTCCCTTCCTTTCTCTCTAAAGTCAATAATAATAATAATAATAAAAACTCTACAAGAAACTCCTAGTCAAATCATGTCCTTTTATTTCGTTTTTTGGGGCAGGGGTGTAGGGCTAACATTTAGCCAATGTGCATGTCGGAGACATTTATGCCACCCCAGCCATTCAAGGCCTGTGTCTATCTCAAATTGTAGGTGCCCATATAGCACCACTTGTCATATATTTCTGAATTAACTCCCTGGGGTTATTCAACATAGAAAAGGTGATGTGGCTGAAATCATAGTAGAGGTGCTTTTCATGAAAATGATACTGATTTGTGGACAGGAAGCAAAGAATTAAAATAAAGACATGCTTCCTTGGGTAACAGTTTTCTTCAAGGACAAGTACTAAAACTCATTTCATTTAATTTTCATAGATGACTGGAAAGAACAATTCCCCAGCATAATACAATATTTATAATTATAAACACCTACATTTGGTAAGTAGATAGTAGCCAGATTCATTAGTTCAAACAAAAGGAGTCTTAGGAACCTTTATAACCAAAGAGCCATGCAAGATATATTTTCTATTAGTCACAACCCAGAAAAAGGATCTGAAGCTGCTGTGGAAATATTCTGAGAACATGTGTGAAACATGCAGACATGTACTCCACATAATTAAAAATAGGAGATATAGGGCAATAATTCTAGGAAGAATGAAACGGTTTGGATAGCTAAATCTGGAAAAGCAAAAGCTGAGAGAGAATATGGTAAAAACAACAACAACAACAACAACAAAAAAACAAACAAAAAAACAAAACAAAAAACTACAACATTTTCTGTAGAACTGGAGGGAAAAGACACCCAGAGGATTATTTACTACAAAATTACGAAAAGAAGGAGGCATAATGAGATAAATATGAATCTAATTTTAAAAGTTTTTCTTTCTATAGCTTTAATGAGTGTATGAAATTCACTCTATTATGGGGTCTGTTGAGGGCAAGGACTGGTCTTACTCATTGTTATGCTTTCATTTCCCACTATGGAACCTAGAAGTAGCAGATGCTCATTGAACGTTTTTTAGGTAGATAAATGAATAGATAAATCAAAGAATTATGAGTATTCATTACTTTGGTTTCCTCTCTGTATGATCATTTTGCTTCCCCAGTACAAGCAACCTCTTATATTCCCATCCATTCATACACTAACCTCAGACTTCTAAAGTAACGGCTAAGCAATGTGATCCCTCAAACTAGGTTTAGTGGCCACAATAGTGTATATGGATAAAGACTGGACTTTCCTTACATTCATGACAGAGACCATCTGGCTCGCAAAGTCTAAGGTATTTATTATCTGGCTCTTTTTAGAGAAAGTATGCCAACCCCCTTTTGAAATTACTGACCTCTGCCACTGCAGCATGAAAGTAGCCATAGACAATACAGAGATGGATAGGCAGAGCGGTATTTTATCTTCATAGCAGTGTTAGCAAAGCCCTGATGTAAAGGAAAAGGACCTCAGGAGTTCAAGGATGCAAACACGTACCAGTGCATGGGGTAGTGATATGTGCTCGGAGTGTGGAAGGAGTAGTAGAAGCTGGCAAGGCAGAGTAGAATAGGGCAGGGCATTCTGGCAGGGGCAACAGCACTGGAACAGAGGTGAGGGAAGGCTGGGACAGTCAGCAGCTTCAAGCGGTACAGAGTGGCTGGATCGTTTGGTGTGTGTGGAGAGTGTTAACAGATGAGGCTGGAAAGATTAGCTGCATTCAGTCAGGATGTGTCTTCTCTGCCCACTTCCTCCCCTGTGGTTGGCACTCAGCCTGTTAGGTAGCAGAGGCCCCATAAGTGTTAGTTCACTCAGAATGAAGATAGGCAGGGTCTAGATAAGACGTAACTCAAATTTTCTTTTTTTTTCCTTTTTTTTTTCTTTTTAGGTTAAGAAAAAGAGAAAGCTATGAGTGACATGTTACTGAAACATTGGGACACAGTCACTTGTGACCCTGAGCAATTTCCTTTACCTCTCAGGGGTCTCTAAATCTACATTTCCTTGAATGTAAAGCTACGAAGGTGATGCTTACTTCCAAGTATTGTTGGAGGGATTAAAATGTGGTGTGGCTGGAGCGAGTTGCCTGGTACAAGGCCTGGCACCTGGAGGCAGTGATTATTGTGAGTCTGTCACTGCTGGGTTTGGCAGCACCTCAATGTTTGATATTGTATCTCATCTGGCAGGGGAAACTGAAACGGAGCTGAAGAGTGTAATGGTGAAAGCGGTGTGCTGAGATTCTGTTCTGGTTTCTGCTGGGATTGTTTGTTCAGTCCTAACAGCTAGCGTGAGTCCTCCTTTGGGACCCTGAGAAATCACCAGCCACACGGTAACCAAAAGGCAGGCAGAAACCTGAGCAGCCTGGAGGGAGGCTGAGGCGGCCTTTGTGGAGAAAACATTTGTTCCCCTTAAAGAAATAGGATGTTTGAAAAGAAAACACGCAACATTGGAGATGCAGACTCCAGCACATACATTTTGGTTACCACTCCCTGCAGAAGGGCGAGAGGATTAAACCAGCTACATGATATATTCCTTTTGCCAGGAACAAAACTCACTAAAGAGAATGCTGCTTTCTCACACAAACTAATCTTTGTGTGTTATATTGAACTAGAGTTGTTTCCAATTGCTATTTTCCAGAAAAAAAAGCAAACACTTTATTTCCTTAAATCGGCAATACACCTAAAAATCATGAAATCTATAATCTGTGGTTCTGGTATTGTTTACCAAGCCCAAAAGAGTGCCCTGGAGTTTTTCCAAGCTTTAGAAATGCAGAAGAAAAAGGACTGAATGCACCCGCTTGTGTTTTACACTTTAAATCTGGTCTAGACTGGAACTGGGAAAGCTGTCTTGGCATGGGAATAATCTACAGCCAAATTTAACTTGATGGGCCTTGCTCCATGGGGAGCCTGGAATAACACAGCCCAGAGGGAAACAAATAACAATGTACATACACAAAGAGAAATCCAAAAAGCAGAGTTCATGAGGCCATATGATATACTGGGTCATCCTGTCCACTCTTCTGAGGAGTTTTTCCTCTGCAAAATAACTTTTTTTAAACAACTTGCTCAAGTTCTGCTAATCATGTAGCTCCCTACTCAGCGAGCCAGCCTTTCTCTCCCTTATCACTTTGCCTACTGAACATCAGTGACATTTAACCGAACTAACCAGCTTCCTATGTAAAATACAGGAAGGTGTCAAAAGCAGGTTTACAGTTGTTTGTATGGAAAATAATACAATAATTAATAAATAATAATACAAGAATAAACTCTGTTTGACATATAACTAACGTAAATCTATTTTTACCCCATCCTGTATAATTCTTGACTAGGGATTGACTTTAATGGCACCCATTGCAAATATTGGGTCATAATAATAATTTGTATTTATCTTATTTTTCTTTATAAATATTTCTTATAACTTTTTTAATATTTCACTCAAATGTCCAAAATAATGATTTACTTTGCATCATTATTTAAACTAACTTTTCATCAATAATAAGAAATGTTAGGTATTACAGATTTAGGGTATATTTAATACTAGAGGCCCAGTGCAGGGATTCATGCACATTGAAAGGAGATTAAAGAGAAGGTGGCCACCAGGGTGGGACTGGGTGAGAGGCACCAGACATGCCATGGAGTCAACCTCCCATGGTCTTTCCTTGGCCAGCCACACTGGGGTGGTGCCCGGGCTGGAAGGGCATCTGCAGAGTGAGCAGGGTCCCTTCAGCAGGTGGGATCCCTCAGCCTGGTCTGGGGTGATCAGGCTGAAATTGGCAGTCCAACATCCCCCAAAGGGTCCCGGAGTGTGAATGGGCACTCTGCAAAGTTGCTGTTGCTCAGCAGCTCTTGCATTGAGTGTCTGCCCCTGGTAGCCAGTGTGCATCCTACCTACCAGCTAGTTGGCCAGCCACTTAGCCTTTTATATATATAGACTAGAGGCCTGTTGCAGAAAGATTCCTGCAATAGGTCTTCCCCCGGCCTATTCCTGAAAGAATAGGGTTTCCTGAGGCCTCGCTTCTCCACTGCCTTGCTTCCCTCCCTTCTCCACAGCCTCGCTCCCTTCTTCTCAGGTTTGCTCCCTTCTCTGCAGTGCTTGGTTTCCTTCTACACTGTCTTCAGTCTTCACTCCATGCCTGTATATGCAAATTAACTGCCATCTTTGGTGAATTAATTTGCATACTTTCTCTAATTGGCTAGTGGGCGTAGCAGAGGGATGGTCAATTTGTGTGTTTCTCTTTTATTAGTGTATATTATTAAAATGTAAATCTATATGCACATACACATGTATATATTCATGTATTTTTTATATTTTAAAAGGTTACAAATGTAACTTCAGTTTCTTTTATACACTTGAGATTAAGAGTTTTAATCTCATGTGAGTATAGAGTTCTGGTGTTAAAGTTGATTTTGACCCTTTTGCCGAGCATCTTCCCTAGATACACTGTGGATAGCTATGTGCAATTACACATCTGAAAGAAATTCTGTAACACTGAACAAAAGTTCCCAATGTAATGTCCTAGAATAAAGCACTAATAGGAAAAACATAAAAATTATTTTCTTACACTATTTAAAGTTTAATCTTCTTGGTAATAAATTGACTATATGCAAGCCAGGACATCGGCACACATTCTTTTCAGAGAATGGTTATGAGTATGAAACATGAATGACTCCTGGCCTACTACCTTTTCTACAGCCTTTTACTTTTGTTCATGAATTATTTCCCACCAGTTTGGTCTTGTTATAAAGACTTCTCCCATTTGAGAGACAGTATAGAATCCTGGTTAAACACATGGACTCTAGAATCGAATTGGGTTCTAATTCCTGCTCTGCACCTCACAGCTTTGTGTTCCTAACCTCTCGGTGGCACAGCTACCTCATTTGTAAGAAGAGAGCAGTAACTGTAATTACCTCATATTTTTTAGGCCCTAATGAATTTTATGGCCCATGGTAAGAGTTTGCTAAATGTTAGATAGGATTTACTTTCCCTTCACCATCTTCTGCTACTTCCTTTTCCATGAAATCCTTCTTCGCCAAGTATGTAAGAACTGACCTAACAATCATCTCAACATTATTATAGTCTAGAAATATTATTACCCCACAGGCCAACACTTAAAGAGCCTTTTCTCCAGTGCTTTGTAATTGTTGGGAAACCAGCATGATCACAACCAAATGAATCTGCCATCATTGGCCTTGGTACAATAACCAGAGACCATGCTAAAATGATATCTGCCTTTGTCAAACTTCAGCAATTATTTGGTAAGGGCACTGAGGCAGATCTAGGTAAATATACAAAGCCAAAATTTTCTGTGGTTTCTACATTTTACAGAGCTCAATTATCTCTCTCTTACTGCAACAACTGAAATAATTAATCTTGCATGGATTTTAATTAGTCAATATTTTTTAATATATTTTATTGATTTTGTACAGAGAGGAAGGGAGAGAGATAGAGAGTTAGAAACATTGATGAGAGAGAGTCATCGATCAGCTGCCTCTTGTACACCCCCTACTAGGAATGTGCCCGCAACCAAGGTACATGCCCTTGACCAAAATCGAACCCTGGACACTTCAGTCCCCAAGCTGACGCTCTATCCATTAAGCCCAACCGGTCTTGGCAATTAGTCAATAAATTTAAAAGAAGCACATCCCAGTGATGGGCAGAGAGTATCATCTAGTCAGTTCACAAACACAGGCTCTAATGATGCTTACAAATTCCTTCCGACATTCCTCACCATTTTTTTTTTTTTAGAATTTTCTTTAAACATTGAAGGCTCAGTCCATAATAAGTCAGGCACTATTAGAAGTCAGTATTAGTTAACTTACCCTATTAAAAATTACTACACACACACACACACACACACACACACACACACACACACACACACCGGATTTTGTATAAGAAACACACCTTTCAGTTTTCAGCATAAATTTTAAAATGTTCACAAGATGGGAATATCCACTGACTGTTTTCTGTTTCTGTGTTTGTTACTCAAATGAGTGTCTTTTTGGTTCTTAGTGATTTCATCGAGTTTGAAATGGCTCTTCTTTAATGTCTCTGTATATGAGCCTCTCTCCTTCTCTCATTCTGTGTTACTCCATTTTCCCCACCTTTGCCTCCCTCTATTCTGCCCCCACTCCTCCTTGGCCTTCACCACATTATTGTCTGTGTCCATGGACTATGCATATATGCATATGTATTCACTGGTTGATCTCTTCTTATACTTTTTTTGTGAAATATATTTTTATTGATTTTAGAGAGAGGAAGGGAGAAGGACAGAGAGATACAAACATCAATGAGAGAGAAACATCTATCAGTTGCCTCCTGAATGACCCCTACTGAGGATCAACTGGGCAATGACCTGACTGGGAATCAAATCTGGTTCATGGACCTATGCTCAACCACTGAGCAACACTGGCTGGGCATCTTTCCATACTTTTAAATGACCGTTTATCATGCCGAAGTATGAATAAACTATTTCCCCACTGATGAAAATTCAGTTCCTTCAATTTTTTAATTTGTGATTTTTTTTTTTAAAGAAAGGCCTCAATAACTAGTCCCTTATATACATACTAGAGGCCCAATGCACAAAAGTTCCTTTTTATATCCCCTTCATCAAGGCCTTCCCCCCCCCAGCGGCCAGCACCAGCTTCCCTCCAGCACCGGGGACCTGGGCTTCCCTCCTCTGGCAGCCGGCAGACACCAGGACCAGGCTCCTTTCCTCCAGCCCCGGCTTCATCAGGAAGGACATAAGGTGTAATTAGCATATTAGCCTTTTATTATTATAGATATCCTTTTTCAAATATGAACATTTCTTTGTAACACAGCTCTATTAACTAATGCTTCCAGCTTAAGGGATATATGCATTTTCAATGTTGAAGCGAGAAATGCCTTTCTAAGATGGTCCTTATCTAAATACTAACATTTTCTAGATGAAAAAATACCACAAGGCATTATAAAGAAAGTAGGCCTCTCTTCCTATTTAGCAAGAGTTTTATCAGAAATAGGTATTAGATTTTATTAGGTTCCCCCCCACACACACACTCACCATCTGGAGATCTTTCCCCCCCTTTACCATTATTATAATAAATTATATTAAATTTATCCTATTTGTTGGTAATAGATTGTTGCTGGATATTATTTGCCAAGATGTTATTTAGAATGCTTGTACAAATATTCATTAAAAATTGAGCTGGTTTTGCTCAGTGGATAGAGTGTCAGCTTGTGGGTTGAAGGGTACTGGATTCAATTCTAGTCAAGGCCACATACTTCAGTTCCAGGGTTGATCCCCAGCCCTGGTCAGGGCGAGTACGGGAGGCAACCAATCAATGTGTCTCTTTCACATTGATATTTTTCTCTCTCTGTCTTGCCCTCCTCCCTTCCACTCTCTCTAAAAATCAATGGAAAAATATCCTTGGATAAGGATTAACAACAACAAAATTGAGTCTTTAGTGTTCCTTTTTATATCCCCTTCATCAGAATCTAGTATCATTGCTATACTGACACTCTTCATAAAAATAATTCAGATCTTGTATTTTAGAAAAGTTTCAATAAGGTTGGAGTTGTCCATTTCATAGTGCATTCACCAAGTTAGCAGGTTTTTTTGTGTTTTTGTGGGTTGTTGTTTTTTTTTGTTTGTTTGTTTTTGTGTGTGTGTGTTTTTGTGTGTGTGTGTGTGTTGTTGTTTTTTTGCTTTGTGAGAAGAATTGCACTCTAAAAACATTTTCCATTTCCTCTTAGGTAATTTTTTATCACTAAATATTTCTACTTTTTTCTGGGGATTAGTCTTGGTTTCTTGTAAAACAAATGTTTCTTCCAGTTTTCAAATTTATTTGCACAAAAAATTTTCTAAATCTTAACAATATTTCCCTATTCCTTCCCATGTTATTTTTTAATTTTATATATATGATATCTTCCTTTTCTTCTTGATTAGATTGACTTCAGTCATACATATTTATTTCTGTTTTATCTTCATTAATTTCTAATTTTGGCCATTTTGTATTCTTGTCAAACTTCAAAGACTTAATGCTTTATTAATGTGTTTGCCAATCTTTTCTTCACCACTAACTTATTAATTATCCGAATTTTCCCTTGAGCACTATATACTTAGTGACTTCCTTTTGTTATTTTAAAGATATTGTGGAAATTTTGTTCTTAATTTAATAAAACTCAATATTGTTTAAATCAGAATTTTTATGTTTATAAGTGGTAAAACCTTGAGTATTTTATTAATTTCTGGTTTTATTCATTAAGAGACAGAATATATTTGAATGTAATCTATACAACTTCTACTAATTTAGATTATATTGACTATATTTTAAAGTTTACTATGTACAATAATATCATTTAAAGTTATCACTACAGAAGATGTGTGTGTGTGCACACAGACACAAATATGCTTGAAAAAGAGAAAGAGATCTTCCATATTATTCGGTCCTGAGCTATCCTTAATTATTTTTGTTTTCCTAATCTGCTGAGAGATTTCTCTTGAAGCCTTTAGATTTCAGTCAACAATATGAGTGTGTTTTATTAATATCTCCATGAAGAAGAGTACTTCATTTTCACTTTGTACTTGGCACTGCAAATAATGTAGCTAATGCTCATATCTTTCATATCTTATGAAAATAGCTGCATATATTAAAGTGAAATTAATAGGTCATCTGGTAATTATATATTCAGCTATAATAGGCACTACCAAACTATTTTCAACATGGTTGGACCAATTTACAGTTCACCCTGCTATATATTGAATATATTAGAGTTCCAATTGCTGATTCTACCAATTCTTTAAATTTTGCCTTTTAAAATTTGTTTGCATTTCTCTGATATCTAAGAAAGTTGAGCATCTTTTCATGTTTATTAGCAATATGGATATCCTCTTTGATAAAGTGTCAAATGGGTACAATAATTTTATACCCATTTGTCTATTAGGTATTTCTCTTCTGCTTTTATTTATTTATTTATTTACTTACTTACTTACTTACTAACTTACTAACTTACTTACTTATTTGTATTTTTTAGTCCTCACATGAGGATATTTTTCCATTGATTTTTATTTTTATTTTTTTATTTTTTTATTTTTATTTTTTTGTTGTTGTTTCATTTAAAATTTTATTTTAATTTTTTTCTGTACTCTTACAATGGCAGAATTTTTTTTAAATACGTTTTTATTGTTCATATTATTACAAATGTTCCTTCCTCCCTTCCCCCCCACCATTGCTCTCCTCCACCAGGTTCCCACCCTACCCTCTCCCCTTTCCCCTCTCCCCATTGTCCTCATCCATAGGTACACAGTTTATGTTCAGTCTCTTCCCACGCCCCCCTCTCCCCTTTTCCCCAAGAATTGTCAGTTCACTCCCCTTCCATACCTCTGATTCTATTATATTCAACAGTTAATATTGTTCATCAGATTTTTTTAATTTCCTTGGTTTTTAGATTCACTTGTTGATAGTTATGTATTTGTTGTTCATAATTTTTATCTTTGTTTACTTTCTCTTCTGAAAGAACCCCCTTCAGCAATTCATATAATTCTGGTTTGGCGGTGATGAACTCCTTTAGCTTTTTTTTATTAGTAAAGCTCTTTATCTGGCCTTCGATTCTGAGTGATAGCTTTGCTGGGTAGATTATTTTTGGCTGTAGGTTCTTGCTATTCATCACCTTGAATATTTCTTGCCATTCCCTTCTGGCCTGCATGGTTTCTGTTGAGAAGTCAGCTGACAATCGTATAGGTGCTCCTTTATAGGTTACTACCTTCTTTGCTCTTGCTTCTTTTAATATTCTCTCTTTGTCTTTTGCTCTTGGAATTTTAATAATGATGTGTCTCGGTGTGGTCCTCTTTGGATTCCTTTTGTTTGGAGTTCTGTGTGCTTCCTGGATTTGTAAGTCTAATTCTTTTGCCAGGTGGGGGAAGTTTTCTGTCACTATTTCTTTCAGTATGTTTTCGATATCTTGCTCTCTCTCATCTTCTGGGACCCCCATAATTCTGATGTTGGTTCGCTTGAAGTTGTCCCAGAGGTTTCTTACATTATCTTCAATTTTCTGGATTCTCTTGCCTTCTAGCTTCTGTGGAGGAATGTCTTCTGGCTCTTTATGTTCCAAATCTTTGACTTGATTCTTGTGATCTTCCCTTCTGTTTTTAGGACTCTGTAAAATATTTTTTATTTCAGACAATGTATTCTTTATTTCTTGTTGATCCCTTATCATTTCTTGTTGACTCCTTATTAATTCTAGTTGATCTCTTTTCATATCCTCATAGGCCTTATCCATCTTTTCTAGGAAATTCTTGAAAAACCTTATAAGTGTAGACTTGAACTCTATATCCAGACGCTTTTTGTCCTCCATTTCTTTCATTTGTGATCTATTTTGTTGTCGCATTTCGCAGTTACAGATGGGACGGGGTTTCAGGGTGGAGCCTGCAGCTTTGACTTCCGTCAGCCCCTTTCCATTGATTTTTAGAGAGTGTGGAAAAGAGAGGGAAAGACAGAGAGAAATATCGATGTGAGAGAAACACATCAATTGGTTACCTCTGGGGCCAGGAAGAATCCTGCAACCAAGTTATGTACCCTTGATCAGAATTGAACTCAGTACTCTTCAGTCCACAGCCCGAGGCTCTATCCACTGAGCCAAATTTACTAGGGCTGCCTCTTATTATTTAGATAAGTTTTTCATTCAGCACAGTCAAAAATAATTTTTTCTTGTACCTTAACTTCTCCTGTTAATAATAGAAACTTCAATCACCTTAACTTCATTTTTCTCTTTGCATTGTTGTGACATTTTCATTCCTTATATTTTAAACCCCACAAAGAATTACCATTACTATCACAGTTCTGTACAGCAATAATCAATCAATATTCAATTCTCATACATGTCTATTAATTCTTTTGATTGTTCTTTATTAGTTTATTCATTCTTTTAGTTTCCCTCTGTGATTATTTTCTTTCTCCAAGAAGCACTCCCTATAATGTAGGCCTTATAGAAATAAATTCTCCTGCTTTCCCCCACTAAGAATAGCTTTGTTTATCTTCATTTTTAAAAGATATTTTTGCTGGGTATATAAATAACAGCTGGAAGTTATTTTCTTCCAATATTTTTAGAGAATGCCATTTATTGTATTCTGGCTCATATAATTTCTTTTGTAAAGTCAGTGGGAAGTGTTAATGTTGCTTCTTCTTCTTTGCTCCAAGAAGTTTTTCTGAGAAGAGCCAATTCTTTCTCAGCAACTCGTAGCCTTATGAGCCTTAATGCTTTGCTACTCTTAGAACCCCACTCCTATCAAAGCATCTGAAAAAGGGAACTCTTCCTCAAAAGAAAACGTTATATGAGTTGTTAAGAGAATGTAATTTTTTCCATATCATGGTACATGTTTTATCCCTTTTGAAATTAACTTTTTTTTCATTCTCTCTTCACACATTTGAGGGGTTCTTTTTTTGAACACTATTTTATTGCTTAAAGTCTTACATAAGGCTCATTTTTTCCCTGATTGACCCTCCACTCCAACCACTCCCACTCCCCAGGACAAGCCCTCACCGCCCCAGTTATTGTGTCCATTGGTTATGATAATATGCATGCATACAAGTCCTTTGGTTGATCTCTTACCACCACCATCCCCTCTCCCCCCACACATGTCTTCTCTCTGAGGTTGGACGGGCTGTTCATTGTTTCTTTGTATCTGGATCTATTTTGTTCATTAATATGTGTTGTTCATTATATCCCACATATGAGTGAGATCATGTGATATTTACCTTTCACTGGCTGGCTTATTTCACTTAGCATAATACTCTCCAGGTCCATCCATGTTGTTGCAAAAGGTAAGAGTTCCTTCTTTTTTATAGTAGCGTTGTATTCCTTTATGTAGATGTACTGCAGTTTTTTAATTCACTCATCTGCTGATAGGCACTTTGGCTGTTTCCAAATATTAGATATTGCAAATTGTGCTGCTATGAACACAGGGGTGCATATGTCCTTTCTGATTGGTGTTTCTGGTTTCTTGAGATATATTCTCAGAAGTTGGATTACTGGGTCGAATGGGAGTTCCATTTTTAATTTTTTGAGAAATCTCCATATTGTTTTCCACAGTGGCTGCACCAGTCCGCATTCCCATCAGCAGTGTACCAGTGTTCCTTTTTCTCTACATCGTCACCAGCATTTGTTGTTTGTTGATTTGTTGATGATCGTCATTCTGACAAATGTGAGATGGTAGCTCATTGTTGTTTTGACTTGCATCTCACGGACGATTAGTGACTTTGAGCATGTTTTCATATGTCTCTGGGCCTTCTGTATGTCCTCTTTTGAAAAGTGTCTATTAGGTCCTTTGACCATTTTTTTATTGGATTGGTTATCTTCCTTTTGTTAAGTTGTATGAGTTTCCTGTCAATTCTGGAGATCAAACCCTTATCTGAGATAGTATTGGTAAACCTGTCCTCCCTTGTAATGGGCTTTCTTGTTGTTTTGTTGATTTTTTTTCTTTTGCTGGGCAGACGCTTTTTATTTTGATGTACTAATAGTCCCATTTGCTTATTTTCTCTAAGTTTCTATTGTTCTAGGAGTTGTATTGGTAAAGATATTGCTACAACATATGTCTGGTATTTTGCTGCCTAAAGAGTCTTCTAAGATTTTTATGTTTTCCCATCTAATGTTTAAGTCCTTTAATTATTTTGAGTTTATTTTTGTGGGTGGTGTAATTTGGTGATCTAGTTTATTTTTTTTCTTTTCTTTTCTTTTTCTTCTTTTATTTTTTGCATGTATCTGTCCAATTTTCCCAGGACCATTTACTGAAGAGACTGTTTTGACTCCATTGTATGCTCTTGCCTTCTTAGTAAAATATTATTTGAGCATAATGGCTTGAGTCAATTTCTGGGTTCTCTGTTCTGTTCCATTGGTTTATATGTCTGTTCTTGTGCCAGTACCACGCAGTTTTGAGAACAGTGGCTTTGTAAAATAGCTTTATATCTGGTATTGTGATCCCTCCAACTTTGTGCTTCTTTCTCAGGATTGTTGTTGCTATTTTTTTATTCCATATGAATTTTTGGAGAGTTTGTTCTATGTCTTTGAAATATGCTATTGGTATTTTAATGGGGATTGCATTGAATCTATAAGTTACTTTGGGTAGTATGGATATTTTAATGATGTTGAATTAACTGTATACAGTTATTATTTGGGCTATTTTAAGTTTTTATTGAGATATTGCAATTCAACAAAATTCACTGATTTGCATGCACAGTTTAGTGAATTTTAATAATGTATGTAGGAATATAACCACCATCCAAATCAAGATATAAAATAAATCCCTCACCCTAAATTGTTTCTTCTGCTCCTTTGTAGTCAATCTTATTCCCTGACACCCATCCCCCAGCATCCACTGATATGCCTTGTATCACTATAGTTCAGCTTTTTCTAGAATTTCATATAAGTGTAATCATGTAGTATATAGTTATATTGTGTTTGTTATTAATTTATCATAATGAATTTTACAACTTTATTGTGGCATATTTTACAAATGATAAAATTCACCCATTTAAATGTACAATTCAATAAATTTTAATGTTTACCAAGTTGAGCAACCATCACCATAAATCAGTTGTAGTATATTTTCATCACCTCAGTAAGATTCTTCATGCCTATTTATTATTCATCTCATTGCATTTTTTACCCCAAGCAACCACTAATCTACTTTCTGTCCCTATAGATTTGTCTTTTGTGGACATTCCCTATATCAAATCGTACAATGTGTGGTTTCTTGTGTCTAGCTCCTTTTACTTAGCATACTCTTTTTCAGATTCATTCATGCTGCTGAATATATTAATATTTTGCTCCTATTACCACTGATGTTTTTAACAAATATTATTAAAATGTATAGTATTACTTAATTCAGTTATTTGTTCATCTTTTGATAGACATTGGGGTTGTTTCCAAGTTTGGAGCCATTATGAATAATGCTCTCATAAACACTTTCAATCCTGCGTGTGAAATATGTTTTCATTTCTCTTGGTTAAATATCTAGGAGTGAGATTACTGGGCCATATGGTAAGTATATGTATAACTTCATAATACACTGTTCTACTGATTTCAAAACTGGCTGTACAATTTTACATTCCTCAAGCAATATGTAAGAGCTTCATTTCCCCATAGCTTTATCAACACTTAGTTGTTTGTTTCAATATTCATATTGTCAGTCTTTTAAATTTTAACCATTTCAGTAGATGTGCAATGATATCTATATAGCTATTAATATATGTTTATAACAATGCAATATCAATCAAAATCCTAGATGACTTTTTAAAGAAATTTAATAAGTTGATTATATAGTATATGTTAAAAGGCAAAAATATTTAGAAAAGCCAAAACATCTTGAAAATAAAGGAAAAAGTTGAAGACTTACAGTATCTAATTTCAAGTCTTTCTATATAGATTTATGGCAAGATGGTATGGAATTAGCATAAAGATAGACAAAGATCAATTATGCAGCACAGTCAGGAAATAAATCCATACTTATGTGATCATTTATTTTCAACATTAAAGATATTTGAAATTTCATTCATTCAACAAATACTTATTGCACATCTCCTTATTGCCAGACACTGTAATAGGCACTGGGGGTATAAGCATTCAAACATCTCTATCCTCATGTAGCTTATATTCTGGTTGGGCAAGAAGGTGATAGGTAGATAGGTAGGTAGGTAGATAGATAGATAGATAGATAGATAGATAATATAATATGTTAGATAATTATAAGTCCTTTGGGGAAAATAAAGCAGAAAATGACACAGCAATTATAGGGATCTGTTTAAATTTGTAACCAGGGTAACAAGCCACCTTCATAACATCCCAGGGAGAGGAAACAGCAAGTGCAGATTCCCTGAGGCAGGCCTTGAAGGAGAGAGTATGGTAAGAATGAGCAAGGTACAGAGTCAGGGGCCTTAGCTAAAAAAAAACCCCACAAAACAACAGGAGATTGTAAGAACAGTAAGGAATTTAGCTTTGATTGCCTGGGACAGGAAGCCACTGAAGGTTTTGAGTGGAGAGGTGACATCATATGATTAAAGATTTTCAAAGAGTTACTATGGCTGATATAGTGAGAATGGAATTTCAAGACAGAAGGAAGGGCAGGGGGGAGAAGTGTAGCTGAATGTTAGAAAAAAGAATGTAACAAAAGGCACAGATAAGTAGGAGCTAAATAGAGAGGAGGTAACTGATTAGAGTATTAAAAAGAGACAGAAAAAAATAAAATGAGCATGAGAGGACTGATTTTCAAAAAGTGGAGTGAGATGGTATTAAATGCCTCCGAGGACAAGAGGTATAAGACTGGGAAAAGATCACTGAATTTTAAGCATAAAGGGTTATTTGTTGAATTTCTTGGTACCATGGTGGGGCCATAGTGGCTTTAGAACAAATGGGGCAGTGGTAAAATTCACTTACTTTAGACATTTGCCAGTGGAAGGAAGGAAACTAGCATAAACTAGAGGAAAGTAGGGGAAGACAAAGGTTAATTTCAGGATATGCCAGGTCTAGCAGCTAGACCATGAGTCTATAGGCTGAGGAGAAAAATCCAGGGCCTGGGAATAACAGGATGACAGAGAAAGCAGAAGATTGGAAGAGTGTTGGAGATGGTGAAGAGTGGAGGAATAGCGAGGAACTAAGCTTCCCAGAATCTCCTAGCCAACTCCAGAAATTGCCTTGAAGGTGCTGTTTCTTTTGATATTTCTTTTTACAGTGTTTGTTTTGTTCTCCTAAAGTATTAAATTGTAAATACACGAACCCCACTCAGATTTCTTCCAGCTCACATAACAGCTTACCTCAACCAGGCTGTCCCCATCTGCTTTATGTTAACTATAATCTCTTGTTCTGCTGGGGAATCTAAATCGGATGCAAAAATCCCAGGAAGACACAAGTCAGTCTTGTAGAAGGCATCTGTCAGATGCTGCCTGGCTGAGATTTGCTCTGAACCAGGCACTCCAATTTAGTGGTGCGAGTGCCCTTAGCCTGGCACTGTTTAAACATTTCATCTGTGAAGCCATTGAAGGTGCTGTTGTGCTCCCCAACACACAACATCTGGGCCTTGCCATATAGGGCAGCCTGGTTCTAAGTAGGAGGTAGGCAGGAACAGCCAAGCAAGGCTTGGGAATTTCACCCCCCACATACACATCCTTCTTTAATTTTTCTTTAAAAGGCTCACACCCAGGTTCATTTTCACATACAAAGAGGTCCTTTGTATTTCATTATGACCAAGTCACAAAAGTAAATGTTTTCCTTTAAAAGGAAAGTGGGTTGGATGATGGTCACTTGGGTGGAATGTGAATAAAGATTTTCCTCCCAGGAAGCAGAACTCCAAAGGAAAATGGAATTATATTGAACTCCCAATTTGGCAACAATACTTTTAATTATTATGTTTGTTATTTTGTGGGGTTTTTTTTCTGACCTATAAGGAATTTTGAAAATATTTTAAGTTTAACTATGCTGGGTAAAAAGAGTTCTTGTCTCCAAAGCAAGTTACAATGCTGAACTTTATTTCAAAAGTGGATGCTCAACTAAAATTTTCAAATATTTTGTTGTTGTGAATACTCATCCAAGGATTTCCATTGGTTTTGTTTTGTTTTTTAGAGTGAGTTGCAGGGAGTGGGAGACATAGAGAGAGAGAAACATCAATGTGAGAGAGAGACAACACTCCTATATGAGCCCCGAGCAGAACCAAGGATTCAGGCTGCAAACAACATATAAGTACATGCTCTTGACTGGATTCAAACCTGGGACCCTTTAGTCTGAGGGCCAATGCTCTATCCACTGAGCCAAACCAGGGAGGGCTCAAATATGTTTTAATATCATCATAATATATGGAATGCATTTTCTACATGGGAGTTAAAAGCAAGTCACCTAACTAGATATAGCTCAATAGGACCACTGTAGATCATTTCATATAACTAACTAAAAACACACTTTGTTTTCCTATCCACCACTACACTTTTTGTTTGACCATGCACGAAGCATTAGCACCCTTTTGCAAATTGTGAAGTAGATAAATATTTAGAGTGAGCTAATGCAACGTGTTTTTTCCTAGATTCTTTAATCCTGTCGACAGTAAATTCAAATGTTACCATTTTCCCTGAAGGCTTCATGCTCTCCTCTCAATATTTTTTTTCTTTTAGGGAAAGAATCTTACAGAATATTAACATAATAAGTCTTTCAGTGTTATATGTCACAGAAACTTCTACACTTAAAATGGAAACAATACAGTAAGGCAAGACAATGAATCTTTAAGCAGTTTCAGCTGGCAAACAGCACAAGCTTTCTTTTCTCGAGGAAAGGAGACTTTCTAGTACCTTTGAAAAGATACATCAGCATCTTCCTACTCTGAATAGTCTTAAGTATGGGAAGATTTGTAGACATGCATTTATTTCCATTGGAAAAGTTATTAATTCAATAAATATTTATTGAACATTTCCCCCCTGAGGACCATATTTTATATCAGGATCCAACATACAAACATATATATTGTACTTCAACTTCGGAAACAATATGTTGATTAGAACATACTTATCTCACTCTGGGCAATGCACTCTGATATTTTCATTTCTATTGAATTTTTTAAATGCTCATGATATCTCACAGCCCAGATTTTATGGCCCAGTTTTAAGAAGCACTGTAGAATGTCTGGACCCTACACTGGGCACTGATGGCATGTGCCTACTTTTAACCTTCATTGTAGTTGGAGTGGGAGATATTTTAGAAGTAAGCACATAATTATTATTTGTGATATATTCTAAGAAGGCAATCAAGATAGAAGTCTGATAAAATTAGGAGACCTAATTTAGAAAGAGTGGTCAGAGAAGACCTCTTTGAAGAGGGAAGTAAGCTGAGACCCAAAGGATGAAAAAGAGACAGACATACCAAGGGCAGGGGGAACAGCATTCCAGGGCGAGGCGACCACATTCCACAAGGCTGGAAGGAACCTTTTGAAGAACTGGCAGGAGGCCAATGTGTCTCCCTGTAGTGAGAGAGGAGAGGGGATTAGAAAGGAGGTTGGGAAGAGAAGCAGGACTGTAGCATGCAAGAATTTGTCGGCAATAGTAAAGAGTTTGGAGTTAATTCTAAATGTAGCAGGTAGCCTCTGTCAGATTTTTAAATTGTGTTAAATTAGGTTATGCAGCTAAAGTTACTGTAAATCACTGTACTTTGACCTCCACTATTGAAGAGTCCACACTGCATTTTCAGAAACTTGCTGAGTTTCAGAAATGATTGGCTCTCCAGTGATTCTGGAGGCAGCATGTTGAAGATGAGCTCATGTAATTAATAATAAGCGAAATAATTAACTTTGGGAATGGAAAGGATAATGGTAGCAAAATATATATTGTCCCTACTCGAAATCAAGTGCATTTAAGATATTCCCACTCTAAGGCACAATTGTTTTTAATACCTGCATAAAATTGTTCATATTGAATCTTTACAATGTGGCACACAGTTTGGTACTCACAAATTTCCATCTCCCTAACTTGTATATGAAAGCTGTGCCTAAAAAAAATAGGTGAAAGATTACATTTGCCAGTTCTCTTGGTATTCCCATTTTATGGCTTTTGTGGGAATGCAGTTCAAGCTTGCCTGCTATTTTATTTAATACGCCTCCTTGTAAATTCCAGCTGTTGACCGTGTAATTAATCCCTGTATGGAAAAAATATTGGCATTTGTTCCTGCAATACCTGAGCTTCATCCCAACAGAATTATATTCATCATAGCCCTTTCCATTACTCTATAGTTGTTCCTTAGAACCATTTTACATTTCACACAATTAATATACACCAGGACCCTGCTCCCAACTTCTGTATAGTTACTCAACCATGACTTTCATTTATTCTCCTTGGTTTGGTAGTCACCGAAATCTAAAATTTTAAATAACAAGCATCTTCTATGTTACTCCTAGAAAGGTTACCCTTAAGTTGTTAATTGACTGTAGAATGTGGTAACTGTTATAGACATGGTGGTTGGATCTTGATAACTATAACTAACACAAGAGGCAGTCTTTGACATTTATTCTTGGCCATAGGATTTTCTTGTTAAGTCCTTTTTAGCTTTTCATGCTCCCCCTTACCCTTTTTAGTCATTCAGTCTTTTTGTTCTCTTCTTTCAGTAGATTTATAGAAACTCATTTTCCTTTAATACATCAAAATGAAAATGGCTGAGAATTTAAAGCATCATCCTCACGGAAGTATTTGCCTTTTGATATGGGCAAAGTTTAAGATAAAGGGTAAATTCACCTGCTTTTTGTCCAGAAAGCAACTGGACAAAGCTCCATAAAGCCCGCCTGTCCTTGACATGTCGCCCTGTAATTAATTCTTATACTACACATCTATAAGCCCAGCTCTGTTCACGATAGCATGATATCTCAAATAAGAATAACACCTACATTATTGGTATTGATTTGATGGCAAATTAATCCTCAAACAGTTTCAAAAATTCATTTAGATAAGCAAATTGATGAAAGATAATCAGCTTTGCAGAAACATCTGAAAATCAGGTTTGGTATTAAACACACACACACACACACACACACACACACAAACACACAAGAAAAAAGACCAATTTATTTTTTAAAATTCTATTTGAAAATTTACCCGAGGATCTGGAAAATATGTGTACTAATGAAAAACAGCTGGATTCAGGACAAAATTATGAAAGTAAATCACACGTTTGACTGGGTATGTTTTCTTTAGGATAGAGATCAAGAAGATACATTGCCAACCTAAATGTAGATGGATTTTAATATGTTTTTGTAATATATAAATTTAAAGGCTGCTTTGTAAAAGCTTACATTTATTTATCAAATTAAATCTATTTGTCAAATGGGAAAGAATTTGGAGTGAATATAAATTAAAGAGAAAGTATAAAACTTTATGAAGTCCACCTGAGTACAAAATTTTAAAAAGAAAAATGTTGATGAAAATTTCCTAAGGATTTTCTAGTTTGTCATTTCCTCTAGGATATTTTAAGGTCCACAGAATGTTCCTGTTATCCATACAAAAACACGTAAAAGGAAACAGGTATCAGTGTTAGAATAAATTTATTCAGCTAAATTATTTGATAATTTACTATATTTAAAGTTGTCAGAGGCATAAAAATAAATTAGATATGGAATATGCTCTAAAAGAGTCTTTTTGGTAGGGAAAAAATAAGAATTTGAATGATATGATTTGAATATGATTTAATAAAATATGATTAATCAATTAAATCTATATACCTATAGTAAATTTCTTATGGATAAAAGAATATCACCCCCATTAAAGAATTTCCTTTTTAGCTTTAGAGAATTATCAAAATATATACATTAATGTTGATATATGTTAAAAATATTCTTCCTAACACTGATATAGTAGCTTTGCTCTTATATTGTGAATTGTTTTATACTTTTCAGATTAGAATGGACTAAAATTTTATAAACATTTTCTTTCAAAATATAAGAATATAAAATTAAACCATTGTAACATACTTTAAACCATAAAAACAAGTTAGTGCAGGTTTAGAAATTAGACATCTGGAGGACAGCTTTAGAACAAAGTCTATCCCAAATGTTATCTCATCTATATAGAAACCCGTCAACATTCTTACCATAGTGAAGGCATGGCCCATGGGGCAGAAGGCCAGCTGAAGCAAGGCTTTGGCAACAGAAGTTTTCAAAGTTTATCCAACCAAGATGTGTGTATGTAAAATTATTGTTAAACATGTCTACTACACATTGTTGCTGCTTCAATAATAGGTTCTTTCTCTTCCTAAATCTCAAGTTAATTACTACTTCATATCTTTGCATTCTCTACTTCTGCAAACAAATGGCAGGGAGGAAGTCCATTCTGCAGGCTTACTCTTACCCCCACAAAACTACTCCTCATTGTAAGGCACTTGGGTTGAGAGTTACTTAAATAAAAGTTTCTTTACTTTTATGTAAATACTAAAGGCTCAGTACACAAAAATTCTTATATTTGGGATAGGAGGATGGGGGGGGGGGGTCCCCTCAGCCCGCATGTACCCTCTCACAGTCTAGGAACCCTGAGGGGATGTTTTACTGCAGCTTAGGCCTCCCTTCGTGGGAGGCGACCAGACCAATCAGGGGAAGGTGTGTGCCACCCCCATCACCTGCCACTGCCACCCCACCCTCAGCCCTCGTAGCCACCAGGGCTTTGTCCAGAAGGATGTTCAGCTGTCTGATCTAATTAGCATATTATGTTTTTATTATTATAGATATTATAGACTAGGGGTCCCTCAGCCTGGTCTGTGCTCTCTCGCAATCCGGGACCCCTCAGGGGATGTCTGACTGCCACTTTTGGCCCAATCCAGTCCAACATCTCCTGAGGGATACAGTAGTGCCCAAAGCAGCAGGGAACCAGGGAAGAACCCAAGCCCAGGCCAGGTGCTGCACTGCTCCTGCTCATCCTGGCCCCTCTGCGCCTGCCACGACCACCTCCTGGTAAGCTTGCTGAGTGGCGTTCCCTCTGTGGGAGCGCACTGACCACCTCACGCTCCTGCACTGAGCATCTTCCCCCTGATGGTAAGTGTGTGTCATAGCAACCAGTCAAATGGTCAACTGGTCAAACAGTTGAACAGTCACTTAGGGTTTCATATATATATAGACTAGAGGCCCAATGCATGGATTTGTGCACTGGTGGGGTTCCTTTGCCTGGCATGCAGGGATCACTGGACCTTCGCACCTCTGCAGCCCAGCCTTACCCACTAGCTTGTCACGCTCCAGCCTGCTGTCCACCTCGATCCTGCACAGCATGAAGTAGTGCATGAAGTGGCAGGTGGCCAGGGAGGAGCTGGAGCCCAGGCTGGGGACTGCACCGCTACCACTCATCCTGGCCCCACTGTGCCTGTCCCTGCCACCACTCGGGTGTGCAGGGAGAGTGTACACGGCAGAGGTTTGCGCCACCACAGCTGAGTTTGCCAGCCATGAGCCGGGCATCTGGAGCCTGTCTGTCAGCTGAGCAGTGCTTCTGCTGTGGGAGCACACTGACCATCAGGGGGCAGCTCCTGCATTGAGAGTCTGCCCCTTTGTGGTCAGTGCGCATCATAGCTATCTTTTGTGTCATTGCTTAGGCATATATATATATATATATATATATATATATATATGCATATATATACATATATATGTGTATATATATGTATATATATATATGTATGTATATATATGGATATTCTATTATTTAAAAAACTAGAAAATTTATTTATTTATTTATTTATTTATTACTGAAAATTAACAAATTACTGGTGTCTAGGGTGTCTATCCTACTCTGGACCATGACTTTCTTATTGGGCCAGTTGAATCTTCTATTGATGCCTTTGCTTCTAAGAATCCTGTCAGGAACAAATAGATATCTCTTTATCCAAATTAGAATGCCTTGCTAGGAAAAGAATGGTCCACTGGGTGGTTGAAGCTGAAACCCTTAAAAAGAGAGTGTAATTATAATTATATACATTAAATTGTAAGATGCTTTCTGAATGACGCTAATCCCCAATGGGACTTTCAGAATATAATTTAAAATAGTAGCCAATGAAAATGCCTTTCCTCTCCCAACAAACAGACGGTATTAAGCTGCTTATGATCTGATTATAGTCAAGTGAGATGACAGCTTCAGTGTCTTATGGTTTGCCCTTCCCCTTCTATAGCTAAGAACACATCTTTCTTATGAATTGCTTGCCCTGCCTCCCAAACTTAACATGCACTTCACCCATCTAGGAAGAGAGGGCTGCAAAGGCACTACATTTAACTTTATACTTTTCTTTCCATTTTAATCTGCTGTTCTAAGACCACTGCCACTGTTAATATAAAGTCTTCCAATTTCATATTAATTAAAAGTAGGTTTGGCTTGAAGCACTGAGACATTTTAATCATCATCTATGTGTGTACATAATATCTATTTATATTTAATTTTCTGCTGTCAAGAAAATAGAAAAGTATGGTTAAATTTTTTCATTTTCTTAAAAATAGAGCAGGTATACATCCCTTCTGCTTTCTATGCTGTAGAATTTTGATCTGATGAAACCCTAAAAGCCAAAAACTATTGGGAAGAATATTGTCATACTTCATATCCTGTCTTTAATTCCATTATTTTCTTTATTCTATGTCCACATCCATAATCCTTGCTGAAACTTTGTGATTCACTTTTATTTGTTTAATACTATGTGTAGTGGAACCTAATCATTCCAACCACATAGAAGCTCTACTATCTTTTAAGAGATGTTTCGCAATTATCCTTACATTTTTTCCCCATGAATGATTTAATTCTTGGACCCCAACATATAATACACAAATGAGAAAGACTTAATGAAATTGGTCAAATACAAGTAATCAGAAGAATAGGTTCACTAGTAGGAAGAGAAATAACAATGTGAGGCAGAGGATATAAAACCAACGGTTAGGCAAGTAAATTTTAAAAGATGGTTGTTCAAAAGATGTGTATCTGCAGTCTTGGTAAGGGATAGTAGGATACTTTTTTACTTGGGAATTCTGAAGAACTGCAGGAAAAGCACTAGAAATTCTGGAAAATTGGAGAAATTGTCTAGTTGCCCAGTTGAGAGATAAGGTTGGGGGGGGGGGGGTGGTGACAGAAAGGGAACTGAGAAGGAAGTGTCCTCAGGCACTTGGGCTTTCCAATCTTGTGTTTTCATCTGGAACACAACTCCAAGATACTTCCACACTAACTCCAAAATCCCCTTCCTGAGATTTAAACTATTTCTGCTTTATACTAAGAAAACTACTGTAGAGTTTTCAATTAATTTTAAAGAACTGTAGTTTTAGGTTACTCAGAGAAATCATTTTTTTATTGAAGACAGGTAGAAGTCTAGAAAATATCTAAGATACACATACACAGAAATAATGTATGAACATCAAGAGAAAAGTGAACAACCTGATTGGACAGAATGCTAAGATAATGGAGCATATTTTCAGTTCTATTAGTGTTATTCAACAAATTTTAGGCAATAAACCAGAATTTTTATAATAAAATATCTAAAATACCATTTCCATGCAATTACTGGTTGCTTTTATTCAGTTTTTTTTTTTTTTAATATCCTCTTAATTCATCTATTTTTCTCCATCTCTAAAGCCTACTCTGCTTAGTTACCATTCTTGTTTTCCTGAAGGACTGCCCCAACTTCCTCACTGGTCTCACCATCCACTGTAATGCCTTCCAATTTTTGTCCACATTTTAACCAGAATGAACTTTTTGCCATAAAACAGCAACAAAAATATTATCCTACTGTCGGTATAGCCTACTAATATTATAATACAGTGAAATTCCTCTCATGGCCTCACACCATCCCATTCTGGCCTCCGTTCTTGTGTCTCACCCTCTCCTTCATTATACTGCTGTAACCACTCTGGCCTACTGACTTGCTCTTTCTTCCTCTCTGCTCTGACCTCCCAAACAGACTGGGAACACTGTTCACCTTTGCCTCTTCTCATCATATTAACTCTTCCTCATTTGTCAGATCTCAATTCAAATATCACTTTACCTCAGGAAAGCACTTTTTAACCACCTCCCAGATTACATCAGAAACCCTTATAGTACTTCATACCTTCCTGGTTTTTCCCCCCTTCATATTAATTCCAGTTTGCCCTTATATTTCCATTTGTGTGATTATTCATATCATCTCTCCTTTTCAATAGTAGATTCCAGACGGGCAGAGACTCTGTCTTTTTTAACTGGTGGTCTGCGTACCACTGGTGTTCCATGAGATCCGAAAGGTTGGCAACTGCTGGTTTAAGGAAACCTCTGGAGCTCAATTGCCAACCAGTGGGAGGGAGACTGGATGGCCAACCTCACATGGCCCCTCCCCCCTGTGGCCCACCAGCCTCCCGTGGCACCTCCTCCCTGCCAGCCAATCTCCCACGGTCCCTCTCTCCATCCGACCGACCTCTTCTGGTCCTCCCGCGCCGCTCCCCACCGCTGGCTGGCCCCCCATAGACTTCAATCGCTGGCCAGGCCGAGGGACACCACCTGTGCATGAATTCGTGCTCTGGGCCTCTAGTAAATAATAAATCAGAAAAATCTAAAATTATAATTCAAGTAAACAAACTATCCCCCAAACTTTTAACCTTCTACAATCTCTAGTAATCACTTCATCCTACCAATTATCTAAGAAAGAAACAAGATAGTAGAATCTTACTTCTCTTGACTCAACTATATCCAATTCATCAATATGTGATGCTTTACCATCTATGTATTTCTTTATTGATTGCCTTCTGTCTACCACCTTACCTAGCATAGAGCCCATCATATTGCCCCACACAATTTTTTCCCACAAAGATTCACCTGACCACCACACCCCACTTCTCCAAACTTCCCACTACTGTGCACTCTCCTAATGCTTTGAACACATCTCCATATTAGGTCAATTTTCTGTCCACCATAGTCCTTATCTATAACACAGAGGTGATGATAGGATTTAAATCATTAGGTTGTCATAAGTATTAAAAGAAAGTGCCTGAAAAGGTCTCACTGCTATCTTTTATAATTATTTCTTATATGCTGAGCCCTCCCAACACTTTGGTTTTTAGTTCATTGATAATGGGAATTATCTTCATCTTTATGTCCCCAGTGCCTGCCTCATTGCCTAACATAGAGAAAATTCAAGAAATGTGCTGAATAAATAAATTGCAAATAATGGTGTGAAATCTGATATAATACATAAGTATTGAAAGTTCCATAAACCTGTAACACATAAACATAACTAGACATTAATCACTTTTTCAAATTTCTGCATTTTTTTCTTTCCTTTAAAAAATACGGTATTAAAAGAAGAGCAATATTCACCATAGTGCATAGGATACTACATATGTCAGGAAATGTATACTAGAATTGTTATAATAAATTCACCTACATTGCACATAATGTCTATTAAGCTACCCTATTTAATAGTGTAGCTAGTAATCACAAAAAATATATATGTGCAGTGTGGGTGTGTATAGTTATTATGAGAGCTTTACCACAGGTATCACTGGACTTTTTTTCTTTTCATATGGCATTATTTCTGTACATTAGCAAAGTTTTTATATATTTTAAAGTACCTTCTCTATTAAAATGGAATTTAAATTTTAGAATGGAGTCTTTAGTATAGAGACAAATATATTTTCAATCACTTTCACAGGTGTAGCTCTCTCAGGAATATTCAAATCAGTCACCAAGGACTTCTCAGCTGAAGAGCTCAAAGTCTGTTCAATGTGTAAAACCTCAAGACTATTGTTAAAATTCCAGGCAAACGAGAAATTATTTGAGCCAGAAATTACACAATTGTATACAGACCTCAAAACCAGTGGTTCTTCCCTAGAGTACTTTTAATCATTTTAGGAGAAAAATAGTTTTGTTTTAAAAAGCTTAAAACTTGCAACTGCACAGAGTTTGGTGAGGGAAGACTAACAAAGTGACCTTGCCAAGTGAACCTGCCTACAAGTGACCACCACAGGCAAAGCTTCCAGAAAGTTTTTAAGTCTATAAATTGAAAAACCTGGAATCATAGGTATCAGAAATATGCAGTGCCTTAAGTAAAGACCAATTGTACATGATTATTCTTTTTGGATTTGAACCAGAAAAGTCTCTATTTTTAAGCAGTTAGGAACTTCAAGAACTAAGATGTGACTATTCAGTCTGATCTTTTTAGTTCAAGTATCTTACAATAAAACAGGACTCATTATACAAATCAAAATGTGTATTCTAAAGTTTACACAATAAACAATAGAATCCAGGAAAACTCTGCAGAAGAACAACAGGGGACTAGCCCAACTAGATACTAGCACATATTATAAAATATCAATTAATTATAACAATATTGTATTCCACATGAATAACCAGGTAGACCAACGGAACAAATACAAATTTTAGAAATAAACTCAAATACATATGGTAGATAAGAATATGGCTTTACCTATTGATAAGCTGCTGATTCACTTTTTAATAACTGATATTAGAACAACTGGATGGTCATTTGGAGAAAGATAAATTGGTACTGATTACTCACTACAGCTACATACTCCAGGAAAAACTAAAAAAAAAAAAATAAAGATATAAAATTATAAACTATAATTTTAATAATTATAATTATAAAAATATAAAAACCATATAAGATATGTGAAAACATAGGTGAATTTTCTTATTACCTTCAACTAGAGAAGGCCTTCCTAAAAATAAAATCTATAAATCATAAGAGAAAAGACTGATAAACAAGAATACATAAAATTAAAAACTTAAACATGTCAAGAATATGAGGAAAAATGTCATATGAAAAGTCTAAGACAAATAATAAACTGAGAAAGTATTTGCAACAATTATCATAGACAAAGGTAAATAGTTCTATATAATATAAAGAGCCACTATAAATTGAGAAAAATAACACAAATTTTGAGGAAAAGATATGAATAGAGGGGATGGGGGGGAGAAGAAGAAGGTCCCCTCAACACATGAAATGATGGTAATTCCATTATATTAATAGAAATGTAAAGTAAAACTATTGTATACACCGAAGTGCCATTTCTTACTTATCAACTTGGCAAAAATCCAAAAGTTCATACTGGTGGGAAATAAAATGGTACTACTTCTATACAGGATAATTTTTGCCATCTCTGACAAAATTTTAGATATATGTTTGACTCCCAAACTCTATTTCCAAGAATCTATCCTATTGAAACACCCACACAAGTATAAAATCACATATGCACAAGAGTATTCATTGCAACATCATTAGTAACAGCAAATGATTAGAACTAATCCAGGTATCTAGCAATAAATACTCAGTTGAATGGACTGTGACAGGCACTGATTGCAACAATACAGTTTCTTAAAAGGAAGATTTCTAGGCACTGTTGTGGAGAGACTGCACATTCTTAAGGAAACGTATGCAAGTGTAGAGGAGTGTTTATCTTATGTCCCATTTTGAGTAAAAAAAAAAAAAAAAAAAAAAGAGGAAAATGTGTACTTAGGTATGTTTGCAAAATAAAACAACAAAAGGATAAACAAGAAACTAATAAAACTGTTTACCTATCATGATAGGGTTACCAAATAAGATAAAAAAGGATAAGTATGACATAAAGTAACTAAGCAATATAAGTACCAATTAAAGAGAATAGAATGGAGGGAGAAAAAAATAGAATCAAAATAATGAGCATATCTATACTAACAAAAAGGCAATATGCAAATTGGTCAGGATGCTCTCACAGTAACGACCAAACAGCAGGCTGCATGGGATGATCAGGTCAGTGGAGGTGGGAGGGGGGCAGTGAGGGGCAACCAAACAACCAAATAGCAGGCTGTGTGGGGCAACCAGGCTGGCAGAGGGGGACAGTGAGGAGTGACCAGGACAGTGAGGGGGGGGGGGGGAGGGAAGAGGGGGGGCAGTTAGGGATGGCAGGCAGAGGCAGTTAGGGGTGATCAGGTTGGTGGGGGGGCAGTTAGGGGTAACCAGGAAGGCAGGCAGGTGAGCAGTTAGGAGCCAGTGGTCCCAGATTGTGAGAAGGATGTCCGACTGCCAGTTTATGCATGTTCGCAAAATTAAACAACAAAAGGATAAACAAGAAACAAAATTGTTTACCTATTATGAGAGAGTTAACAAGTAAGATGGAAAGGGATGTATGGCATAAAGAAACTATGCAATACAGGTACCAATTAAGGAGAATAGAATGAAGGGAGAAAAAATGGAATTAAAACACTGAGCATATCTATACTAATAAAAAGGCAATATATAAATTGGTCAGGATCGGGCCTAAACCTAAAGTCAGACATCCCCAAGGGGTCCCAGATTGGAAAGGGTGCAGGCTGGGCTGAGGAGACTCCTGTGCATGAACTTTGTGCACTGGACCTCTAATATATATACTAGAGGCCCTGTGTTGCTCAGCCCAGCCTGCACCCTCTCTAATCTAGGACCCCCTCAGGGGATGTTTGACTGCTTGTTTACAGGGATCAGGTCATGGGGATGTGGCCAGCTGGGTAAGGGGCTGGGGCTGAGGGTTGTTTGCAGTCTTGCCATAATCTCTTCAGGGTGGGAGGTCCCGTTGGGGTGCCTGGCCAGACTGGGTGAGGGGCTGAGGGCTGTTTGCAGGCTGGTCACAGCCCCTTCAGGGGTGGGGGGTCGTTCTACTGGGGTGCCTGGCAAGTCTGATTGAGGTGCTGAGGGCTGTTTTCGGGCTGGTCACATCCCCCGGCAACCTAAACTCCTGACCCCTCTTTTTTTTTTCATTTTTCTTCAGCTCCTCCTTGAGTGGAGGCCAGGGCTGGCTGGAAGCAGTATCTGGGATTTATTTATCTTCTATAATTGAAACTTTGTAACCTTGAATGGAGGCCAGGGCTGGCCAGCGTGGGTGGGAAGCTTGGTTTCCTGCTTGCTCCATGGCCACCGCCATCTTTGTTGGGTTAATTTGCATTCTTGCTCCTGATTGGCTGGTGGGTGTAGCAGAGTGATGATCAATTTGCATGCATGTTTTATTTTATTAGTGTAGATATAAAAGCCTAAGCAACCGAATGACCACTATGACACACACTGAATACCAGGAGACAGACACTCAATGCACAGGATTTGGCTCCCTCCTGTTTGGATTAGGCCTATGGAGATCAAGGTAAAACTGGCTATCAGACATCTCCCAAGGGTTTCCGAATTGCAAGAGAGCACAGCCAGGCCAAGGGACCCCACCAGTGCATGAATTCGTGCACTGGGCCTCTAATATATCAAATCATGAAAACGAATTATTTTAAAAATCTAAAGCTAATTACAAAACACTTATCTAAAATTGAAATTAACTGTCTATAAAGGAGTTCATAGTAATTCTCCAAGATGTGCCTCTTTGGCATGCAAATTATTTCAAGGTTAAGACAATCACGACCCTCTGGGCTCAGGAAATGCTCTGCTCCTGTCTTAACTTCCCAGAAGAATCTAAATTGGGGTCCTTGTCCATAGTAAGAGTTATTATCAGCGAAAACTTCTAATTACTGAATATTTGCTCTTCTTAGTTGCAGCAAATTGTCCTCTTCCCCTTCAAAGCCCAAGGACACCTTGCCTCAGGATGCCACAGACACCTCATTTTCCCTTTCTGTCTCTGAACCTCTATGTAATTAATTTGGTTATTTTCTCCTGTTAATCTGTCCCATGTCAATTTAATTATTAGGCCATCTGAAAAAAGAGTAGAGGAAAATTTCTTCCCCCCATACATTTATTGATAATCTAAAAGTAATGACATCTTTATCAATGAGTACCTCTAGCACCTAGTATTTAATCTTTATTTTTACCCTTTAAAAGTCCAGGGGTTTTAGAGAATAGTCATATCAAAGCTGAGATAAAGAAGGCATAATTTGAGCTTGTATACATCATTTTTGTGTCAGAAACAAAGAAGCTTTCCAAAATCAGGTCAAAAGTACACAGGAGTCAGTTTAAAGGTGTCACACTGCCCAAAATTATGGATAAATAAAATGAGCAACAAAAGGTGATTTAAGGGATTGGTAGCACAGTGGTTATGGAAGGCCTCAGACACACACAAATTGCCTTTTAAGTAGAGACCTCTAAGAGGGACCTAGCATGTGAATCTGGGAGAGAAACGCATTTTATATCCAGAGAGATAATAGCAAATGCAAAGGATCTAAACTAGGAAGGTGCCTGGAGTATTGAAAAGTGAAGATGCCCCTGTGGTTGGAATATAAAGAGGTGGAGGGAGGATACTTTCACTAAAGTTAACACCAAAAGAGCAATGGGTCCAGACCACAGTACGAATACATGGCATCACCTTATGGGCCAAGTAATAATGATATATGTTGGACTCTAGAAAGATGGGTTCCTTGCTATTTAGTGACAAAACATCTTAATTACTGACATCTTCTATTACTAGATAGTAATTAATTACTATAATACTTCTATTACATCTACTATTACATACAATGGCTCTTTGGTTCTAAGTGAGAAAACCAGAAAAAAATGTTAAAAGTTTGTGTTGTTTTTTACTGGAAGCATGTATCAATATTTCAGAAGAAATAAATAGGCTCAGGCAAGAATTGGCTATTTAGAAGTGGTAGTAAAAGGGAATAGAGATTTGACACATGAAAATATTTGCAAAGTTCACTGTGACCATCTCCAAACATAAGAAATAGCAAAAAGTTCTTGAACGGCAAAGGCCTATTAGGACTCAGTCCTGTGGTAATGATCGGATTAAAGTGTGGCCTTCCCCCTAACACTAATGGCTTCAAGGTTGATGCCCTTCTGTTGAGAGGCTTGGAGGCAAGGAAGCAAAGACATCAGGCTTGAGTATTGTGTCCAGGAAAGAATATGAGTATGTTTGCTGATGCATAAAACTAATAAAAGCAAATCAGTCCAAAGCTGATTTAATTTTCAAGGGAATTGTATTGACAAAGAAATGACAACCTTCAACTGAAAAGGGCTTAAAATGGTGAGGCCACAAGACAATCTCAGACATCCCAAATTTGAGCCAGAATGGAGTGGGTTACAAAAGCTTTACAGCCCCAGAAATCATACTCCCCCAAATCCACTGCAGATGTGGCCATGGAAGATAATAGGTAGGGACAAACCTCCCAGAAAGTGACGCTGGAGGACACAAAGAACTACGAACAAAAGTATTCTTGCCATAGAGCAGAAGCAGGTCTAATTAGGGAACTCTATTCACCCAGAATAGGAGTGTTGACAATGCTTACCCCTTGGGCTGTCATCATTGCTATACATTTTTCTTTCCAAGTAAAAAAAAAATTATTTTTTTATCCCTCTTTACCTTCTTCTACCTCACCCCACCCAGCATCCCTCTGGCAATCACTGTACTATTGTGTCCATAAGTCTTTTTTTTTTCTTTGCTTAATCCCTTTACCCTTCTCACCCAGCCTCCAAACCCCTCCTCTAAGTAGAAACTTGAATTATAGTAGTCCTGTCCCTGCTCCACCATTGTGTATTGTGTGTGTGTGTGGTGTCAGTGAATGTGTTAGGGGATGGATTGGAAGGGTAGGGGCCATAAATCTGTCTTCAGTTTATAGGTCTCAGGAGCTATGTTTATGCCTGGTAAACAGTGCTAAACAGTACAGCACCTAGAGATCCTACCCTTTGTAATGGGTGCAGTAAACGAATGGGACTTTAGATAATACACTTCCAGGGAATGAATAGGTGGGAGGAGGAACAAAATAAATAGTTGGTGCCAGAAGAAGAGACTAAGGCAAAGATTGGCTATTCACTAACTCATTTTCTTCCTCGAGGGACTCTCACCTACCTTTCCAAGCCTCTCTACCCTGTCTCAAAAAAAAAAAAAAAAGATGTTTCATGATCCTATTCTCTCTCTTTTCCATCTGCCACTAGAACTTTGCCATCCAGGATAACCTTGGAAGTAAAAATGGCAGAGCCTCCATTTGAATGACCACATGGAGTAGAGCCTCCCTCTTCCCCACTATCTCCAAATGAACACTGTGGGGAAAAGCCATTGAGGTTTGGGCTTTACATTTGTAGCAACTTGTAGACAGTGAGCCAGGAGCTAAAATTTTCAAGGAATGAAGAGGTATGTCCCTGGGAAGGGGGGGGGGGGTAGATAAACTGCATTTGTTCAAGTAGTAAACAGTTTAATCTGATGACCTGCTGTTCAAAGATAGCAGGATAGCAGGCATCTACTGATGAGGGAGAAAAATAGTCAGGAAGTATCAGTGATGATCTAGAAAGTCACCTATCCACCCTCCAGCTTCAGTGATGTGAGGAGTATGGGAAAGCAAACATCCTCCCTTTGAGAGAGCTGAAAGAGAAGCAAGATCACCATGGAACAGCCAGGTTTTAATTAAAGCAAGACTGTGAGGGCAATGTTCAGCTAAGAGGCAGGAGCTGTAGAAAATTGGAAGCAATTGGAAAAGGCAACATATACAAAGTAATATGGAAATCAAAATCTAGTGGATAAGGGTTAACTTTTGAATTCTTGCTTTTTGTGGTTATTGACATGAATAGAGATGAAAGGCTAAATACAATTAAGCCCAGTGATCCAAAGGCAGAGAAGCTGTGATTGCTACAGAAGCTGCAAGTGTTGAGGGTAAGGAGGGGGCAGTTCTTGCCAGACTCATGCTGATGGAGGCCCGGAGTTCCACCAAGTGTGGTCCTACCTGAAAGTTCAGGCAGAGTTCTTCTCCCTGCAATGATGGCCCGGAGAGGGGTGGTCTTACTTCAGGTTTTGTAGAGGGTTAATTTTATTCCAATAATAGCAATCTCTTGTCTCTTCCTGTTATACACTGTAATTGTACTCTTAGGTATTCTTTAGGTTTCCCTAGAAATTTTATCTTGTGTATTTAACTTGCATATTTATCTCTGTAATGCTTGGCCTCTTCTCAAAGAACACTTTAACTCCTATCATCTAATATGTAATTTATATGCCATCATAATCCAGTATTTTATTCTATATTATGAAATTATTTTCATATTCTTAAAGAGTCAACATTTGTTCAGATTTACCCTCTCGTGTACCATTTCCTTTGTTCAGCATTGTTTTCTGCATCTCAGACCTTTCCTCTGGAGTCACATTTTTCTTCCTTAAATATAACCTCTAGAAGGATTTCAGCAGTGTCCATAGACTGTCAGAATTTGTTTATTCTTTGTTTTGTTAAAAATATCTTTATCTGACATATTTTCTGGGTGCATGATTTGAGACAGTTATTTTCTTTCATAACTTTGAATATATTATTCCATTATATATTATTAATTGTATTTATGAAACAATACTTATCTTTTTAATTGAATTTGTGAGACAATATTTATCTAGCATTTGCCACATGCTAGACTTCGTAATAAGCAGTTAACAAGTATTAATTTATTTAATCTTGTAACAACCCTATGAGTATGAGGTAGGAACTGTAATTTTCATCCCAATTTTACAAATTATTTAAAGCACAGAGAGTTCATTCACCCTTTTGCCTAGCATCCAGTTAGTGAGGGTCTGAGCCATTGTTTGAACACAGGCTGTTTGGCTCCAGAGTTCCTGTTCTTAAGTATTATTTAATGATGGCTTTCTTTTCCTTCCATCAGTTATAAAAATCTCTGTTGTGTTTAACAAGAGTTGTAAGAAAAAATGTTTCTAACAAGCTGAACACCAATCAATCAATATTTTTGAGGGAAAAAAATCTCTTTGTCTTTGGTATTCTGCATTTTAATGAAAGTAGGTATACATTTTTTCTTTAATTGTTTTTATTTATGGCTTGTTGGGCTTCCTGAATCCATAGATTGGTATCTTTCATCAGTTCTGGAATTTTTTTCAGTTCTTTTTAGAGAGCTGCCTCTAATGCATTCTAATATTCCTTAAATAACTTTAATTAGATGTATGTTGAATTTTCTAGCTTTGTCTAACGTGTCTTTTAAGAATTCTTTCATGCAATTTCTTTATTTTCTCTGTCTGTACTATCTGAATAGTTAAGATAGGTCTTTCAGTTGTTTATCTTTAGCTGTGTCAAATCTGTTTGACCATTCCAATGAGTTATTTTATTTTTAGAAATTTTATCTCATTCATTTTTAAATGACTACTTAAAATTTTCATTCTTTTATTCCTTAATTATATTTTTAATTTCTCCATTTATTCTTTTTGTTGTTGTTAATTCTAACCTGTGCATGTTTTTTCCATTAATTTTTAAAGAGAGGAGAGAGAGAGAGAGAGAGAGAGAGAGAGAGAGAGAGAGAGAGAGAGAGAGAGAGAGAGAGAGAAAAGAAACACAGATCAGTTACCTCCTGCACATGCCCCAACTGGGGCTAGATATCAAACCTGCAACCCAGGTACATGCCCTTATGCCCTTGGCAGGGAATCAAACCTGCAACTCTTTAGTATCCTGGCTGATGTTCTAGCCACTAAGAACACCAATCAGAGTTCTTCATTTACTCATTTAAAGATAGTGATCAACCTTTATAGCTTGTAGTTTTTATCTCTAATATCTCAGTTTTTGTAAATCCAATTCTGTGCTTTATTGTTTTCATCTCTCTCTCTCTCTCTCTCTCTCTCTCTCTCTCTCTCTCTCTCTCTCTTTAAATATATTTTATTGATTTTTTTTTAACAGAGAGGAAGGGAAAAGAATAGAGAGTTAGAAACATAGATGAGAGAGAAGCATCAATCAGCACCCATCACTGGGGATGTGCCCTCAACCAAGGCACATGCCTTTGACCGGAATCAAACCTGGGACCTTTCAGTCCACAAGCTAACTCTCTATCCAATGAGCCAAACTGGTTTCGGCGACTCTAACTCTTAATAATTTGTTTCTTGTGATTAGTGATTTAATCTAGGAGAATTTTTTTAAAGCCTAGATTTAAAATTTATTATATCCAAAGAGGATTTTCCCTTTTCTTTTTTTGTTATTCCTCACCGAAAGATACCTTTCTATTGGTTTTTAGAGTAGAGGGACAGAGAAACATCAATGTGAAAGAGACACATTGACTGGTTATCTCTAGCATGCTCCCCATCGGAGTAGGGGATGGAGCCTGCAACGGAGCTTTATGCCTTGATTAGAATCATACCTGTGACCCTTCAGTCTCTAACCACTGAGTTAAACTAGCCAGGGCTCTTTTCTTCATCTTTCTTTTGAGAGTCATAAAAGCAACATGAATTCTGACACAAATGAAAACAAAATTGTGATTTCAAATTCTCAGAGAAGTTGTTTTCCTTATTCTGCTCTAGGAAGAGCTAATGTGTGTAACATCACTTTCTATTTCCAGGGGCCTGGTTTATTGTGTGTCTCCCCCCCCCCCCCCCCTTGCTGTTTTTTGTTTTTCTTTGTTATGAGGGTAATACATCAATCAATAAAGATGAGTAACTGTTTTTGTTTTTTTAATGGAAATCTCTATTTAATCTCCACTCTTGTTTTGACCCCAGGCTTTGTCTTGTTGTCTATAACTGTCATATTCTGGGTTTTAAAGGATTGGCCATAACACTTGAGGAGAAACTTCCTTTTAAATTCCCTTAATTTTCTAACATCTAAGTCATTAATTAACTTTTCTTTAATAATACACCAGCATTCATATTTGAATTATACATAGAAGTCTCAATAAATGTTCATCATTGTTTGATGTTATTTGAATACTAGAGGCCCAATGCATGAAATCTGCGCATGGATAGGGTCCCTAGGACTGTCCAGCGACCCAGGGCTGATCTGTGGGGCAACCAGTGGGGTGACCAGTGGGGCGATCAGGGGTCCCCACTGGCTCCCACTTTGGCTGGCCTGGAGCCTGCAGGCTGGGGGCAGCTTCTGCGTTAAGCATCTTCCCTCTGGTGGTGTCATAGCAACTAGTCATTCCGCCATTTGGTTGATTTGCATATTAGGCTTTTATTATGGTTCAATGTGACATATATAAAATGGGGACAAGCAAGCATTGCAAAGGACACAAGAAACTGAAAAGAGAAGCAGATGACACTAATTATCAGTGTGAAATGTATGTCACCTGTTTAGTGTCAACAAACAGAGACCATAAAGAGCCTGTGGAATTGTAGTTGAAACTCCCCTGGTAACTGCTTCAAGCCAAAAGCTAGAGTCACCAGATGTCCACTTTCCAAAAGAGAAATCTGCTTGAGTCAGGCCCCAGAGATTTCCCATCACCAATGTATGAATGTAGTTGGTATAATTCCATCAAAGGACTCTTAAACATCCAGAATGTCTCCTTTTTTTTACTTTCTTTCTCCAAATTATTCTTAATATATAATATCAACATTTTAACAAGCACTTAAATATATGACAGAGGTTTTTTTTGTTTGTTTTTTTAAAGTATAGTTAGTTTGTTGCAAAATGAAATCCTAAATGGATAGTACTCCTTTTTTGGTCTTACTTTGTGGTGATTCTGGTACTTTTCAGATTATTTTAGGGACACATTCTAGCCACTCCATGTTTGGGTAAGGCTTTTTTTGTTTGTTTGTTTGTTTTGTGTGTGTGTGTGTATAATTCTTTGCTATACTATTTCAATGCAACCTCTGAAAAGTCACTTAATGAGATTGTATTCATTTGTAAAATAATGGAAATAGAAGTAGGTCATTTCTAAAAGGGTTTCAAATTTGGAAACCTTTTAAACTTAGAGCTTTTAAATATTTCTCTTTATATCAAGCTAATTTCATTTCTGTTGCTGTCTAGTAGATTCTTTTCATATTCACAGGTCAAATTCTTGACCAAAAAGCATCTGATAGGTCTAGATAATTGCTACCATCCCTATTTGGATAGGACTTTTTATACTCAACAAAGTAATGGTCTTCTGCCCATCTATGAATTGGCAGCCCTTGAGTCAGGTGCCCATCCCTGCTCCAATCAGTTGTGGGCATCTGGAAGGGTCTCAGGGTCCAGTGGCTGGTCATGGCTATACTGTCAGCAAGGGCTGTGGACATATTCCAGGTGATTGACATGTCTGGTACAAAAATTACTTTCTATCAAGTCTCTTTTTTGTATTATTTCTAGTCATATAAAGTATTTAAGTAAATGACACAAAGACTTTATAAATACATTCTGTGGTTAACAGAGCTTTCTTTTCTTACATCTTTTTGTTCATTAATTCTTTGATGAGAGTTCTCCTGTAGTTTTACATGTAATGTTATATTCTCAATGGAGCATTGTAATAGAGCTATAAAGAATGAGAAATAACAGTGGAGAACTATTAATCCCTTATCCCAGGACGTGAGAATAGCATCTTAATCCTTTACCTCAAAGGGTAAGAATAGATACAGGAGAAAAGTTATGTTTTAGGTAAAACGACACCGTCAGTCTCATAAATTCAATTGTCTGCTTGTGTTTGCTCTCTTGGCAGATCCAAGGTTATAATTAAAACCTTTTATCCTTCAAACAAAACCTATATTTTCAGAAAAACTTGGACTGAGATTTTGTTTTACTTTGGACAGTTTTTACATTCTTTTAATTTTTTCTTTTTTTTTCTGAAAAAAGGATACCATATATTAAAGTTCTATAGTCAGGCAAACATATAAATTTAAAACAACCTTAATTTCTAAAAGATTTTTATCTTAATAATTGCTACCATTATTAACCCACTTAAAAAGAAAAAAAAAAAAAAAATCCAGACCTAAAAAAAGTCTCCCAGCTGTGATTTTATTTGCTAGTTGCTGCCCTGAAATTCATGATGACCTATCTCAAATTTCAGAATTTCATTCATCCATAAAACAGGGGTTCAGAATGACTTGTCTCTTGAAATCGGTTACTAAACTAATATACTTTATTGACTTTCCTGTTCAAATTCCTCTTCTAATGCTGTCCTGCTTTGGGGATTATCTCTCTATTCTACCTTCTTTATTTTCTGCAACTCCTTAGAGCAGCCTGTTCCTCCTCCCCCTCCTCCTCCCCCTCCTCCGCCCATCCTCCTTCTTTTTTAATTTATTGGGCTTGAATTTCTACAAGTTAGAGTCTGGTGCTTTACCTTGGAGATGATGGAAAGAATCTCATCTTCAAAGCCTCCTGTATGTTTTTTAAACACTAGAACTACAGGGCCAGGTTCACTTGTTCATTCCCAGTTTTTCCCCCCCAATCCCAGGGTCATACGAGGAAACAGTTCATAATGCTGGAGAATTATTAAATGTATGTGGGTTTTATGAATGCTCTTATTCACTGCCATAAGCACATTTCATAAGTAAATTTTTTAAACATATGTTTTAAAGTTGGAAAAGTGCTAGGAGAAAGTAGCCTATTCCAACTCTGAGACATAATTATCTAAAATTTGTTAAGAAAATTTTTTTCCCCCACAGAGCTAAATTAAATCACATCCAATGAAACTGTATCCTACTGCCTATTGTCTTATACTGGTGACCATCCTGGTGTCTATTTTCCTCTGAAAGGGCAGGAGATCAGAGCAATGTGTCCATATGATTAGTCAGAGGCACAAAAGTATAGACTTACAAAGAAATTAATTGTCTCAAATATAATTCATTCTTAAATGACATCGTACTGAGCAGTACGCCTATGAGAACATATGGGATCTAGTCATGAGAGGTAACAAGCCAGCACTGCAAAATACAAGTTTCATCTGCTATAGAAACTTAATTTAATATAACCTGTAAATATGAAAGTGTTTCCTCTATTTTAGGAGGCATATTATGACCAGCAACAAATTCCATGAAAACCTTTATAAGAGGTGGGGGCAGGGTGAACATCTGGATTCCCTCTGTATCATCAAAAGGCCCTGGGTTTGGCCTCTTAGGAACTTATTTATTCATTTTTCTAGTCAACCATGAGATTAGAAAGAGGGAGGTGAGAAAAATTACTTTGATATGATTAAAATTTCTTTCTGGTAAGAATAATTACAATGAAGTAAAAATAAAGAGAGAAAGCAATATTGGAATGCGATGGAGAGATAGTTAACAAGCTTTGCTTCTTCAATCACTCAGTGAAGTTGCCTCTTGGCCTTTCTTTGGGCACAGGCACAAATCAAAACAGAATAAAGAATTTTTTTACTTACAAAGAATGAGAATTCCCCTTATTGCTCCACCCCCACCCATCCCATCTGTTCCTAGCTACTTCTCATTGGACCTGAAACAAGAACTCAAAGAAAAGATGGCCTGTTTTAAACTGTAGGGAATTAATTATATCTCATGTTACCTTATTTATGACCCAGCTGAACTTTAATTATTCAGTTCTGCTATTCTCAAAGTTGGCATGTAGAATAATACATTATAGAGAGCAGCAAACATTTCCTAGGAGTCTCTTCGTCTAAGTTTGCACTATGTAATTTAGCTTCAATTAACTTTGGGGGGCTAACGGAATAGAAAAGGCAAGGTCTATAATTTCCAGTGCAGCTTCAAAATAAAGATCACATTCAGAAAAGCTTTTTGTCTAATAGTTTTGCTTCCTCCTAAGACTGTGAAGCTGGCACTGGTCATTTTCTTTTTTTTCTCCATAAGATTAAGAATATCTGAGGCCTAAGGAAAAGTCAGCCTTGCTTTCCCTAATGCTGACTTGACAGAGACAAGTAAATAGGAATAACTTCAGGAAAGATAACTCAGAATTATGGGTGAATTTAGAGTGATGGAAGGTGAAAACCTTTTATTAGTTTAACTCTGTTCTACAGAAGAGTATAGTATATTATTCTTCTGCCATTTTAGGCATAGTAGAAATATGTCATTACCTTTGTACAAAGCCTCTTTAGGACCTATAATTCAGACCTGAACACTAGACAAATATAACAACAATACTAGTTATCACTTATTGTGTCCTTTGTGCTATAGGAATTGTATAAGGCACTTTACAGGAATCTGTAACCTATGCATTATTGCCACTTTTCAAATAAAGACATTGAGGCCGCAGGATGAAGCTTTCCGAGGATCATCAAGTTTGTAATAATGCTGAGGCCTTGTCTGCTTTACTACAAATCTGAACTGATTGTTTGTTCTTGCTTCAAAAAGCATTAGCATATGACATCAAAAACCAAATAAGAGTAATTTGCATTGGTGGTTAAGCCAATCTTGATGAAGATGGAAGTAGAATTTCCATTCACTTCCAAAACATGTAGAATAGAACAACCTTTATTTTCCTAATGAAGTCCCTACAGGAGATTAGATTATATCCTCATTACTAGAGGTTAAACCTGCTTTTAGGAAAGATGCAATTCACTCTTGAAAAACTGTAAAGTATTGTAGAGAAACTTAAGCTTTGCTTTCAAAGATCCATTAAACTATGCATATACAATTTAGGCTTCAATATCTGACATCCCTCTCTTTCTAATCTATCCCTCAAACTCTTCTTTACTCTCACCCCTCACCCCACCTCACCATATTTTAGAAACCGCTTAGGCTTTTAGGCAAATTAAATTCCCTTTAGACTTCATTCTTTTACCTAGACCATTTTCTGTCCATAATACGAATAAAACAGCAGGAATTTAATTCCCGTTCAGTCTGGCCCATGTCCAGGTTGGTGATATTCCTTCCCTGCCTTTTCATTGTTGTTAAAATGCAATGGGCTCTTACAGAGCCAGCTAGTCTTTGGCGGAACAGCACCACTTTCAATCTGAAACAGCTGCAGAAATGTTTGGAAAAACCTATTTCTAATGATTAACAGCAAACTCCTAAACAAACCAAACAAAAGAAATCCTCACAGATCCAGAGAACAGATTGGTTATTATCAAGGGATAAAAAACAGTTAATTATATGGTGTTGGATAGTAACTAGACTTTGGGAAGAGCGATCATTTTGTAGTGGATGTTGACTTATAATATATACCTGAAACTTATATAAATAATTTTAAAAGATAGTACATTTCTGAAAGAACAAATCCCTAGGATTTCTTTGGATCCCCAATCAATAGTATCAGAATTTTCTAGTTTCTCCTAGCAGTCTTCTAGGTGTATGTGTTAAAAAGAAAACGTAAAAATGTTATGTTCTCTTTTAACTTGTTAAATCTCTTTGACTTGCTTGTAATTTATAGATAATAGGACTTTGACATTTGCTGGTGAAATTACATTCAAAATTATTGTGTAGAAACTCTTAATGATTAGAACCTTATTAGTCTATCATCCTTGAAATGAGCCATTTATTTAGCCTGTCATTTTGGAACAGAATCAAAAGATGCACCAAATTCATAGAGAAATCCCTCCAATGACATGTCTATACCTAATTACTAATACATGAGGATATTATGTAAAACAATTAACATTTAGATATATTGTAGTACTGTCTGAGAGAGCATGAAAATGTACTACATTTAACTCTACTCATTAAAGGAATTTTAACTCTACTCATTAAAGGAATTTTATTGAGAAAAGATTGTGGAAGAACTCTGAACTACTAAATTAACACATGCACTCTGAGAGTTAGAGAGTTTAAATAACTTAGCTAAGAACCCAGAGCTTCCAAGTAATGGGTCCTGTTCTTTCTGACTCTAAATTTATGCTTTTAACGTCTGAGTCATGGCAGATACATAACTCACTGTAACAGGAAGCAGAAAATAAATATCCCAAGAGAGGTATGCAGATCAGAGAAGGAAAAGGTCACATTAAATTAGAAAATTATACTGGGCAGGATCTTGTAGAATGGAGAGGATTATGAGGTTATGAGAGGAGTCTATGTATGGGACAATCCAAAGGAATGGCATGAAAATGCATAAAAGGAAATGAATAGGGGTATACACGTCTGGGAACAAGAAGTTGCTGCTACCTGTTATGCTGTACCAAAAGAGGGTACTAGAGAGATTCCGAGGATGGAGGAGAGAAGCATTTTTTTCCTTGCTCTTCTTCTTAAGGTAACCCCAAGAATGTTTTCTCAGTCTGATGGCAGCAGTTTGTCTCTAGAGGAGCAGTGAAATAACTTCAACTTGTTGTTTTGCCACATTACCAGAACCAAGGTAATTACACTCTTTCAGAAACACTAACATCAGCCAGCCAAAATCTATTCTGCAGATGTCTGGGGCCCAGCACTGCTAACTTGAATAATTACAACTTTTTCCTCTTTACTTATTCCTGAAGCTATTTCTTGCATGATATCTGAATACTCCATTTTTGCCTTTCTGGTTCTCCAATATCTGGTTAATCAGTATATTAAATCTCTCTGTTAAAATAAGTGATATGATTTCTGTCTCTCAAATATACCCTCACTGATATACATCATTTAAGTGCTAATGCTCAAACCAATCACTGGTGAGAAAAAGTGTATGACCGTAGTGGGCATGTTATTAACATGTGACTCAGTATCTGAATAAAACTGTGGGAAAGAGTTATGTTAGCAAAGAGAAGAGGGAAATGGGCTATTAGGGAGATAAGTATAGACAGAGATACAAAAGATGAATAGGAGATAGCTAGGTAAAAAAAGAAGAAGAAAAAAGGAGGGAAGAACATTCTAGGAAATTAAAAAAACACACAAACACAAGCACAAAACAAAACAAAACAAAACAAAACAAAAACCTTGCATGTGGGAGGGACCAGAGATAGAAAAGAATGAGATTTATTTAAAAAACTAGCCAGTCTGGCTCAGTGGATAGAACATCAGCCTCCAGACTGAAAGGTCCCAGGTTTGATTCTGGTCAAGGTCACATGCCTGGGTGTGGGCTCAATCCCCAGGTGAGGGCATGCAGGAGGCAGCTGATCAATGTTTCTCTCTCATCACTGATGTTTCTCTCTCTCTCTCCCTCTCATCTCCTCTCTGAAAGCAATAAAACACACACACACACACACACACACACACACGAAACAAAACAAAAAACAAACAAAAAAATTTGAGGCAAGTATAGTACAGCTGGAGTGGTGAGAAGAATAGAAAAAGGAAGATCAGTTGTGGCCAGGGCCAGGGAGGAAAGAGTTTAGATGGCTTGGTGATTAGAGTCCACAGTTTAGAAAACTAGTTATGAAATTTATAAAAACATGTTAGGAAAAGAAAGGTTCTTGAATATCAGGAGGCTTGGCTGCAGGAGCATGTAATTTTTAACTTGATATGAGAAATGTTGACACGAGACATCAACTTCAAGGCAGTGAAGAAGCCACTAGAATAGAAACAATGTAAAGAGAAAAAGACCCACAAAACTAAGAACAAGCTTTGGAGAATGCCTATATTTTAGGGTTGTGAGAAAGGAGATTGTGATTAGAGAGTGGACTTGGAGACAACTGAACACTTTCCAAGAATGATGAGCTCCAAGACAAATATTTCCAGTGACTGGCTGAAAGGAAGTGGCAATAAATTAGAGTTAAGGAGGTTACAAAACCACAAGGGCAGAGTGTAAGAAGGGTCATGGATCTGGATATTGAAGCCGCTGGTGATTAAAACAAGGGGAGGGACAGAAAGGAAGATTTAGAAGCAAATGTTGAAGTCACTGAGAAAGTGGGGAGATGTTCCCTGAAGACTGAAGATGACTAAGATGAGAAGATGATTTGGACTGTATGAGGTCTAAAAGACAGACATGGAACAATGACCAATCAGTGGCAGAGAAGATGAAGGGGTTTTCCCTACACTCTTCACCCTGAACACATATGATTAACTGACTAGTAGTGACTAGTAGTTTACTAGTAAAAGAGCTCAGAAGTCATTGTGACTCTTCAGCCTAAAGACAAGATCATTTGGGAACAGAAAGAACAGATATTTTTGGTGAACACTGAGGCTGGAGATTTTACTAAGGGCTTAAGATTTAGTTCAGTTGCACTCCTTTAGTGTTCTGGTTCTCAACTGCTGTTTAACAAACTACTTCAACACTGAGGGGCTAACAACAACCATTTTATTACATTTTGTGGTTTTGTGTGATAGAAATCTAACCAGGACTCAACTGTTCATGTTTTTGATGCAGAACAGACCTAAAGAATCTAAGATGCCATTTTGATGGGGATTTCTGGAAGGCTGGGGTCAACTGGGCAATTCTCCTTCTTTATTCACTCTCAGGGCCTCTCCACAGGGTCTCTTCAGAGCAGTCAAACTTCTTATATTGTGACTTAAGACTCCAAAAGTACATGTTCCAGTGGTTAGGCCAAGCTCCTATCTTGTCTTGGTATAGGGCTCCCACTTCACGTATTAAGTCTTGAAGGCCAGCATAGAAAGAAAGGTAGTAGAGTACTCACTCTATATCTTCTTGGGAGAAATAGAATTGGTGGCTCTCTTTAATCTGCCATTCCAAGGTAAGTTTTTAATGCCCCATTCCTTTTAACTATGCAACAAATGTTCTCTGTGTAAAACGTTATCCGGTTTGGCTCAGTGGATAGAGCATCAGCCTGAAGACTCAAGGATCCCAGTCAAGGGCACGTACCTTGGTTGTGGGCACATACCCAGTAGGTAATGTGCAGAGGCAGCTGATTGATGTTTCTCTCTCACTGATATTTCTAATTCTATATCCCTCTTCCTTCCTCTCTGTAAAAAATAAACAAAATGTATTAAAAAAAAAGAAAAGAAAAAAAAAAAAGAAGAAGAAACCTAAGTGATACTTTTGGCTCTGTTACAAGCTGTGTTGACATAGCAAATTTTTAACTTTCCTGTGATTTTCCCTTCATTTCTGAAATAAGTTTAATATATCTAATTCTAGGGTTTCTTATACTAACCATTTATATACTGAGTGGCAAGATTATTATGATCTCTGAACCCATAATAATCTTGCCACTCAGTGTGTATATATAAATATATAAAAAATATATAAATATATTATAAATATATTATAAATATATTATAAATATATATAAGGCTTGGTACATGAATTCATGCCTGGTTGGGGTCCAGCCATCCTGGCGATGTGGAGAGGACATGGGCAGTTGGCCTGCCTGCCTGCTGGTCGAACTACTGGTCAATTTGCATATTAGCCTTTTATTATATAGGATATACACTGATTGGCCAGATTATTATGCATTCAGAGATTATAAGAATCTGGCCACTCAGTGTATAAAAAAGGCTCTGAATTAGGGTGACTCATGTGATAACTGAGATGCTGTCATCAAAGGTTCCAGATCTTCCAATACTTGGCAAACACTTAGGGAAAGCCTCTATATTCTGCTGAAAAAAGTTGCAATCATGACTTTTGCTTCTCTAAAATTGCCACCCAAATAGAAGAATTAGATGATGGGAAGTAACTACATTTTGGCTTTACTTAAGAGAAGCCTAATGTTTCTCTCACTGTGGACAACACTTTCTGAGATTAATGTAAAACCTAAGGCCCAAGCTCCACACAAACAGGCACTTTTGTCAGTAGAAGTAGTACACCAATCAGTAGCTCCCCTTTTGACAGAGGATCTGCTTTAAAATTGAACCACTTTAATAACAAAGATACTATTTAAGTGTAGAGGGCTGCCTGGGAAGGCACATGGGCATTTCTTTTAATTGTTGCCAGCTGAGACCGAGACGATTGGCAGAGCTGCATCTAGGATACACATTTCCCCAAGATGGTGGAAAGTGTAATCAGCTTGGCCTTCATATTAGCCCAAGTGTTGGCAGGGGAGGGACTATATATGTAAATCCAGGCATGCTAGGGCCTACTTAAGAATGCAAATAAGTTGGTGATACTTCCTGGTATTGGGGGCATAAAATAAATGCATTGGGAGGGGTCAGGGTTGTCATCGTCTTGCCTCTCCATCAGAGAGAATGGCGGCCCACCTAGCTCCCAGCTTTAAATCTATTTCTGTGTCTCCTTCCTTCCTTCCTTCCTTCCTTCCTTCCTTCCTTCCTTCCTTCCTTCCTTCCTTCCTTCCTTCCTTCCTTTCTTTCTTTCTTTCTTTTTTCTCAATCCCTGGCTGCCTCCATTTAGAACCGGTTCATTCATCTCTCTTTCCACGCTGGATGTGGAAAAGGGAGATCCACACCATGTCTGGCCCCCGCCTGCATTTAAGAAACTCATTATTAAATAAAAATAATAGTATACCACATAACACTACTCTGATTTTCATTAATGGCTTAGATCTTGGGCTAGAGGGCTTAATTTCTGACAATCCAAAGAGCCTTATTTTATGAGGATTCCTTCTAGTTGGCAATTTTCAGCATAGCTGGTGTTCTGGGGTACCACCTAGAAAGCTAGGTATAGAGTTGTACAGTTACAGGCTGCAGCTCTTTTTTTTTTTTTTTTAATATATTTTATTGATTTTTTGACAGAGAGGAAGGGAGAGAGAGAGAGAGAGCTAGAAACATCGACCAGCTGCCTCTTGCACACCCCCTACTGGGAATGTGCCTGCAACCAATGTATATGCCCTTGACTGGAATCGAACCTGGGACCTTTCAGTCCACAGACTGACACTCTACCACTGAGCCAAACCAGTTTTGGCGGTTGTAGCTCTTGAGAGTCAGAATCAGTATATCTGGGAGGAACCCAGTCATTGGCATTTTTTTTTACTGGGACACAAGGTGATAACAATGCAGGGACTCTACATATGGAAAAGATAACCTAAAGTTACAATGTAATTGGATGGCTTAACCTTGGGTAAAAAGCAGATGATAACTGTATAAAGTGGTAATATCACAATGAGTCCTTACATTTCTACAAATACTAACTGTAGGCAAAGGGGTATGACTGCCCTCTCTGAGACTTTTCCCTTAGTTATACGGAATATTATAAACGTGGGTTACTGGTAAAGATTTTTTAGTTCATTTAGCACAAAGCCTTCATTCTACAGAGGAAACATCTTCCCCAATTCATGTTCCTCTTCATCTCTGTTTTTGAAGCGTCCCCTACTTTCCTCTGTCACAGCACCTTTAATATTGTGTAGTAATTGGCCACTTATGATTGTCTCTCCCATGGGACTAAAACCAGCTCAATAAGTTGCATACTTTCTTCTTAATTATCATTTTCCTAAGATCTGTAACTGTTCCAGGCATTTAAGAGGTGTTCAACAGATGGATGGGTGAATGAAAATAATTAAGATCAGAGAACATAAATGTCTTGTCTATGGTTCCAGAGACAACAGAGACAAATCTGATCTCTCAGCTTGCAATCCAAAGTTCTCATAACTGCATGTTGCTATTCAAGGAATTTCTCATATATGCATAACATAATGCCTGGCACATTGTAAATGCCTACTAACATATTGCCTATCTTATTTTATTGTTATGTAAAACAAAGAGAATAGTACAGAACAGTAATTAAAAACCTAGAAAATCTTAAAAATCTGGCAGCCTAATGTTTGACGAAGATAACTCTGAACCCCATGCTGCCTAAAACACTTCCTATAAAAAGGTATTAGTGGGATAATTCCAGACTTATTCGGCTATTAAAAAGATACTTATTGAGTCTCCTACTATGTATCAGCCACCTTTTAGGAACCGTGGACACAGAAATGAGGCAAATAGGCAAATTTTTCTGATCTCATAGTGTTTAGATTCTAGTTGGGGGCAAAAGACTAATAAGTAGATTATATAATCTTCCAGATTTGTCATAATAAATCAGAGAAAGGGATAAACAGTAGGCTTATAATAAGACCTAACAAAAGGCAAGGTTGGACCAGGCCAATATAGCAAAGACTGGAAAGGAAAAGGTAATTGAGGGCATATGTAAGGGAGTGACTATAATCATATACTGTGGAATCTAAACTGAGTAGTAAAAGAAACCAGAACATGAGAGGATGCAGTGAGGGACAGAGGAAAGACAGTAGGATCAATGGAATGTATAGGGTCCAGATGGAGTTGAACAACTAAAGTTGTTATATATCTTAAATTGGGTTCCCCCAAAATGAGATCTTGAGACAACTAGAGGCAATGTATTTGGAAGACAATCCCAGAAAGCACAAGAGAGGGAATGAGGAAACGGGGAAGTAAGATAGAAAGCAAGTAAATCCAGAAAAACCAGGCAATCAAGGTTCAGTCTCAGGGGATAATATGAAAATCATGTAGGATATTTCTTAGAACTGTCCAAACAGAGACAGGAAGAATGTGATGTTATTCACTCACACTCCACCCCAACTGGAAGAGGGTTTCCCATGGGGATGCTATGTGTCATCTCCACTATATATACTGGAGGAAATTCCCCTGAGAGTTCTTTTTCTCTGAAAAAGCACTCATATATTTTGTTTTGTTTATTTGTTTTGCAATACTCAACACTGATGAAAGACTAGTCTCACAAATACATAAAGAACTACTAAAAACCAAAAAGAAAAAGAAAAAATACTTCCCCAAATAGCTGAACTCAGTGAACAGCACATTTAAAAGAGGAGATTCCAATAGCCAATAAATACATGAAAAGTATCTAATCTTATTTGTAAGAAAATGTAAGTTAAGACCACAATGAAATGTCATTATTTCCACAATAGGCAAATATTAAAATGTCTGGCAAAATAAAATGCTGGCAAGGATGAGGTGCAATGAGAACTGTCATACAATGCTACAACGTACGTTCATTAACTACTTTGGATAAAATCTGGAGTCATCTAATTGAGCTGAAAGTATGTATTACTCAATAATTTTAGTCTAGGTATATTCCCTATAGTAACTTATGCACATGTGATCTAAGGTTTACATACAGAATTTATATATAATAACAAAAGAAATAAATAATAATAATAACAAAAAATTAGAAAACTAAGTATTCCAAACCAGTTGAATGGGGAAAAATACATTCTAGCATATTCATACAATAGAATACCATCTATAATAAAAAAGAGTAATATGCTAATTAGACTCGACATCCTTCCAGATGTCCTTCTAGAAAATCAGATGAAGCTGGGCTGTGAGGGAAGCCCTGGTCCCGGGTACCAAAGGGAAGCCAGTGCCGGCAGCTGAGGGAAGGAAGGCCTACTCTTGCACAAATTTCGTGTATCAGGCCTCTAGTACAGAGATAATAATTCGTGCTACAGGTACACTCCAAAACATGAATTAATTTCACAAACCTACAACTTAGCAAGTGAAGCAAGAAACAAAAGAATACATGTATTATGACTCCATTTATATAAATATCACAAAGAGGTAAAACTAAACTATACTGTGTAGACATGTACACAGAGAAAGCAAATCTATAAAGGAAAAGAGGGCAATATTTGTAATAAAAGTTGTCATCAACTGGAGCACAGATGAGACTTCAAGGATACTAACCAAGTTCTATTTCATGACCTAGAAGGAATTCCATAGGAGTTGACTTCATAAATATGGCTATACTGTATATTTATATTTCATATATTTTCTTAAATGTATATCTCAAATTTTTTTAAAATGTTAAAGTGGAGATTTATTGAAAATTATCTGTATGTTCATAAGATAATTTTCTCAGGATTCAAGGTACATGCTGATCTATAATTTCACTGCACACTTATTTTGCAATATTGTACATTTGAGAATTATCATGAGTTAGCTGAGCATTTACCAAATAATTTTTAAATTGAAGCAATTTATTGTTTCATCTTCCACTGAACTTAGTCACTTCTACAGGAGCTTTATCAAACTTAACAAAGTTTCTAAGAAATTGGAATTCCTGGAAACATCTGGAAGTTAAAATTTTTCATCATTTTCAGAGTGTTGTCTGTAATCCTTTCTTTCTTGACAGTCCAAGAATAAGTCTAGTAGTTTCTGTCTGGGGAATTTTAAAAAATCTATACCCTACAATATTTGCACTTAGTAAGAATGAAGTTTCTTAAGATAAGTAATCCCTAAAGCTGGCATCCGTTCTCCATGTGTTATTTCTAATACTCCTAATAAAGACAGCAATTACAAGCTTGCCCTTGTGTGACAATATTTTCTTCATTGGTTTCTTCAATGCTCTTACCTTTGCACTCTCTCAGACCAAGAGATTTTTACTGGTGTTTTCCACCAATTCTTTTTCTTCTCTCTCTAGACCTTAAAATTGCCAATAGCTTAAGTACTCAAGTTCATATAATAAAAATAGAGTTGCAAGCACTGCTTACATTTATTTTCATTTGCTTTGGGGATCCTACATAGCTAAAAGTAATAACAACTGGAATTTCTTTTAAATCACCAACTTTCACTTTAGTTTGATCACAATGAAGGTTAATTATTTCTCTATATTATAATTATAGGTAAGCGATTCTGGGCTCAGAATTTAACATCTAGATCAATCATTTAATTTCTAACCCTGATGACTACATAAAGATCAAAAGAACACAAACATTATTGGTATACTTTAAACTGGCTCCACTCAATCTGTGGTTTTATCTTATCAACCAACCAATTGAATACTTTAAGAGTTATGGCTAACACAAACAAATATGACTGTTTTGAATAATTGAAATGATCAAATAATTCAGAGTACTTTGTTTCTACAAAACAATTAGGTTCAGTTTTTGGAAAAATAGTGATTTTGTCCTGAAGGTTCTTTTTTATTTTTAATACATAGCTGTCTTAGGTGGTGTGCTTGAATGTTAAGCTTTATTTATTGTAAGTGCTTAGTAACCCAAGCCACAAAATTGCAAAGACCTTATTCTTTTATTTTCCCAGTGTCTCTTTCTTCTCTTAGTGGTGCCAGCAACAAAAGGACATGTAATGTTATCCTTTCTATTATAGTTGCTAATACTTTTACCTTTTAGACCCTGGAATGACTAGTTCCATAATTGCTGCTATTTTTCACCATTCTGCTCCTTTCGGTGCTATGAAATGGCTGGTTATGTGCTTCCAACTTATTTTTTTAAATAAAATTTCTTTTAAGTTGACAGAGGTTAAAGAAATATCTAAGCCAAAATGTTTTGGAGTTAGTTTTTTAAGCAGGATTTGGTTTTCCAGTTCCTGAAATGGATCAAAGTTTTCAGGGTTTTTTTGTTTGTTTGTTTTTTAATATAGTTGTTGTATGAAATATAAATCCTTTTGACCTTTGAAAATATTTAGGTTATTATTTCTTGGTATCAATTTAAAAGAAAATTAACAATTTCATTTAACAAATACTGAGTGTTCAGGCAGTCTTCAGATTAACAATGTATAGTATAAAATATATAAACTGGAAATTATTATTATTGTGGGGAGAAAATAAAACAGAACTTTCTGACTCCTATGATTTAATAAGAGTTCTTAACAATTTAACACAAAACTTAAAATTCTGGGCTTCTCCACTGCTTTTTGATTCATGCAGTGGATTCATGCATTATTTCTCTTTTCTCATTTTGGGGAAATAAAAGAATGTTCTCTCTCATTCATCAGAATGTATTCTCTGACTTCCATAGTCCATTATGAAGAGAGAGAATTGTATCATCCTACTAGAAATGATCACTCTCCTCAACACTAAAATTCCAGAAAATTTGCATAATTCTTCAACAAATAACAGTTCCCACATGACAAAGAAGATGATAACAATATCCAAATTTTATATACAGAAACTTTTCATAATATTAACAACAAGATTTCTTCACAACTTCAATCTCTCTCCTTGGATACATTATAGTTTATCTATGTTACAATTAAAAGGTGACATCATGTCTTGGACACACCATAGTGTACAGTTTGACCAGCACAGAGGAGGACAGGTCTGTAATCATGCTTACTATGCATAGGATACTTCTATCCATAAACCTTTCTCACATATGGCTTGATCTTAAGCCATATGTAATTCATCTTAAATTTGTGCACTGAGACTGGGGTCCTAAATTACTCTTATTAACTGTAAGTTTGACAATAGAAAATGTCAGCCAATCAATTCTGCACATTGACTCCAACAACTAATATATTATATCACTATTATGTTTCTCATCATCTACAACTTTATCAGAATCATAACTGAAAATATTGAGTAGAACCGGGCCAAAGATAACATGTTAATTTTAATCAGTGATCTTTGAACATAGTCCCCCAACAAGTTACAAATCCATCTAACTTTAATAATTTCCAACTCAAATTTCTCCTTCTAATACATTGAACGTCTACTGAATGCTTTTACTGACCCACATTCCAAAAAAGAAAGAAATCCAAAACTAGTCATGCTTTTTTTTTCATAAACCCAGTGGTTATCACTTATCATTTGAGCTCAGACAGGAAATATTTTAATAATCTGTCCTGAAATCTTTCTCAAGACCAGTAAGAACTTTGCAGAATTCACTTTCTTGTGAATTTTTAAAAAAATCTCTTCAGAATCTATACATTTTTTTAAATTAGACAAAAATATATTTAATTCTATTTATCTTTCATTAAAGTATAATTAGTAAACAATATTATTTTAGATTTAAGCCCACAATATAGTAATTTGACTTTTATATGCCTTAAAGCAGAAACTGTCACTGTGCAAAATTATCATACTATCATTGACTATTATTCCCTTTTTACCTTTTTTTAAATTAATCTTTATTGTTGAGACTATTACAGAGGTCCCTCTTTATACCCCCCACAGCTCCCCTCCACCCAGTTCCCCCCACCTTAGGCCCTCACAATTCTATTGTCTGTGTCCAAGGGTAATGCATACATGCATATAAGATCTTTGTCCCATACCCCCCTCCACTCACTTTCCTCTGAAAATCATCAGCCTATTCCATTTCTGTGCCCCCAATTCTATTCCATTCACCAGTTTATTCTGTTCATCAGATTTTTTATTTGTTTGATTTTTAGATTCAATTGTTGATAGATATGTATTTGTTGCCACTTTGTTGTTCATATTTTTAAAAAATTTTTATTGATTTTTTACAGAGAGGAAGAGAGAGGGATAATAGAGAGTCAGAAACATCTATGAGAGAGAATCATCGATCAGCTGCCTCCTGCACACCCCCTACTGGGGATGTGCCTGCAACCAAGGTACATGCCCTTGACCGGAATTGAACCCGGGACCCTTCAGTCTGCAGGTTGATGCTCTATCCACTGAGCCAAACTGGTTTCGGCTTGTTGTTCATATTTTTTATTTTTACCTTTTTTTTTCCTTCTTCCTCTTCTTAAAGAATACCCTTCAGCATTTCATATAATACTGGTTCGGTAGTGATGAACTCCTTTAGTTTTTTCTTGTCTGTGAAGCTCTTTATCTGACCTTCAATTCTAAGTAATAGCTTTGCTGGGTAGAGTAATCCTAGTTGTAGGTTCTTGCTATCCATCAGCTTTGAATATTTTTTGCCACTCCCTTCTGGTCTGCATAGTTTCTGTTGAAGAAATCAGCTGACAGTCTTATGGGCACTCCCTTGCAGGTAACTTTTTTCTCTTGCTTTTTAAAAGATTCTCTCTGTCTTTTGTCCTTGCTATTTTAATTATGATGAGTCTTGGTATGGTCCTCTTTAGGTTCCTCTTGTTTGGGGTTCTCTGTGTTTCCTGGGCTTGTAAGTCTATTTCTCTCACCAGGTAGGGGAAGTTTTCTGTCATTATTTCTTCAAATTGGTTTTCAATATCTTGCTCTCTCTCTTTTTGGCACCCCCATAATTTGGCTCCTTACACTATTTTCATTTTTTTCCTCTTCTAGTTGGGTGTTTTCTGCTTCCTCATATTTCAAATCATTGATTTGATTCTGAGGATCCACTAATCTACTGTAGAATCCCTGTATATTATTCTTTATTTCAGTCAGTGTACACTTAATTTCTGACTGGTCCTTTTCCTTTTTTTTTTTTTTTTTTTTTTTTTTTTTTTTTTGGCATTCTCACTAAGATCCTTGAAAATCTCACTAAGTCCTGTGGAGGTTTCTATAAGATCCTTGAGTAATGTTATAACCATGGTTTTGAACTCTATATCTAGTAGTTTGCTTTTTTCCATTTCTTCCATTTGTGACATGTTTCTTTATCCCAGAATTTTGGCTGCTTCCCTGTGTTTGTTTCTATGTATTGGGTAGAGCTGCTAAGTCTCCTAGAGTTGACAGAGTGGCCTTGTGTAGTAGGTGTCCTGTAGGGCCCAGTGGCTCAGCCTTCCCAGTCACCTGAGGTGGACACTCAAAGTGCACCCTTTTGTGGGCTGTGTGCACAGTCTTGCTGTAGGTGAGCCATGATTGCTATTGGTGTCACTGGGATGAATTGACCTCCAGGCCAATTGGCTATGGGGACCAGCTGCAACTACAGTGGGAGAGCTGCCGTGCAGGAGATACCCTTATGAAGCAGAACTTGCTTCAATGGGGCTTTGGTGCTCACTGAATCTGCCCCTTTAGTGTGTCACTTATAGATGTGAAGAGTTGTAAATCTGGTATGATCTCACACTGACCACTGTGCACACTGGCTCTTGGGTCTTCATTGGGGTGCAAAGTCAGTCACTGCCTTGGGCCACTTATCAGGAGCTACAACGATCTGCATATTCCTCCTCTTTGTATTGGGTTTGGAAGTGCTCAGATGAGGCCCAGCTATGAAGCAAGGCAGGTTGGTGCTGGTGCCAGTTCTTGGGCCTTTTATTGATAGGTTTGGAGCTCCCTCACCCAGCTGCAGCTTCTTTGGCAGGTTTTTAATCTGAGAAAGGCCAGGCCATTCATATACAAAAGCAATTGCCTACAGCTTGGGTGGGGCTATAAATTGGTTAGGGCAGGATCTCAGGAATCACTAGAGCAGAGCAAACAGAAATGGCTGTCAGTCAGCCCTGCAACCGGGAAGGTCCCAGCACAGGAACAATGACTGCTGTGAGCACCTCTGTCTGAAAGAAAGCTGCCCCCAAGTTCCTGCCCCGATGGCAAACAGTTCAGTTTCTCGTAGTATGTGTCAAAGCCTCACCTGGCACTGGAGCTCAGAGGAAGTGGGATCTAGTAAATTCAGTTCATGATGCTAGCCTTTTAAGAGGAACAGCTGGGTCTCCAGCAGCCTCTGTATCACCCAACACCAATTCGCACTGGTTTTTATACCCATAGTTCTTACTGTCTGTAGGGACTTCTTTTCCTAGCTTTGGGACCCTGGGATGAGCATCTGGTATGGGGCTGGAATCCATTGCTCCTCTGGCAGCATCCACAGAGGTGATCTCCCTCCAGATTAAAAAAGCAGCCCACATAGGTGCTGGACCAGCCCCGCTTGCACCTCCACACCTTCTACCCTTCTCAGTGTGCTTTCTTCTTTACTTTTCTAGTTGTAGTACTTCCACTCAGCCAGCTTTCCAGTGGTTCTGGATAATGGTGGTTCTATATTTTAGTTGTAATTTTGATGTGGTTGTGGGGAGGCAGTGAGTTTAGGCATTTGCCTACTCTGCCATCTTGGATTCTCCCCCTTTTCACCTTTTAACTCATCCCTCCACCCCACCCCACCCTCTCTGGCAACCATCAGTTTGTTCTTTGTTTCTATGAATATGTTTTGGGTATTTTTGTTTGTTCATATGTTTTGATGTTTTAAAATTTTACATATAATTGAAATCATGTGATATTATAGTGTTTTTTTTTCATAACACTTTATAGATTATTTAACAGAGGCTCAACTGTGCCCAAACATTCTCAGTGTTCTATTCTGTAATTTTTTCCAAACTAGGAGACAGAGGTGGATTAAGAGCATCCAATATTTCAAAGTAAGCTATTCTAAGACAGAGAGAGAGAGAGAGAAAGTGCTATATTTACCAAGTGAAAGAAAGAAACTTCCACTTGAATATAGTTAAAATGAATTTGCATAAGGAAGGTGAAAAGTGGAAACAGTTTGTATTATAAAACACTGCTGACCCATATCTCCTTCTATGAAGTTTATTTCTTCTCCTCTTACCTGGACAACAAAAACTGCTTTGAGTCAAGGATCTGATATAACCAAATATTTTAGTGTGACTTTAAGTCAACGTGTTCTCTTTCAAAGGGAGTATTTGTTTTAATCCCTACTTCTCTTATCTTCAAGAGTGGAATTTAAATCTAGTTTCTTTAGTAAGGGAATTTTAAGTACCATAGAGCAGATAGGGGAAATTTGGGTAAGCTGGGTGAAGGAGAAGTGCTTCTAGTTATCCCTGAAATCACACCACTTGAATGCTAGCCCTTCCTTGGACTTGTAACTGAAAACAACCTGGCAAAAAACAACAACACACACACATACAAAAAAAACAAAGGCATGCCTACAATTCAAGAAAGATAGTAGACCTGCCCTAAGTATCAACCAAGTTCAACTCTCTTGTATCTGAAATGAGTATGAAAAAAATATAAGCCTATATTTACCTTCAGAAACATGATTCTTTTAAATTTTTGTTAATAATTCAGCATGTACTGCTAAAAGTTTGCAAAACAGACACTAGACATAAAGGCTGAAAGTTACTGCAAGTTCAGCTCAGAAAACATTTCAGAGGCTGATCTTTTGTCCTTGAACCATCTCTTCTTCACAGTAGTTACTGTGAGTGGTGCCAATATGCAAGCGTAACCAAAATTTTCAGGCACAAGTTTAGCATAATTTATATCTAATAATAAATACAATAATCATCATATTTCCAAGTACAATGGACTTTTAAGTCTGTAAAGTAACTGTTCGTGTCTCATATACCTCCCAGAACTTCTATGTGTTTAATAGTCTGCATTGACCTCTCTTAAGTCAATCCTTATCATATTTTTAGTTGAAAACATTTTATTCTAATGTCCTTTCACCAATAAAATATACTGTAAAACATATTTTATTAACTGCTAGCTCAATGCTAATTGTTTTAGGTCAGATATTGATTAAACACACACACAAAAACAACCCTATGCAGGAGAATTACTCAATGCCTTAGTAAGCAATGAAATATTTTAAAGATAGGTTTGAGTAGTATTCATTCAGCATGGATCCAAAATTCACTTCTCATATTTTGGTGATTTCATTTGCACTTCCAGGAATTTAACTTACTGTAAATCTTTTCTTTTTGTTCCAACACATTTTTGAAATTGAAAAATACTATTAGAAATAAAAAAATTAATGGTATCTCAGTATTCCCTTGGCAAGTAATGAAACACATTTGAATAATTATCACCTCTTCCAATTGTGAATTTATTGTAAAAATTCTGCAATTTCCTTCAGGTTATTTAAAAAAGAATATCAATTGACTTAATCTATTGGAATGTTGCCTTGATCTACTGGAATATATAGTAAGAGATATATAGGCAGGGCCACATACTTATGAATATGCTTTTATCCTCTGTATTTGATGAAAAAATAATGAAACACCTAATGTTATTAGATAGACATATAACCCAATTATGAATAAGAAATAAGTTTTTGTTGGTTGGTTTTTGCTAGGACAGCTTCCAGGCAAAATAATTACTTCTTAATTCCAATATAGATTAGGTGAAACATCTCAGGTAAATTTTGAACATAAAAACATTTGAAAGAACCATTTTCCTACCTAGGCCCAGTTTAGACTTGATAATTTAGTTTCTTAGTAAAATATAACATATCCAATCCAATTATTATTTTTTTTAATATATATTTTTATTGGTTTCAGTGAGGAAGGGAGGAGAGAGAGATAGAAACATCAATGATGAGAGAGAATCATTGATTGGCTGCCTCCTGCATGCCCCCTACTGGGGATTGAGATTGCATGTGCCCTGACCAGGAATCGAACCATGACCTCCTGGTTCATAGGTCCATGCTCAACCACAGAGCCACATCAGCTGGGCCAATTATTCTTTTAAAAGACTACTAGACATAACTGCTACTTAAGAAAAATACTTGAGCAAAAATTGGAGTGGGGATGGGTGCGATCTATTATGGGGTGGGGTAGAAGAGAAGTATTTTGCTAACTACTTTACATCATAGCCTTACCTGTACAATATAAGTTCAATTAAGAAAAACAATAAACCTGGAAGATATAAATTATTCACATTTTATGGATTAGAAAATTATGGCTCAGAGATGTTAAATAGCCTTTCCAATATTGCTCAGCCAGGCTTAAAATCAATTATGTTAATTCTAAAATCCATGAGCTTTCTACTACACCACATAAGTATCCAAAAAAACAAGGACAAGGATTAAGATAATTGGTAAATTATCAACTTCTAGGAGTATAATATAGCACTAAATTATAATTATGAAATTTAACACAATAGGAAATGTTTATAATTGTTTCATAAACAAGAATTCTAATAGGTAGATATCTTGTGATGATGATTCTTATGTAAAAATGAAATAATTATTTGATAAAGTGGTGATAGGATCATGAAGGATTCTGAATATAATTTTTATCATTGTTATAAAAAATTGTGAAAAAGATATACATAGAAAGAAGGAGAATGCCTGGTTTTTGTCCCTTGAATCCAGTAAAAATGAATGTGTTGGGATAGATTTTTTAAGTTGAGAGGCATTTTTTTAAATTAATGGCATTAAATGTGTTATCTCATTTAATCCTCACAAATATACAAAGTGGATCATTATTATACATACTTCACAGTTCAGGAAATGAAAAATAGATAAATTAAGTAATTTGGCCATAATTTCCCAGGTAATTACTGATGGAGGCAGATGTTGAGCCCACAACTCACTTTTTAACCACAGGATCTATACTGTTAATATTTAAGACAAATAAAATACATCAACAGTACTTACTTTATGAGATGAAAGCCGGAATTAATAGATTAAATAATGCTAGTGATAGCTAATATTAAGTGCCTAGGAAGTAGCATGGAAAGACTCAAAAGTATAGGTAAAAATTTAAATGTTAGAAATCATTCATCAAGGGATGAATAGAGAATTTAAATATATTTTAAGTTAGCAAAAATAAACAAGTTAGAAATTTATTACATTATATTGACATTGCTATTTAAAAAAACAACTGAATAGTCATGGAAGCCAAGGAGAAAATGTGGAAATAGAATGAGAATTCCATATATAGGAACAAATAAAAGAGATTGTATGGACAGACCAAGTAGAAGATATGCAACATGTAAATAAGACAAAAGAATGGAGGGGAAAATCATGTAGTTTATGTTTAGTTATTTGAACACTGGAGGCCAGATGCACAGCCTGCGGGGGTAAGCCCGCTGTGGGAGCACCACTCATCCTGGTCAGCCAGGTGGCCAATACACATCATAGCGACTGACCAGTCAACTGGTCATTCTGGTCTTTCCACCATTTAGTCGCTGGGCTTTTATTATATAGGCTAGTGACAGATGAAACATGGGAAAAGAGATGATATATTTTACTTTCTATGATATTAGCATGTATGGCAGTATGTAAACAAAACACCTATTTATTGTATGCAAATAATTATTTAAATTTATATTCCTCACAAGTAGCTACCAACTTTAAAAAATTCATTGCAAATTATTTAAATACTTCCAACTTTAACTGTACATCTCAAAGCTCCAGTAACATGCAATGACAGAAGAGATTTTAAAGGTAGCAGAGTATATTTAAATGTCCAACCCTGCTCTTGAAAAGGGATTTACTTAATCTCATCAGTCTCAGTTTCCTCATCTGTGGTCTAGTATTATCTGTTTTAAGGATTGTGATAAGGATTAATGAAATAAACAGTGTAGATTAGTTAGCTCAATGACTGCCATGCCTCAGTGGGGTTAATGAGTAATATCAATCAGCCTTATCAGCTGAGAACCAATCCATGTAGATTTAAAGTCTGAGAGAAGAAATAAACGGGGCAAAGTGTCCATTTTCTGGGCTTTATGCAGACAGCCTACAAAGCAAAAGTATGCCAGGGGGAAAAAAAATTAGGAAGAGATAGACAAAGGCAAAGAAATTAACACGGGACAATGCAGATAAATGTGGGAGAAAAAGCTCAAGTTAAGAAGAAAACTATTTTGATTTGGAGTCAAATATGTGACTCACAAAGCTGTGACCCTTCCCAGGCAGGGCAGATGGTGGCGGCTGAGTTTAAATGTGATCCCAAGAACACAATGATCTAGATTCTACTTTCAGTGCATCTATATGTAAAGACCAATGGCAATTTAAAAATATGAGAAGACTTAAGTGACAAAAGAAAAGCTGTTGTATATAGTTTGTTAATTTTAAATAAGAAATATATCTACACAGTCTGCTTCCCACTAACTAAAAGCAGACATCAAAGGCAGGGACAAGCCCTTGGACTCCTGAAGTCTTTACACATATCCCAGGTTGACTTCTCTGTAGGGTTCAGGCCATCACAAGCCCTAACGGCATCACTTGGTTCTTTAGGAACTAAACTCCGTGCTTAGGAACTAAGGACAAAGACAAACCCTACATGAGAAACTGTGTGATAAATGCACACAAGTAACCTGTTCACAGATCAATGAATACAAATTGTACTTCCCTATCTCCCTGCTTTTGTTCCTGCTCTTCTCTGCCTGAAGAACTCTGCTTTTCACAATTTAGTTTTCAAGTTGAAGCTCTAATGGCATCATTTTTATTATTTTCCTTTCTCTAGGACCATAGTCCAAGTGATCACTTTCCACCTCTGGAGTCTCCCACATCATCATTTACTAATACACTTTCCTTATGACTTTATAAGTAAAAGCCAAAGAACCACAATGCTGCAATGACTAGAATGACTGGTTGCTATGATGTGCACTGCGGCCGACCAACTGGTCCAGTCCGGGGTCAGGGGCGCCGTGGCTCCTCCCCTGAGCTGGCCCCAGTTGGATCAAGAGCACAGGGCCAGCAGCCAACCTCCCTCGGCTCCTCCTTCTGGCTGATCCTGCCCCTTATTGGCCCCCAACACCCCATCGGAGGCAGGGCTGGCCAGCCAACCTCCTGCGGCCCCTCCCCCTAACCAGCCCAGCCTGATGGGCCCCCAGGGGGTGGGGCCGGCTGGACCCCACCTGTGTATGAATTCATGCACCTGGCCTCTAGTGAAATATATTTGATTTATATATGTTAGTGTTTTGCATCTCTTTTCTTCATCAAGTTCTATATTCCTCTAAGATAGAGAATTTGGTTTATCATTCTTTGATCATCACCATTGCCAACTGCACATTTTAGCATGTTGTATATACACATGAAGTATTTGTTGGGTAAATGCAATATTACAATTCATCAATAGTACACTATAGTTTTAGATGCTGAAGAATGTGACAAAAATCTGTGAGCAGATCTTACCCCCTGTGCCTCTCTGAAGCAGCCACAGAGGCCAGCAGCCATACCAACACTGCAAAAGCCACTAGGCCAGATTCTGAGGTTCAATGTAAAGTTAGTTTCACAAGCTTCTTTGGGACCTCATGAGCCTATCCTCCCTTTAATACATGTATTGAGCACTTCCCCTGAGGCTGAGTATCAAAGATTAGTAAACTCCCTCCCTTTCTGAGTTCCTGATGTAGTGGGAGAAGCAACGCTCCATGAGACCAGAGACCATGTCTGCCTTGCTCAAGGCTTCACACAGGTACTGGCACATCCAGGGCACTCAGTCAGTATTGGTTGAATTGAAAAATTAATTAAAAGTGAAGCATTATACAGACGTATAAGTAAAACTGGAGAAAGCACACGAAAGGCAGGAAAATTTGTTCTGCATGATGGAGAAATGAAAAGACTGGCTTCAGAAAAGAGAGACTGTTGTCACCAAATCTTGAATGATAAATAGTAATATGTGAAATTGAGACGGGTGAGAGCTGCGAGGCTGAGTAAACCACATGAGCGATGTGAAAGTGTGAGGCAGGCCATCTGGTACAACTCATCAGTCTTACCATTCTTTGGGTTAAAGACAATATTAAGAATTTCATGACTAATTTTACCAAATTGCTCCAGATAAAGCAACTCTTAAATATAAGAGGGTGTTTTTCTGCATAGTTTTGGCAAAGGTACAAAGGTAGGTGTCACAGAACTCCATATTCCAAAATAAGGTCCTATATACATCTACAAGATTTGCAAAAACTGGTTTTGAAATCCTTTGCTCATCATGTAGCTTGAGGTCATGTAACAGGTTTGAAGGAGGAGGAGGATGTTGTCACAAGGTTGGAGAATTGTGGGGGCCAAGTTATTTTCCTTATTGTTTCATGTGGAAAAGAAAGAGCAGAGGGAGGAGTGGAGCCAAGTGAGAGAGCTATAAGATGTTCAGTATCCTTGGGAGACATAACATGCTAGGCTCTACCTCATTAGTGAAAAGAATAAAGACACTGAGTGACTGAGAAAGACCAGGGTGCACTGGGAGCGAGCTGCATTTTTTTTTTAAAAAAAAACACACAATACCACAGGAGGGAACTACCAGCCTGGAGTCCTTGTGAAAGGGATTCCATTTCCAAATTGATAAGCAAAATATCCCTGCAGGAAGGTGAACTTTTTAAATAAATCCTCACCCAATGACATATTTATTGACTTTTAGAGAGAGGGGATGTGGGGAGGGGCAGGGAGAAATAGAGCTGTGAGAGAGAAACATTGATCAGTTGCCTCCCATATGCACCTAGATGGGAATTGAACCCACTACTTAGGTATGTGTCCTGACTGAGAATAAAACCCGTGACCTTTCAGTGCATGTGATGACACGCCAACCAACTGAGCCACATTGGCCAGGGCAGAAAGGTGAACTTTTGAGGCTTGGAGAGTGAGATAGCCAGCTACAATAGAAAGGATGTCACTGGATATTCCCATCAGTGAAACTTTCCAAGAAACCAATAAATATGTACCAAGAGAATAAGCCTAGAGATCATCAATGCCAAATATAAAGGACAGCAGCTGAAGTCCCTTCCACAAATCCTGTCTAGCCCCAACCTCCATGCCATCCCCTACCAGCTGTGCAGAATCCAGAACAAGTGACAAAGAAAGGAGAAAAGAAGCCAAGGGGCCTTCTAGATCAAAAACAGTACCAACCCAAGGCAGAAGGAAACTCTAAATTGGAGAAGAGTTTGCAGTTTTTGTTGTTACTGCTGGAGAAAGAAGAGAAATTTAACCAAAATTTGGTTAGCAAAGGACTTTGTTTTTATTGATTAGTGGGGACAAGAGGTTCAGGTCTTCATTTATGAGGCAAAGAATGAGAAATTACAGGGTCTGTGCCTTGCCTTGTTATAGGTGAGTGAGGGGGCACATTTGTCTTATTTAAGTCATATGGAGAATGGTGACAATTTACAACAAGATGTTTCCCAGAACACAAAAAGTGAGGAGGATTTCTTAACAATCAGAATTTTCTAGTAACACAGAGCTCAGACAAAATTTAGCATTGTTAGAGGAGGGCATTTCAATTTCTTCAATAAGGTTGTAGCTATATGATTAGAAAGGTCCAGAAAAATCTGACAATTGCCAAATTTTATCCAAGGTCCAGAAAAGCTAGCCCATTGGACATACTTGAAAGGCTGGTGACTCATTAAATCCCTTTGAGTCCACTTCATCCTATTTAATAAAGAGAAGATATGCTAATTGATCCTCATGCCTTTGCAAGATGGTGGCATCCATAGCCAATAAGGAGGGAATATGCTAATTAACTGCCCTGCCCTCAAAGATGGCAGGATCCATAGCCAATAAGGAGGGAATATTCTAAATGACTGCCCCATCCTCAAAAGATGGCAGCACCCACAGCCAATAAGGAGGGAATATGCTAATTGATTGCCCTGCCCTCAAAGATGGCAGGGCTCACAGCCACAAGATGGCAGCGTCTGGTTCCCTCAGCCCCACCCAGGTGGCAGGCACATGGCAAGGCTGGGCTTGCCCCAGGTTAACCTAATAACCATTGAGTAAAATCAGTCAGGGCAACAAAATTAATTTAGTAATAATCATGAAATGATTATTTCTAGTAATAATTGTGAAATGAAATAAATAATAATAATGGACAGGGAGAAAAGCAGCCATTAAGATTTTTTCTACAATTTTGTGATATAATTATGCCACTAAATTGAAAATAAAATTAATATTATTGAGTATTTATTGTACATATATAATGGGTACACTTTTTAATGTTTTTACATATATTTTTTTAAAAAAAGGGAAATTCTTATTTATACATATAAGTTCACCACAATAATAAATATTAACATTAAAATTTCTGTTAAGAGCCTTAATTTTTGCAAAACTTTATAAAAACTAAGATTCTTGCATATTCCTGGTCAATAGAAAATATAGGCAGATTTGTCAATCTGTCTTCACTCACAGTTGATTGGAAAATATGTTTTTTTAATTTAAGTTTGAAATTTTTCTTTCACATAAGGCAAGCAAAATTCTATGAGCAATTATAGCCTTAATTATAGTCTTAATTCTAAATTTGATAAAGATTCATATAAATTCTATTTCACAAGAATTTTAGAAAATTTAAACACAAAAACTCCAAATGGTCACATAGACTGACAGAATGGAACTAACTCAAATTCTGCTTTTGTATCTTTACAGATCCTGGGCTTTCATTGTTTATTTTAGATCTTCTATTAAAATGGAAGAATATGTAACATTACAGGACAGAGATCTGAATTGTACTTGAAGCATGTTTAAGCACTTCCAACCTGATATGAATATACTAAGGGAACAAAAACATATAACTTAGTCTGTGTGTGTCTGGAGGGAACTATTCAACAAGGCATTCTCTGGATTAATGTCTATGTGTAATACAATGTTTATTAAAAGATAAATAATAAAAACATGCCAATTTGAAGCTCTTGTAATTTGAAGTTATTATTGAAATTCAATAGCAACAGCAGCAATTCTTTATTTTTTTTAAATACAGCACAATTCCTTAGAATTTATATCAACCAAAATATTTTAGAGAACCATTTTATCATTTTTAGTTATAAAACAAGCAAATAATCTTTTAGTCACTTACATTGTTACTTTTATATTCCCTGCAATTTTAAATGCATTCCTTTATTATCTGTAACCATGGCAATAGTTTCCACTGCCCCACTCTTAAGTTTGCCACTAAGAAGAAAAGGGAAAATGAAAACTGGCATTTTGGTAAATATCAACACTGTGCCCACCAGTAAGTTGGAATCTTATATAAAAACTAGGGGCCCAGTGCACAAATTCTTGGATCTTGAAAGGAACTGTGGGCTGCAAGGCTATGGTAGGCACAGGGGCTGATCTGTGCCCATCTTCTGTGCCCCAGCCTGGCCCCCGGTCTCCTTTCTGCTGGCAGCCCCACTCCTGCCACTGTTGCTCCCACACGTTTGCGACAACGGCCCCACTCACACCTGTTGACCGTGTGGAGAGTGTGAGGTCAGCACCAGCAGTGGGTGTGAGCAGCGGCTGCTGCCCCTGATCAACCCTCAGAGCAGAGGGAGGTGGAGAAGCCCTCAATGGTGATCAGGGCTACCAGCCACTGCTCATACCCACTGGTGTCACCAAGTGATTGGGACCAGTTCTGGGCACTGGTAGCGGGTGCAAACAGGGCCAGCGCTGGCATGGCGCAAGTGTCAGGCAGGACCGCAGCTTGAAGGAACAAAGAGTTTTCAGTAATCACCAGAGGCTTGCCCCGATGACGGCAACCAGTGCCCTGCTTTGGTCTGGTGCCCCTGTTCACCTGCTCCACCATCCCACTGTGGCCAATGCTCACCATTTTCTGCACAGGCCCCCTGGTGGTCAGCACACATCATAGAGACTGGTTGTTCTGTTGTTCAGTTGTTCTGCTATTTGGTCTATTTGCATATTAGCCTTTTATTACATAGGAGGATTGTATAAGCTAACTCTTTGAAGAGAGGTTACTTTGCCATTTTAAGATGAAAAATATAAGGCTCAATTGCCAAAGATTACACAGCAAAGTAAATGGTTTAGTAGAAATTCAAACCAAAGTTTTTTGACTCCAAATCATATACTATCTCTACTTTACACACTATTTCTTAATAGAGTGTGGGAGGGAAGTGAGTTCTAAAGTTGTGGCAAAATCTACACTAATAAATGAGAAAGATGTAAATTGACTGTACCTTTGCAATAATTACTAGCCAATCGGGAGTATGTAAATTGGTGGGTTAATTTGCATATGCAAGTGCGGAGTGAAGACTGAAGGCTCTGGCCCAAGTGAAGACTCAAGACTGAAGACAACTGAAGACTGAAGAGGCTTGGCTTCTCCACTGTGGCTGGAGTGGAGAAGCCTCAAGACTTGGCTTCTCCCATGTGGCCTCGCTGTGGTCAGAGTGGAGAAGTCTAGCCTCAAGGCTTGGCTTCTCCACTGAAGCTGGAGCGAAGGCCTGGGTCCCAGGTGCCGGAGGAAAACTGGTGCCAGTAGCCAGGGGAAGGAAGGCCTATTGCACAAATCTTCATGCAATGGGCTTCTAGTTTAGATATAACTAGGGCTTGTCCTTGGCAGTATAAGACAAATAGAAAGAAAAGCATGGCTGGGAATTGGGGCTGGTGGTAGTGGTGCTGATACTGCAGGATCAAAATGGACCATGTATGACAACATATTAGATATGAAAATAATGGAGATGGTGAAATTCAAGTTTAAAAGCTTGGAAAGAGGAGAACTGGGCAATATCTGAGACACCGATATTAAGCAGTTGCCAATATCCAATTGAAATTACAACAAGATAAACAAAAATCTATCTACCAGGGTTTCTGTTAGCCAGAGACTATAAAAGGGGAATGAATACTTTGACAAGCTGCTTGGATGTATAAGGGGCATTCTCTGAAAACAATAGTTAATCACAAGTTGCCTTCTAAGAATGAGTAGCCTAGTGAATCATTTAACTTTTGCTAGCTAAGTAGGAAATGCAAGTTTGGAGGCAGAGCTGAATTGCTCAGAAAGGCATAAGAGGTTAAGGACGCTGCATTTTTTTATACCATGCATTTGCGGTATAGGTTCAGCCCCCTTCTAAACATAGGTTAAGTTGTTTTCAAACATAATGACTTGAAGTGTCATCAAATTATCAGCTTTCCAAGTACATTGGGTACTACCACAAAAGTAGTATTACTTGAAAAATAAACTATATAGATAGGATAGATAGATAGATGATAGGTAATAGATAGGTAGGTAGATAATAGATAGATTAGATAGATAGATAGATAGATAGATAGATAGATAGATGATAGATAGAGCAAAGGAGCAGACATGCAAGGGCCAATCTGCATAGCCATTCATGTAAACTCACAAACAATTAAGGGACATTCTGTACATGCCATTTGGATATCTTCCCAGGCATCACATTTCCCAGGATGACTTTTTCTGATACATCTGTTGTTTTTTTCTTATGTGGATGAGATCCTGTTCTTTTCCTACCATATATTTTCCCCAATGTCTTTACTGATAAGACTAGAGAAGGTTGTGTTTACTTCTGTAGCACTCTCTTGATCATATTTACATGGAGTCCCTCCCACTGGCCACCTGCAGGGGGGGACACTGCAATGACATCAACTGCCACTATGGGGCAGCAAGAAGCTATGACCCTGCACGTCTGAGAGTATCATTCCTTGGACTGAACATTCTCATTCAATATCTTTTTATAATTTTTAAAAAAATTTTCATATGCCAATTCTTTTGTGCTACCTATTTCTTAAATCTTTATAATGAAATAGCTATTTCTACCATATATGTAAAGAAACTTAAATACTTTGTATCTTAGCTTCTAATGACCTATATCAATATAACTAGGTTAAACCAATAATTTATAGGTTTCTGAGAATCAATTTTGAAAAGTTTATTCTTTCCCACATCTTAAGCGTCACATTCTACTTTTAGTCATTAAGAGCTAACATTTACTGAGCTCATATGTGTCAAGCACAGTTTTAGGTGCTTTTTTAAATACACTAACTCATTTAACTTTTCTCAACTCTCTGAGGTAGCTTTCATTCTCAATCCTTTCTCAAATGATAAAACATTCCAAAAGTCATGTAGCTAGTAAGGAATGCTCAGATATATACACAAATAGTATTGTTTACCCGCAAACCCCATGCTTTAAACCAACACTCTTTTGGTTCACAAACTTGCCCTAATTAGAATAAAAATACAATTTAACAATTAAACTTTAATAAACTCCATGATTGCACCATAGAAGCCTATGAACATTGTGGTCATGTAACATTTCTACAAAAATCACAAGTTCTGAGCAAGACCCGTTACTGATAAGTGGAGCAATCTAAAAAAGAGAGGGGGGAAAACTACTTTGAAAGGGTTAAGGATTCCAGAAGGCTGTAATAGCAGGTTTGTAATCAAGGGCCACCATAAAGAAACAGCAGGAGGGGGAGAGGTAATCTTGGTCATGCTGTGAGTGCACAAGTCTTTAGTTTAGAATTGTGTCAAACCACCCAGGAGCAGAAGAGAAAGCTGTGTTTAAACTTTGTTCCATTTCAGAATGTACATGGTATTTTTTTTTTTTTCTGAAGCCAAAAAACTGAAGATTAACTTAGTACACTTGATTCAATAATATCCATTTGAAAAGTTGGACTGAGTTTTTGCTAACAAGGTTATTCAGGATAAGTCTATTTTCCATCATAATATAAAATAAAAATTATCCATACTATTTAGCAGCAAAAAGCTTTTGAACCAACCTCTCAAGAAAAACCACAACATTCTTCAAGTCAGCTTTCTGGTAGGTCAATCTGCACTTAAAAAAAAAAAAAAAAAAAAAAAAAAAAAAAAAAAAAAAAAAAAAGATGAAATGCTGTTTAAATATGTTGCTTCAATGTTCCACTGCCTAATTCCCTCTACCCATTTGGAAGAGAGCTCCCTTTAGGCCATCTGGGGTCTTTCATTCATATCACTGGGTGTAACCTGGTTTTCAGAGGTGCAGAACAAGGCCTCCCAGGTACATGGTCACGCAATTACATTTTTTCAAAGCAGGAAAGTCAAGTCTTGAGGTTTGGAAGAGCTCACTGAAAATTTTGTTGGCAATACTTTCTATAGCAAATTGATCCAAACTGAAAATGGGCACTTTATTTTTGCACGCTATGTCCTTTAACCACCCTTTCTAAATCCTTATTGCACAGATCAGATTTTTCAGGATGAAAAATAGAAAATATTAGTCAGATATTTATCCTAATTGAAAGAATACCGATATTCAGCAATTCTGCTCTTATAAAGCATCATTTTTATTAAATGAGAAAAACCTGAGAAACAGAAAAATGTAAAGGTTTTCCAATTTCTCCAGAAAACTCAAGTCTTCTCCCTGAAAGCTATAATGTTGTGCCCAGTATTTTTCACTGAGGACCAGCCCAACAAAAAAATTAGACTTATCTCAGTCCTGGGCTGCCAGGAGAGGAGCAGGTAAACAGAATTAATACGTTTTTGTTTTTAAATGTGTTTATTTAGATGACAGCACTAACTGCTTTCTTTTTATTTAATATTAGTATTTCTCTTTATTACAAAGATACTCATAAAATAACTTCAGAAGAAATTAACTTTTATAAGCACATTTTCTAATTAACTTTTCCATAATGATGTCCAGGTTTTTTATAGATATGTTCCAATCAACTCCACTTTGCATTCCTCTGCTTAATAAAAGCATTACTTCTCTTACTCATTCTGAATACTCATTGGATGCAAAAGTTCCCTAAAATCAATGAGCCCTCATTCTATAATCCACAAGTCCACTGATTTGTTTTTTTTCCTGAGCACTTCTGATTATTTTCACGAAGGAAATCGTAACACATTATCCTTTCTGCTGCAGTTTGCTCAGGGTCCTCAATTTAGATGACAGATTTATTTTATGACTGAGGCTGTAAAAAATCCAAATCCTTACTCTTTCTGATTAAGCATCTTTCTTCACTTATTTTCTAAAGATGTTCAAGTCTCAGTATGATTTTGGTAGAAGGAAAATCAAGACATTTCTAGTATTATCAATATTATTAAGGTGAGTCTCTCAGTTTTCTCTCACTTGAGATAAAAATAAAACTGAAAAAAAACCAAATCCCTTGAAATAATAGAACAGTCCCTTTGTGTGTGTTAATCGTAAACACACAATAAAGTTCCAAAAATAAATCAGCAATTTGTGTTTCAACTATGAGGAAACAAAGACTAGAAAGAAAAAAAGAATTTAATGATTCCTGTAAAAACATCATATGTGAAAATACTGCCACCCACCATCTTTTTTTTTCTTTCTAACTACAGTACAGTTTTTCAAAGAATTTTTGGCATCTCCAGATGATAAATTATGTGAATTATTGTTGGATCAAAATTCCTTTGAAATAACTGCAGGTGTTCAAGATCCTGTCAGAGCAAATGTATTTTAAGTACCCTGAAGACTCTGACACTCAGCCATTTCTCAGGCTTCTTTGAGGTAGAGCTCCTGTTGGGAGTGGCTTTGTTTAAAATTGGAGACATATGGAGAACTATGCAGTGAAGACAGGAGGAAGCCTATCCAATTGCGACAGCATTAGAATCTTACTCCTGATTTAAGTACATATTTGAGGGTCTTTTTTCTTCTTCTCTTCTCTTCTCTTTTTTTTTTCTTTCTTTTTTTTTTTTTTTTTTTTTTTTTTTTTTCCTGCTGTGTGCCCTTCCCTTTATTTCTTCTTAATCCATCGCAAAATACTACAAAGGGGAGTATCTCATTCCTAGGTTAGGAACTATAGCTTCCTGAAAACATAATTTGGTTAAACATAATGACATTAATTATAATGTGATCTGCATTGAACAAATCATCTGTATTCAGATTTTATTTTCTTTGAGGTTTTTTGAGATTCTTATGTAGAAAATGAGTTTAATTATATTGTTTTTTAAAATTAAAAACCTATTGGCTCATTGATTAGAGCGTCGGCCTATGAACTGAAAGGTACCAGGTTTGATTCCAGTCAAGGGCACATGCCCGGGTTGTGGGCTCGATCCCCAGTGGAGGACTTGCAGGAGGCAGCCGATTCATGTTTCTCTCTCATCATGAATGTTTCTATTTCTCTCTCCCTCTTCCTTTCTCTCTGAAATCAATAAAAATATATTTAAAAAAATTAAAAGCCTAATGGGTATTTCTGTTTTTAAAAGAATAGATGGATGAATGAATTAATACTATCTTTTAAAAAAATATATTTTATTGATTTTTTTTACAGAGAGAAAGAGAGAGAGATAGAAACATTGATGATGAGAGAGAAACATCGATCAGCTGCCTCTTGCACACCCCCTTCTGGGGCTATTCCCGCAACCAGGTTACATGCCCTTGACCGGAATCGAACCTGGGACCTTTCAGTCTGCAGGCCGATGCTCTATCCACTGAGCCAAACCAGTTTCGGCGAATGAATACTATCTTATATTTTAAGAAACAGTGAAAAGAACTAAGTATATATCACTATAATTTATAAGTCATATGTTATAATTACGTGTCTCATTAAATTCTTACATAATGCTTAGAAGAAAATTATTATTGTTCACAATTGACTATTAAAAAATTGAGGATCAGAAAACTTAAGTTGTTCAATATACAAATAGTAAGTGACAAGAAGAGATTTTTTTCCAGGTTTGCTTCATTCCTACCAATGGCCATTCTTTTTGATTTTACTCAGACATATTTCCGAAGGGTCTACTTTAGACTTTAATAATTGTCTCTACTGTATTTAGTTTAAGCCATAATTTCTAGAATTCAACTATTTTTGACCAATAAACACGTTAATTCCATATAAATCTAAAGCAATATTTTTTTATGTCATTCTTGCTTTTTCTTCTTTTCACTTATTCTGTTGTACTTCTAACTTTTTAAGTTTAAACACATTGTTCATTATTATTTCAGTTGTTTTTCTATTACACTAGTATGCATGAAGTTTATAAATTATAAGTACCTTGGAAATATCCCACTAATTTTGATAAATAGTATTTCAATTATCATGTAGTTGCAAATATTTTCTATTTTTGATTTCTTAACCCCTGAGTTATTAGAAGCTATGCTTTGAATTAATCAAATGTATTTTAAGGTATTTTTTTGGATTTTTAAAATTCTGCCATTATCAAAAAGTGGCCTTTATGATACCAATTCCTTAATATAAGATCTGCCTGTATTTCTACTTTCATAATTTTTTTTACTTTTACTTTTATAATTTTTATATTGGTAGAAAATTTGTTTCTATCCCTAGAAAAATTAATATTGTTACATATATTAACAATGGACAATATGAAATGCCTAACAGCATAATAATGAAAAGTAAACTTAACAGCCTATACTAATCGTATGTAATAAAAACATAATTCAAAATTCCATTAGACTAGCCTGTCAGCAGTCACAATGCACATGTATTTTAGAATTTAGACACTTAAGATATTACTCTTTATGAATACATAGCCAATTCTTTTCAGTAATGAATAAAAATTTCAAGATAAACACTATAAAGCACAGAACATTTGGGATTGATTTGAATTTTTTGCCCAACTTTTATAAGACGTTCTCACAGTTCTCTATAGAAATCCTGGTCCATGAACTATGTAAATTACCCCTTTATGCGAGGTTTACAATAGAGGGATATGCTCCAGAGATTGGGCTGTCACCAGGGATAGAAATTCTATTCCAGGCTATTTATTGAAAAAACATATAAAATTTTTATTAATATGCAGATGCTCTCTGGAGAAAACAAAATACTTCTTTCATTCATCCTTAACAATTCCCTGTAGACAATAAAGAGAATGCTTTATGTTTGAGAAAGCTGAGTTTCAAAGAGTTGATTCTATTGGTACATTTTTCTATATTATATTCTGGCAAAGTTTTTATTTACATATATCCAGGATTACCCTTACAACATATGAAACTGAATATGTGATGAGTTCCTTGAAGGCTCTCTACATGAAACTTTACTATTTTTAATATCTAAAAAATGTATGTCAAGATTTACTGTTCAGTCATTGACATTTAAAAAAGTAGTGACTATCCTTGTAGATTAAAAAGCAAATGTTCTAAAATGTAACACATTTAATATTACTTACACTTAGTCTAAAACTTACCAGATCATCTCCCTCCTTAACAGCTAGCTGAGATCAGGCCACTAAAAAAAGGAAGAGAAGGGGGAGGTGAGAGAGTAATAACTTTAGAGGTTAGGGCAGTTCCCACATAGGTATGATGGTAAATTTTGTGTCAATTTGACTGGCCACAGGGTGTACAAATTAAACATTGTTTCTGGACATGTCTGTGAGGATGTGTCTATGTAGATAAGCATTTGAATTGGTAGATTCAGTAAAGAGGATTGCCTTCTCCAATGTGGGGAAGCATCATTCACTCCTTGAGGACCTTAAGAAATCTGCTCTATTTGTTCCTACCTCACTGCTAACCTGGAACATTTCATTTCTTCTCCTCTGACCCTTGAGCTGAGATTTATACTATCCTCCCCCTTAATTTATACCTAAAAGTACAGAGTGGAGAAAATGTAGGTTTAAATTTGTGACTACACAAAACAGAGTTTATTCTTGTGTTACTACTTATTAATTATTGCATTATTTTAATCACATCTGCCAAGATAACCTCCCTTCCAAGTGCTGAGTCTTTTTAATATTCTTGTATGTCTGCTTTGAACATAACTAGCCTTAGCAACTTGCTCAAGAAGAGAATATAGGTGACTGTTTCACTTCTGAGTCTAGATTATAAAATCTGTTACATCTTATTTCTTGCTCTTTGAACCTAACCACCATATTGTTAGGAAGCCTAGGCCCCATGTAAGTGTTCTGGCCAATAGCCCCAGCTATGATATCAGCTGATAGATCCTATCAACCACCAGACATGGGAATGAATGAATCTTTAAAAAAAAAATATATATATATATATTTTTAAAGACTCATTATATATATATGTGGGTGTATGTGTGTGTGTGTGTGTGTATATATATATATATATACACACACACACATACACACATACACCCACATATATATAATGAGTCTTTAAAAAATATATATATATTTTTTTAAAGATTCATTCATTCCCATGTAAGATTTTTTTAAAGATTCATTCATTCCCAATAAGAAATATATATATATATATATATATATATATATATATATATATATATATATATATATTTCTTATTGATTTCAGAGAGGAAAGGAGAGGGAAAAAGAGAGATAGAAACATCAATGATGAGAGAGAATCATCGATTGGCTGTTTCCTGCACACCCCCTACTTGGGATTGAGCTTGCAACCTGGGCATGTGCCCCTTGACCAAAATCAAACCTGACATCCTTCAGTCCATAGGCCAACGCTCTATCCACTGAGCAAAACCATTAAAGGCATTGAATGAGTCTTTAAATTATTTCAGCCCTAGCCTTCCAGCTGCTCCAATTCATACTGAATAGAGCAGACCTCTTCCTAGAATTACTCTTCTATTCTATTGATCTATATGATTACCCTGTTGTCAATACACTCTTGATAATGGCAATTTTATAATGTCTTGAAATGAGGTAGTATAAGTCTTCCAACTTTGTCCTTCATTTTCAAAATTGTTTTGGATATTCTAGTTATTTTACATTTCTAAATGCTAAAATCAGAATGAATTTCTGATTCATTCTGCAAAATTCTGGTATTTTGATCAGGTTTGCATAAAATCTATGGATCAATTTAGAGAAAACTGACATTTCAACAATACTGAGTCTTTCAACTCATAAACACAATATATTGCTATAATTATTTAGGCATTCTTTAATTTCTCTAAAAGTTTTTTTAAAATATATTTTCCAAAATACAGATTTGCACAAATACTTTATTTTCCCTTAAATGTTACATTTTGAAAAATTTTACTTTAAAATTACATTCAATATTATTTGTATTCATTTCAGGTGTACAGCATAGTGGTTAGAAAATCATATAATCTACAAAGTGATTCTCCAATAATCCAAGTGTCCACCTACACAATACAGTTATTATATTATTGACTATATTCCCTATACTGAACTTTACATCCCCATGGCTATTTTGTAGCTACCAATTTGTATTTCTTAATCCCTTCACCTTTTTATCCATCCTCCAAAACCTCTCCCTTTGGCAACCATCAATTTGTTCTCTGCATCTATAAGTCTGTTATTGTTTGCTCCTTTATTTAAACAATGAAATAATGTTCTTTAGATTCCACACGTAAGTGAAGTCATATGTTATAGGTCTTTGATCTATTTCATTTAATATAATATCACCTAGGTCCATCTATGTTGTTGCAAATAGTAATATTTCAATCTGTGGGTGGGGTTGGCCCTCAGGCTGGCTCTGAGGATTGGCCAGGACAACAGTATGCAAGCTGCTGTACAGGAGCTGACCCTACAAAGCCCCATCAGGGTGTGGTGCTTGCCAAGACTTCCCTTTCATGTCTCACTTGTGGAGCAAATTGGGTGGTGCTCTGTTGTGGTCTGAATCCAGTCCTAGGTGTGTTGGTTGTGGGGCCATTTGGCAGGTACTTTGTCTGGTGCAGGTCAATGTCAGATACTTCTTGTGACACTCTGAGCTACCTGTTAGGAGCTCAAGTTTTCTGTTCTTTTAGTAATATCTAGTTTTGGACAGAGTAATGCTGATCTCATAAAATGAATTGGGAAGTATCCCCAACTACTGTTTCCTCAGTGTACATATTATCAGTAAAATTTCTTTTGAAATATTTGGTAGAATTGACTAGTAAAGCTTTATATGCCATAGAGTTGTTTGTGTACACGTGTGAGAAACTTTTGAGTTATGAATTTAGTTTTATTAAATAGATATCAAGAGCATCAATCTATGAACCAGGAGGTCACGGTTCAATTCCTGGTCAGGGCACATACCCAGGTTGTGAGCTCAATCACCAGTATGGGGCATGCAGGAGGCAGCCCATCAATGATTCTCATTGTTGCTGTTTCTCTTTCTCCCCTTTCCTCTCTGAAATCATTAAGAAAATATATATTTTTTAAAAGATATTTATATTATTTCCTATTTCTTTTGTTATGAGTATTGACAATTGGTGCCTCTTAAAAAATTTTCTGATTCACTTAAACTGCCAAATTTATCCAAAATCATTTAAGATATTGCCATATTATTTTTGTTAATATAAGATACATATTATGACTCCTTTTTCATGTCTGCTATTGGTAATTTCTATTTTTCTTTCTCATTTACTTAAGCTATTTATCAATTGTATTGATTTTTATCAAAGAATCAGCTGTAGTTTCACTTATTTTCTTTATTGTTTCTGTTTCATTGATTTTTCTCATTATTTTTTTCCTTTTACTTATTATGGATGACATTTTCTCGTATAAATTCAGGTAACTGATTTTAGATCTTCTTTGCTAGGACAAGCATTTAAAGCTCTATAGTTTTCTAACTATTGCTTTAACTTCAATCCATAAATTTTGATATGTATTTTTTAAATTTTCAGTCAGTTTGAAATACTTTTAAATATACCTTGTGAATTCTTCTTTGCTCAATAAGTTATTTAAAGGTGTGTTGCATATTTTCCAAATATTTGATAGTTTTTCAAAAAAAATTTTTTGTTATTGATGTCTAACAATTCTGTTTTGAATTGAGACTGACTGGTCTCTTTATAACTTCAATCCTTTTACATTTATTGAGAATTGTTTTATAATGTAGCACCTTGGCTATCTTGGTGAATGTTCAAGGTGTAGTTGAAAAGAATGTGTGGCCTACTGTCATTTGATTTGGTGAGTTGTTTTATAAATGTCAAAGTCAAGTTGGTAGAAGTTTTCTAGATACTAGTCTTCATTATACTTCTACCAATTACCGAAAAATGTGTTAAATTTTTCAACAAAAATTGTGCATTTGTCTATTTCTGCTTGCACCTCTATCAATTTTCACCTTATGAATATTGAAGCTCTGTTTTTAGGTTCATAAAAATTTGGGATTTTTTGTTATTATGCCTTTGATGAATTTATTCCCTTTATTATTATGAACTGAGTCTTTGTAAAATAGTGTTTTTGTGTTTTAAATGGTAGTTGAAATCAAGGCTTCAAATGACATGTAAGGGTGAGAAAAGAGAATACAGATTGAGAAAAAACAAAGATTAGCAGAAGAAATCTGGAGAACACAAACATTTAAATTATTGGCAAAAGAAAAAGAGCCCAGGATGAGACTAAAATGAAATCAGGATTCCAAACTTGAAGCAGCAACATGAAAAAGTAGTGCTGCAGAACAAACTGACAAGAGTTTTAAGAAAAGCATGTTTAACAATCAATTGCCAAGACTTGTTCTATGTTATAAATGATAGAAAACATGTTTCTGAGCATTATTTAAGAAAAGGTGTGAAAATTGTTAATAGAAGGTAACAATAAGGAGGTTATCAATAACCCTAGGAAGAGCATTGCAAAAATAATGAATATGGAAAGAAGGAAAAGAAGTCAATATCTTGAACTTATTAAAAAGAGGGCTCAATAATAGAAAATATTAGATCATGTTTATGCACTGAGGAAAAAAGGAAAATTTGAAGATACAGAAGATAGATGGGATCATGATCTCAGTAAGAAGGGAATATGTCTTTTAGTTTTAAGTTGATTAGGACAAGAAATGTAATATAATGCCAGTGTTGACATAATGGATAAAATAGCATTTTACTACTCTTAATAAACTACAATTATCTTTATTACATATCTTAAGGTACTTTTACCTTTGTGTTACCCCTAATTTTCTTTGTAGAAGAGGCACCAACTACTTTTGACATATATGGTTTCTCACAGAAGCACCATAATTTATCAATTATTTTCCTTTGGTTTCATCAGTTTCCTCTTTGTTTAGTGCTAGGCCTCTCCACACAAAAACACCATATTTTCTCCTTATGCTAATGTATACAACATGAAGAAAATGTTTTCCAAGTAACATTCTGCGCATAAATTACATATTTTCTATCACTTATAACTTGGAACACAACAGTTTCTGGTTTCTAGCATTACATAACCTACATCAAAATTTGAAGAACAGAATAATCATATGAAATGTTATTGGTATAAATAAAAATAGCAACAAACGATGCATTTTTCTTTTACACACGTCATTTTATAATTTAAATATGCAATACATAGTCTTAAAAAGATCTTGATGATGTATCTGATTCTTTATTTAGAATGGTAGAGGCACTCTTTGCTAGTGACTAAAATGCTGCTCCATTGAGGTCTTTAATCATTCGGAGTCACAAATAAGCTTAAGAACCTTATAGAAATTATACTCCATACTCCGATAGGTTGCCTCCCACAAGTGACAAGTGCCCTGACAAGGGCTGAGTATGGAACCTGTAACCCAGGTATGTGCCTTTGACCACAAATTAAAAACTTGAGACTATTTGGTGCACAGACAGGTGCTCTAACCACTTAGAAACACCATACAGTGGTTGTGGTTTTTTCTTTTAATTTCTTTTCTTTTTTTTTTTTATATTCTTTTAAGAGTTAAAAAACCACCTGGTTTAGAGGAATAAGAGCTATTTGAACCTTGATGGTAATGTCAAAAGGAAAAATAAAAGCATGACATAAGCATCATAGATAGTATCTTTATGATTTAAAAGTATGAGTTTTCAGCCTAGCCAGTGTAGCTCAGCAGTTGAGTGTCAAACCATGAACCAAGAGGTATCTGGTTCTATTTCCAGTCAGGGCATGTGCCTGCTTGTGGATTGTGGATTCATTCCACCAGTTGGGGCATGTGTGAGAGTAAACTCATCGATGTCTCTCTCTCTCTCTCTCTCTCTCTCTCTCTCTCTCTCTCTCTCTCTCTCTCTCTCTCATCCTTCCCTTCCTTCTACTCTTTCTAAAAATCAATGGAAAAAATATCCTCAGGGAAGGATTAACAAAACAAAAAAGTATCACTGTGTTAGATATTAATTGCTCAAGTAGGCCCAGCTCTGGTAGGGGAAACTTTGTAGGGGTCAAAGTCATCAAGTGATAAAGAAACTATATGTCAAAAGAGACAATCTATACTAATAAAAGAGAAACATGCACTCGGCTATGCCCACCAGCCAATCAGAGTGAGTATGCAAATTAACCCAACTAAGATGGTGGCCACCACAGAGCTGGAGTGAGCAGGAGGCTTGGGTTGCCCCCAGCAATGGAGGAAGCCAAGCTTCCCACCTGCCCTGGCCTCTGCTCAAGGCTACAAAGTTTCAATTATAGAAGATAAATAAATCCCAGATACCTGCTTCCAGCAGGCCCTGGCCTATGCTTGGGTTGCTAGGGGCTGTGCCCGGCCGGCAAACCACCACAGGCATCTCACCCAGGCCACCCCATGCCCCAAGGGTACCCCCACCATGGTCTAGGACACCCTTCAGGGCAAACCAGCCAGCCCCTACCCATGTACCAGGCCTATATCCTATCTAATAAAAGAGTAATATGCAAATTGACTGTCACCCCAACACACAAGATGGCTGTCCTTATGTGGTCAAAGATGGCTGCCCCCATATGGACACAAGATAGCCACAAGATGGCCACAGGGGAGGGCAGTTGGGGGGGACCCAGGCCTGCAGGGTAGAGCAGTTGGGGGAGACCAGGCCTACTGAGTAGGCAGTTGGGAGGGATCCAGGCCTGCAGGGGACAGCCATTGGGGGGAACCAGGCCTGCAGGGGAGGGCAGTTTGGGGGGATCCAGGCCTGCAGGGGAGGGCAGTTGTCAGGAGGACCAGACCAGCAGGGGAGAGCAGTTAGGGGTGAAGAGGCTAGCAGGAGAGGGCAGTTAGGGGTGACCAATCTGGCAGTTAGGAGCAATCGGGATGGCAGGGGAGCAGTTAGGCATCAATCAGGCTGGCAGGGGAGTGATTAGGGGGTGATCAGGCTGGCAGGAAGAAGCAGTTGGGGGCAATCACGCAGGCAGGCAGGCGAGCAGTTGGGAGCCAATAGTCCTGGATTGAGAGAGGGATGTCTAATTGCCCGTTTAGGCCCAATCCTACCAGTTTATGGCCTAAACTGGCAGGTGGACATCCCTGAGGGTTCTCAGATTGGAGAGGGTGCTGGCTGGACTGAGGGACATACACCTCTGTGTACAAATTTCATGCACCAGGCCTCTAGTTAATTACTATTAGGATTTGAAGTATCCCATAGAGTGATACATTTTATATGGTTGTCCCCAATATTAATGAATCAAAAGATAGCTATGCTAAAAAGATAGCTATAGTGTTCATGGCACCTTTTAAAGGCAACTTTTAGTATTTGATCTAGACTTATGTTCTGAGGTCAGCACACAGCCTTAAGATGCTGTTTATTGGCAGCAATCAGAGATGAGACAAAGAAATTTAGATTAAAGCCTCACCCTCTTCAGAGAGGCTATGCCTCAGTAGAGCACTGTTATAAGAGGCCACAAAAATACATATATACACATATTTCACGAACAAGATAGGAGAGTTGTAACAATCCTAAGTGACCTGAGTCACCATCCTAGCGATACTGTTGTAATAACAGGAAAGGAGCAAAGGGAAGATAGATGCATACCCAGGAAAGTTGGAATGACATAGGGAAGGTGCTTCCTGTGTCACATGTGAGAACAAAGGTCATTGGCCAGGATGGGTTTGGCCACTACAAGGGCACAAAATTTGAAATATTTAATACCCTGATCAGAGGAATTTGCTGTCTTGTTTTCTCTTATACTATTGGGACTCCTATTGCACAGGGCAAGCTCTCCTGTATTCGCCCACATGGCCAATGGTCATGTGGACCACACACACAATGAACTAATGGACTATAACTAGCCAGATGCTGAACTGGATCCAGTTCCAACGTGGAAAGAAAACTCTGATCACAGGCTTTGCTTCTAGTTCTAGTGAAACCCCAGCTATACTTCTCCAATTGGACTAAGGGAAATGGAACTTTAAAAATCCAGGAATGGAACTTTGGAAACCCAGGAATGTAATTACATGAAAATAAATCTTTCTACCATACTAGGGGCCTAGTGAACGAATTCATGCACCTTTTAAGGAACTGTGGATCATGAGGCCCATCCTCCATGGCCCCGCCCAGCCCCTCCCACCACATCCTTGGTCCCCTGTCTGCCAGCAGCCCTGCTCCTGCCACCACTGCTCCCATGTGCTGATGCTGCGGAGCGACTGGGGCCAATGCCAGCAGCGGGTGTGAGCAGGGCCAGCACCATCAACAGGTACAAGTGGCAGTTGCTGCCCTAATCAACCCTCAGGAGCAGGGGGAGATGGAGAAGCCCTCACAAGTGATCAGGGCCAGCAGCCGCCATTTGCACCAACTGATGGCACCAAGTGAAAGGTTCTGGTGCTGGGTGCTTGCAGCAGATTAAAGCAGCAGCTCTGTCACCGGCTGCAGGTGAGAATGCCAGGCGAGACTGCAATGCACAGGAGCAAACATTTTTCAATAACCACCAGAGGCTCGCCCTGATGACAGATATTGGCAACCTGCCTTGGTCAGGTATCCCTACTCACCTGCTCCACCATCCGACGCTGCCATGTTCTGCACTCTGCCGCCTGCTGCAGGTGCTGGCCATGTTCCACGCATGGCCCCCTGTAGTCAGCGCATGTCATAGTGACTTGTTGTTTGGTTGTTCCACAGTTCAGTCTATTTGCATATTAGGGTTTTACATATATAGTTATCTTCCTGTGGGGGTCTTTGGAAATACTCCAGTGGAATCCCACGTATCCCATTCCCACTAGCAATGGAGAAAGATTTTTTCTCTCTGATAACACTATGTTTCTAATCATCAAAGGTAATATTCTTGGAATTTAGTTTTTCCTAGATTTTTAAAATGCATTATAAGGCTACAAAGGTAATCCTGGTTGCAAAGCAATTAGTTTTGGCTCATAATTACATATTTGGCCTCTCACAACAATGATCTCCTAAAAACCTCTGTACTGAGGCATAGCCTCTCTGAAAAGGGTAAGACTTTAATCTGAATTTCCTTGTCTCATCTCTGATTTCAGCCAATAAACAGCATCTTAAGGCTGTGTGCTGACCTCGGAACATAAGTCTAGACAGAACACTAAAATTGCTTTGAAAGGTGCCATGAACAGTATCCAACTATCATCCTTGAATGGGATAGACAATTTATTGTGCCAAAATCCTTCTATGTGTGGATGCACTCAAGGCAGGTGCTTCCATGGAAAATGTATCCAAGTCATTTCTTTCTCAGTTTGCTTTGGGCAAAGCCAATCTTTAATTTAAGAAGTACTTGCTTAGATGTTTCTGAGATGCTTTACTGACTCAGTAATCCAATTAACTTCTGACTAAGGCTAAGGGAGGTATCTTTCTCTAAGGATCCTTATCATAGAGCAAGAGCTTTTAAATGTTTTGAGAAAGATTTGCCCTTCTGAAATTGAGTTTTGTTCTGGATATGAAGATTCTTTTTTTTTTTTTTTAAATATATTTTATTGATATTTTACAGAGAGGAAGGGAGAGAGATAGAGAGCTAGAAACATCGATGAGAGAGAAACATCGACCAGCTGCCTCCTGCACCCCCCGCCCCCACCGGGGATGTGCCCGCAACCAAGGTACATGCCCTTGACCGGAATCGAACCCGGGACCTTTCAGTCCGCAGACTGACGCTCTACCACTGAGCCAAACTGGTTTCGGCTGGATATGAAGGTTATAATGACATTTGCCTCCTTGTCAATTTTATTATGTAACACTATTTTTCATTTAAATTGCAGATTCTTTTTTGCCTCCGGGAGAGGCTGGCACCAGATCATCCCAAGTAGAACAGACATTCCAAAGGATGTCCTGCCAATAATAATGGAAAGCTGGACACAACTGAATGGTATAAAATGGTACCTGAGATGCTTAGAAAACTGTAAAGTTTAATGCTGCAAAACCAGAGCAGATGCCAATGAAAATAGCTGGTAGATATACATTAAAAATTTTAAATCCATGACTTAAATTTTTTTTGCTAATGAATCTCTGGACATCTTTCTTTTAAAATGTCTTGTTTACAGGGACAACAATTTCTATCTAATAAGATGGGCCAAAAGACCTTTAATCACTCGCAGATCCATGAAAATGACAACATGTCCGAAGTAAAAGATTGAGCAGAAATTATTGCTAAATTATCTATCTTAAGTATTCCCCAATAACATTTGCCAAACATAATTTATAACACTGACTGAACTTTTCTTCCCCTTACGAGTTATACTCTCATTTGAAATAAGTAATATATCATCAATGCCTTTCGAAATTTCAAAAATTTAAGCCGCCTCTGTAAATTCTAAAATTATATATAAAAAAAATAAAGAAACTATCTTCTTTATTTAAACAAATGGCAAATACTCAACCACCATAAATAACACTGAGAAAACTGAAGGACAGATGAAAATCTTATTTTCCAAGAAAAATCTGTGTATCTTGAAGCCTTGATTATTTCGCTTTCAAAGATGACTTGATTATTCATTAAGCAATCCTGCCCTAAATCACAGAACTGTGCTGAAGAATATAAAACATTGTGATATGTAAGTTATATATTTCATGAAATTTCATAAGAAAAGGAGACATAAGGAAATGGACATAACATGCAAAAATTTTGAAACAATTAAATAAACAGTGACATAAATTGATATTTGATTTAGGGAAGCTCTCCTTCTTAAATAAGACTTTGAATTGGGAAAAAATATCCTGATTCTGGAGGATCTACTATGGTGTATTTGATTTAAAGCACCGAGGGTTTAAACGGTCACAATATATTATTTTCGGTAAGTACACTTCTGGAATGTTTCAGTTTGGATTAAGCATCCTGAAACATGGATTTAATTAAAGGAGCCTTTCAGATAATTATGGGACTGATTTTCAAAGGCGTGCTAGATTATTCAAATTCCTAGTAACTTTCTGAGCTGCATCATTTAAAGTCTGGTCTGGAAGAGCCATCCTCTGAGAATTTACAATTTTCCAAGAACTAAAGATATTTCCTGGCTGAACATCTATAAGTCAAAAATTGGGATTTAGAGAATCTTTATCTTAAACACTATCAACTATAAGTGACTTTTAGAAGTTTCTTAGGAAGGCCTCAAAAGATACAGCTGGATTTGACAGGACAAGGCAACATTTGATTGTCTCCCCAGAGGCCAGCTAAGAATTCTGGGACTCTTCCCAAAGTTTTGATCTGTGAAGAGACTCCTATGGACATTCAACACACTAAAATATCTCTGCTCAAGGATAGTTAAAAACAGTGATCTGTAAAAGGGAAGTTGGTGTGCCCCCCGGGAATTGAGAAAACAAGCCATTGGGTTTTAGAAAGAAAACAATACAACCTCTGTCTATATTTAAAGTTATTTTTAAAGTTTTATGTTTACATTTAGAATGTACCTAATAGATTAGAACAGTAGCATATGAATGTAATGTATAACTAGAGATATACATGTTTTGACCCATGATCAACAATGATTGTCTACATGGATATCCCAATTCTGAGACAGGTACCCATTCAGGAACTTCTCAGCCATCTCAGAATGTTGGGACATTGGCTGAAACCAGTTTGGCTCAGTGGATAGAGCGTTGGCCTGCGGACTGAAAGGTCCCGGGTTCGATTCCGGTCAAGGGCATGTACCTTGGTTGTGGGCACATTCCCAGTAGAGGGTGTGCAAGAGGCAGCTGATCAATGATTCTTTCTCATTGATGTTTCTAGCTCTCTATCCCTCTCTCTTCCTCTCTGTAAAAAATCAATAAAATATATTAAAAATAAAAAAAGAATGTTGGGACATTGAAAGTTATTTTTTTTCTTCAAAATTGTTAACAACATGAAAGAAAATAAAAAAGCGGGGAACTGTTCTAGATTAAGGATGACTGAAGAGAGATAACAAAATGTAATGTGTGATTTTTTTTTTTTTTTTTTTGGCTAGGATTCTGGACTTAAGAATAAACGATTATAAATAATGTTATTGAAACAAGTGAATAATTTAAATATGGACTGAATAATAGATAATAGGGTTAGATCAATATAATTGTACTTGAGTATGATAATGTTATTGTTATTTTTTAAAAGTTTTCAAAATGAAATATTGTAAGATAAATAGAAGGTACATGTGAATATGTATAGCAATGTAAGGAGATAAAAACCAATGATAATAGAGTTAGGGGTATTGTTTTATGTTGTTGATGAGAGACACCCTCTCTAATATGTTGACATCTGAGCAAAAATATAGTAGCAGAAAGAAGTGAAGCAGATCGTACAACTGTCTTAGAAATAATAGTTCCAAGCAGCACACCTGCCAGACTTGAGGAAGAGAAAAGATGTCAAGGAGGCTGAAGCAGAATGAATGGGAGTGACAATGGGAAGAGAAAAGGTTAGAGAAGTAGCTGGGAGTAAGCTCGTCGCTAAGCCTTACAAGGCATGACGAGCACATGGGAATTTTACTCTAAGTATAAAGGGAAACAATTGGAGGTTTCTAAAATGAAATATCATTTGGTCGACCTTGAGTCTACTGTGAATGGAATTTTTTTCTTAATTTTAGAATTATTCATTGCCAGTATATGGAAATAAGAGATTTTTGTGTATTGATCTTGTATCCACAAAACCATCAATGTTCTCCCACCAGGGTGGTATATTTGTTACAGTCAATGAACCAATGTTGATATTACTATTAATCAAAGTCCAATCTAAATTAGGGTTGACTCTTGGTGTTGTAGTTCTATAGGTTTTTGAAAAATGTGTAGTTACATATATCTCCCATTAGAGGATCATACAGAATAGTTTCACAGACACCAGAACCCTCTGTGTTCTAACTAGCCATCTATCCCACTTCCCTAATCCTTGACAATGACTGATCTTTTTACTGAACTTTGCCTTCGCCAGATTGTCATATATTTGGAATCACATACTATATTTATTTTCAGACTGACTATCTTCACTTAGTAATATGTATTTAGAGTTCCCCCTGATCTTTGTGGCTTGATAACTCCTTGTTTTTATGACTGAATAATATTCCATTTTATGGCTATATCACAGTTTATTTATTGAATTGCCTATTGAAAGACATCTGGTTGCTTCCAATTTGGGGCAATTATGAATGTCTGCTATAATATCCACATGCAAGTATTTGCATAGATATAAGTTTTCAACTCATCTGAGTAGATTCCAGAGAGTGTGATTGCAGGATCCTATAGTAAAAGTATACTTGGTTTTGTAAGAAACTCCCAAACTGTATTCCAAGTGGTTGTACTATTTTGCATTCCCATCAGTAATGAACAGGAGCTTCCATTGCTCCACATTCTTAACAGCATTTGGTTTGTCAGTGTTTTTGGTTATTCTAATAAATGTGTAATAAAAATTATATTTTAACCTCTCTAAACACATTCACACACACCATTAAATTTAAGGGTGAATAATCAAATCACCACTTTTTGGACTCAACATGAAACTTTTCCATAGAGGAATTAGTGCTAAGCTTGAATCCCATAACATTGCATAAGATGGAGCACTGTAAAATACTTCACTTGTATAACTACACTAGAGACTCATTGCAGGAAGATTCCTGCAAGAATAGGGCTTCCTGCGGCCTGAGGAAGCTGCTGTCCCACGCTTTCCCTCCAGCCGCTGCCCTGCTTTTCACTTTCCCTCCCTCTTCCTTCTAATCAGTCTTCAGTCTTCACTCCACACCTGCTTATGCAAATTAACCACCATCTTTGTTGGGTTAATTTGCCTACTCGCTCTTGATTGGCTGATAGGCATAGTGGAGTGATGGTCAATTTGCATGTTTCTCTTTTATTAGTGTAGATATAAAAGTTGATGCCAGTTGCAGGTTTGACCAACAGAACTATCTATAATAATAAAAGCATAATATGCTAATTAGACTAGAAGACCTTCTGGATGAAGCTGGAACTAGGTTCTTCCCGTAGTAATAAAAAATAATATGTTACTTCCAGAGGGAAGCCAATGTCAGCAGCTGAGGGAAGGAAGGCCTAATCTTGCATCAATTTTGTGCATTGGGCCTAGATTTATATAAGCATTAAGACAAAAATGATTTTCATGATCTGAATAAATTTACATTGCAGTACCATTGTGCACATTTTTTTAAATGAGCTCCTTATATTTTGGGGCTTCTAACAGAAAATCTTGTAAATGAATTACATAATGTTTGATAAAGATCTGCAATCTTTTCTTATAAGACTTCAAAAGCATTTTTCTTGAATTGTAGATGCAGAAAAGAACTTTTAAGATTATTTAGACTGAATCTTTCTATTTCTACCTGAGGCATTTGAAGCCCAGAAAGTTTAATTAATTTGTGTAGCTCATGTTTTGGATGATTTGCAACAAGAAATCTACTATATTAGCAACAAGAAATCTACTCTCTACCCTTTCCTTTATACCATCTTTCCCTTGAAATTAACAGATTAAATTGTCCTTCTAATTGCTAATTCTGCTTGCTTTTCTTGTCTAAGCAATTATAATTTACTACAATCTCCCATTCTGCTTTATAAATGCTCTATCTCCTTTCAAAATGATAAATCTTCTACTTACTGGCATATCATAAAAATTGATGATAGTGAAGATAATCCTAAAATCATAAAAATAATAGTTTTTTTTTTACAAATCGTAAGATTAGTGTTCCTTAAATAAATTTCAAAACTTATCATTTGTATACCTGAAGCATTAAACATTTCCTCATCCCTCTTTTTCTGTTATCCCCTTTTCTTAAAGCTATAAGTCATTGAGTGATCTCTTGAGTGAGTCCTAGTTTCCTTTCTATGTTTTCTTTCTGCTTTTAAATTCCCCTTCCTTCCCTTCAGACCTCCTTTAAGTTTATGAAGAGTTGTACTCTGATGGTCACTCCAACATCTACCTTTTATGTAACCTTTCTTTTCTAGACTTATAAACTTCACTTTCTGTGTGCAAATACTAAAATTTTAATCTCCTTAGAGATAACAGTGCACTTTAGGTTCTTGCCCTAGTAATAAAAAATAAAATGTTACTTCCAAGTCAATATTATAAAGTAATAACTAATTATATCAGCAAGAAAAGTAATTTATTTCCTGACTTCCTGAATAAAGGAAAATGTCACCTGAACAAACATCAGGAACATATTGTGGTAAGAAACATATTAACAAAGATGCAGCTTGGCTGGTGTGGCTCAGTGGTTGAGCACCAACTTATGAACCAAGAGGTCACAGTTTGATTCCTGGTCAAGGCACATGCCCGGGATGCGGGTTCAGTCCTTAGTAGGGGGTGTGGAGGAGATAGCCAATCAATGACTCTCTCTCATTACTTATGTGTCTGTCTCTTTCTCCCTCTCCCTTCTTCTTTGAAATCAATAAAAATATATTTTTATAAAACAAAGATGCAATTAATGTGCTCAAATATGAGGTTGCTAAAGTATTGGAATTTATCACTAGGAAAATATAGAGGCAACTGCCACTGATATCCTCTGGGAAATTAAAAATTAGTAAATAAATAAGAAGCCAGCAAGTAACTGTAAATGAGAAGATACATATATTTCATTGAAATAAACATTTTCTTAATGTTGCTATTATTATAAATATACTAAATCTATACAATGACAGATTATCCCAAGACATACATAGTAAAAAGGTTATCAGTATGAGATATTTTTAATACAATATGATATAATATTTGCCTAGCAGATATAATCATACTATAACCATACTAAAATGAGACTCAAACAAAAGAAAAAGTATTATACTACTAGAGGTGATGAGGGTGGATTTTATGAAGATATAAAGGTTAGATTTGAAATGGAAATTAAACCAGTTACCTTAGATATTATGGTTGACATGTTCAATTTAGTTTGATATATTTATTTGACAAGTCATTTAGATGATTCTTTTCTTTATATAACATTTAATTAATTTAATATTTGAATTTTTGGGAAACTAACATGACAAATTTCAAAAATAGAAACTGTAAATTTGTTCCTGTGATAGGTTTCAAACTATATACCATTCTTCTAATCTGTTTCATGCATTTGATTATTGAAAACCAGCATTTAATGCTACAGAACTTTTATTTTTTAATTTTTAAAAAAATATATTGTATTGATATTCTACAGAGAGGAAGGGAGAGGAATAAAGAGCTAGAAACATCGATGAGAGAGAAACATAGACCAGCTGCATCCTGCACACCCCCTACTGGGGATGTGCCCGCAACCAACGTACATGCCCTTGACTGGAATCAAACCTGGGACCTCTCAGTCCGCAGGCTAACGCTCTATCCACTGAGCCAAACTGGTTTTGGCTTAATGCTATGAAATTGCATTAGATTGCATTGCACAAATACAACTCATTACTGGAATTTTATCTCCCGCTGTTTCATAATTTTATTTATTTATTCTCCCTGTCCTTAAAAGTAATGATCTCAATACAAATATTAATGTGTTCAGAACCATGTCATTTTAAAATAAACTCTAAATTTATTTTAAAATTAAGGGATAGCCTTCCCCACAGTGTAGCTCCTATAGTCCTTTCTCAGTTCATGGAGCTATGATATTTTGAAGTTTTCAGTTTGCATCCCCTCATCTAGGTTGCCCCTCTTGGACAGAAACTTCTCCATGTTCATTGTCATGTCTATACCTGATTCATGGGTTACATTTATACATTTTTTAGACATAATAAAATCTGAAATTGCAGGCCACTGAATGAGACCATTCTCCTCTTGCTAACTGCTAGCATGTTGCCTGACTCCTCTCATCCTAGAGATTTCACAGTGAGACGAAGACACCACTCTTGGAGTGGTCTCTTTAAAACATCCTCTCCACAGTCTAAGACACATGTGTCAAACACAAGGCCCGCGGGCCAAATCCGTCCCGCCAGGCCTTGCAATGTGGCCCGCACCGCGCTGTCATTACTGCACTCCGCTGCGTTTCCATCACAATGACAGTTTATGACTGTTCAGTAAACCATTCGGCCCTCGATTTAGGCTGGATTTTAGATTTTGGCCCCTTCTCTGATTGAGTTCGACACCCCTAGTCTAAGAGCTAAATCAACCTCATCCCTACACCTTTGAAAGGAGAGATTGCTATTCAGAGCACCCAGTGTTTTCTATTAAGAAAATCTTCGTGGGTACTCTCCTTAAAGATCATTTTCTCAAGTTTAGTGTTAAATAGCACTCTCTCTCCAACAGATCCTCTAAAGAAATTCTTCCCAGATCCTCTCTGAACCTACACATACTGACTCCTTTATTCTGTAACTATGGATAAAGGGTCTAAGAGTACTGGCAGATAAATATATCTAATTTTGTTTTTTTCATTTAAGTATTTACAGTTGTTCTGGCACTTCACTTTGGAATGTCTTAATTGTTCTTAGTGATTCATTTAAAATTACCATATGTTTTGTTGGTAGTACCAACCCCTAATAATTCCATACATCAAGAATAAATAGTAACCCTGGCCGGTTTGGCTCAATGGATGGAGCGTCGGCCTGCAAATAGAAGGATCCTGGGTTCAATTCTGGTCAAGGGCACGTGCCAGGGTCACGGGCTCAACTCCCAGTGAAGTGCATGCAGGAAGCAACCAATCAATGATTCTCTCACATCACTTATGTTTCTCTCTCTCTCTCTCCCCCTTCCTCTCTGAAATCAATAAAGAAATATATGAAAAATTAAAAAAAAGATTAAATAGTAAAAATCTAAGTAAGGATGGTGTAAATAGTTCAATAAATGTATACAATTCTAGAAAATGACTTAGCTGTCACCTATATCATTGTATGTTTATAAATTAAAGGCCTGACATTTATGTGGCCATTGGGAATTTTTATATTTTGATGTCAAAACCAGGCCTAGCAGAACTTTGCAAAAGCACATTTAAGTTTTTAATAAGTACTTGCAAGTGGAAGATACAAGATGACCTTTTGAACACTTTCCTTCTGGGCCCTATTGTGCCTTGCCTGTGGCCAGAATGAAATAAGCAACGATTCCTAGGATTTATACCTAGAATGACTAATGATCAAGTGATCAATCTATCTGGTGATCTGAGATTATAGTACAAACTAGAAGCCTGGTGCACACATTTTTACACAGGTGGGGTCTGGCCAGCCCACCCCAATTGGGGCTAATTAGGCCGGGCCCGCCGGGGGAGGGGCTATGGGCAGTTGGCTGGCCAACCCCATCCCCTGGTAGAACTCCCAAACTCCCAAACTCCCAGTTGAACTCCTGCTTGAGGGGACAATTTGCATTTTAGCCTTTTATTATGTAGGATTAGCAATACTGTCAGACTTGTCAGTGCTTCAAGCCACAATTACATTTATGTTGGTTCATGTATCTGGTCCAGCCAGTGAGAACAGCATGGAGAGTGCCCCAAAAGTAGTATGTCTAGACCATCAGTTTCTCCTGAATGATCATTGCTGAAGAGCTGGTTCAGATGTTGGCCATATATTTATCTTTCTATAGGTCTCCTTATAGACCTGGAAGAAGTTCCATTTTCTAGCTGAAAATATCCAAAGGATGGGTAAGAAGGGTGGAATGGGGCATTTACCAAGATTTGAGTTCCTGCTGCCTTCTGGCTTGACCTCTAAATCCCTTAAAAGGGAAATTCCAGCCCCACTGGAAAGAGATCCATTACTCATCACCCTTCATTCCCACCCCATTCATTCCAGGCTCCATCCACCAAGAAAGATATTCCAAAGGGGGGGCATAGACTGACCCTGAACAATACCTACCATTCATTGCCTACACATGTCTGTATGACTGAGCTTGGGCAAGTCACTTTAACCTTTAGGCTTTTGTTTCCTTATCTCTAAAATTAGAATAATAATGAAACTTACCTATAGGGCTTTTATGAGGATTAAATGAGCTCACTCAAGTAGCAACTTTATGTTAGCAAACAATATGTTTAGTGAGTACTAGAGATATTTATTGACTGGAGGGATCTCATGAAAATTTCTCGCAACCAAATATTGCACTCCTAAGGTATGTATCATATATGTACACAATATGGCATATACATATGAATATAAATTTTTAATGCTGACAAGTATTTAATGTACCTCACCGCATGCTTTGAAATATTTTGCTGCAATTATAGAATGAGGTTACAAAATACGTATGTAATGGTGAAAATATTTAACTCATAATTTTAAGATAATTATCTCTGAAATATCCATTTATATATATTGAAATCTAATATTGTATACACATTTCTATTAAATAACAGAGTGGGATAAGTTTAAGTGTCAGGCCCAGGAGCAAGTCTTTGCCAAGACCCACTAAGTAAGTCTCCAATTCACAAAAATGACTTCTCCATATTTCTCAGGTGAAAGGGAGTAGGGAAGAAGGGATTTCTTTTTTTGTGGACCACCAAGGATTATGTCAGTAAATGAGATCCTAGTTTTGTGCAATAGTCAAAGAAAGGTAGTATCTGTGGACCCCATTTTTCTCAGTTTTCAGTGAAGAGGTTGGTAGTTGTATACTTTGAGCTGCAATGACCAGAAAACCCTGACTCAACTATCTTAAACAATTAGAAGACATATTATTTTATTAACAAGATTTCCCTAAACGTAACAGGCTCTACACTATACCCCAGAGTCTTGGCTCCATGTGTAGGCTGCTGTCCAGCTGGCTTCTTTCATGGGGTTACTGGGCCACATGTCAATTACAAAAATGACAAGATCCAATGGAAGAAAGGGTACTTTCTAAGAACAAGAAAACTTTTCCCTGAAACAGCCTAGTAGTTTTCTCTTGAGCCTCATTGGCTAGGATAAGGTCACATGCCTTTTTCCAAGGAAGTCATTGTCAAGAACAATTAAGTTTCAACAACTGAGAAAAGCAAGTGGGGGTTTAGCCAAGAGTCATGTTGGAAAAAGTTTGATAGCGGTTAAAATTTGTTTTTTATCAACAAGGCTCTGGAGAAGGCAACAAACAATATTTGCTACCATCATGTAGGTCTTTTTCAGTTGTAAAATAATAGGATTAAGATATTTTTGTCACCCAAACCGGTTTGGCTCAGTGGATAGAGCGTCAGCCTGCAGATTCAGGGGTCCCAGGTTTGATTCCGGTCAAGATATATGCCAGTGGGGGGTGTGCAGGAGGCAGCTGCATTGATGTTTCTCTCTCATTGATGTTTCTGGCTCTCTATCCCTCTCCCTTGCTCTCTGTGAAAAATCAATAAAATATATTTGTTTTAAAAAAAGCTATTTTTGTCATTGGCTTGATCATGCCAACCTGAGTGAATATTTAATGTAACACTGAAGTAAGTGGATTTAAAAAGACAAATAATAGGAAAAATAAAAATTGCATGTATCGTGTGCTTAGGGAGGAGATTCAGATCCTAAAGAGATTCAAATATGCTAAAGATGCTCTTTGTAGTTCTAGAATGGCCTAACTGATAAGGTATAAAGGATAATCAATTTTACTTACTTCATTTGCATTTCCTTTGGGGCAATAAGAAAATGGGTCAGTCTTTTCTATGTACAAAATATTTGAAGGCTGGAAGAAGCAAATTACATCCTGACTACCAAGTTAGAAAACCTGGACCAAGTAAGCAATCCTTAATAAGAAATAAAATTGTGGTTAACAGCCTTGTGAAAGTTTCTTAAATTGAATTAGTATTTTGCCCCATATATAGTTATTCTCTTCCTCTTTTGAGCATACGTAGATCATAATTGGGATTTTCATTAGAAATACCTTTTTCCCCCTTTACTTTTTCCTTTCCTTTCTTTTGCTTTCCTTTGCTTTCTTGCTCTTCTTCCTTCCTCTCATTCCTTTCTTTCCTTTTCTTTTTTTTCTTTCTTTCTTCCTTTTCTTTTCCTCTATCACTTCCTCTCTTCCTCTGTCCCTCTCTTTCTTTCTTCTTTCTTTTTCTGTTAAGACCAGTGATATTATTTCTCTATTTAGAGGGACCAGTCAGTTCATACTGGCTCACTAGAGCTACAATAACTATGAACATCCTTTCCCAGTTCTGAGATTGGTAACAATGTTAGCAACTTGAAACTGAGATAGGGTATGTGGTGAAATGGCTGTAACTGATAAGGGCTATAAGCACTATCTTTAAGATAATTGGAACAACCCCCAACAGATTTATGGCTTAGTACTGGCAGATCAGCTCAACCCAACACCTTGTGCTAACCCCTAGCCACATTATATGTTCATGATGATACATTAGCATAATACACAATATACTCCCAGGATGCCATGACCAAAAAACAAAACAAAATACACACACACACACAAAAAGAAACCAATGGAAAGCCAATATAAGGATACAACATGGACAATGGGGCTCTTCTGAAAAATCACCACCCACCCCTTTTCTGAAAAAAATCCTGAATATTTCTCCTCCTTTTTGAATGCCCTACCCCTGGATTAAATGAGCCTTCATAAAAGAAGTAATCCCTGCTCTGGCTCAGGGGCTCAATTGGTTGGAGAGTCTGTACACCAAAGTAGTCATGGGCTCAGTTCCTGATTAGGGCACATACCAGAGGCAGGTTTGATCCCAGTAAGGGAGAATATGGGAGGCAACCAATTGTTCCTCTCACATCTCTCTCTCTCTCTCTCTCTTACTTCCTTCCTCTCTCTTTTTAGTGAGGATTTAATAAAAAGGAGTAAATCTCACCAGAGAGGGGTTTCTCTGCCTGAGGAGTAGCCATTTCTGCCTCACTGTTTCACTAATAAACTCTCTCTTTTTTAAACTCTATGCTGGTTGGTGTTTAATTCTTTCCTGTGTGATGCAAAAAACCTACCATTGGTGGCAGATCTTTGGGTCCAGGATAATGCTCGCATCAAAATTGGTCATAATGAGATAATTTACACATAATTTAGCAAGCACTACAAACTAGAGTGTTCTCACCACACCCCCAAAGAGCCAGTTCTCCAGCATACCACTGGAGGCAGAGCAAGGATCCTGAAATTATATTGTTTCACTTCAAATACTGTCTTTCCTATTTTATCTCTCTGCCCACCAATTTTATCGTCTGTAAAATATGGATAATATATATTTCATAAGAATATAATGGGACAATGCATTTTATAAATGTTATTATTTGTGGTAAAGATGACCACTAATTCTTTGTGCTGAAAGGAGGGTTCTGTGTCCCCTCTCCTAATACTACATGTTACATTAAGACTACTTGTCCAATAGCATCTGATAACAAGATGATATGCCAGTATCCAGGCCTGGGTCTTTAAGAAAGTGACAGATTCCACTTTTTGTCCCTTGGAATGCTTTTTGGGTGTGCCAGGGTGCTCCAGAGACACAAACAATAAGAGATGGATGGATAGATAAATACATAGATATATAGATAGATTTCATTTAAGGAACTGGTTCATACAATTATGGGGTCTGAGAAGTTCAAAACCTTTAGGGCAGGCTGGTGACTCAAGGAAAAATAGAGGCTACAATCCCAAGTCCAAAGGCAATCTGGAAGCAGGATTCCTTCCTCCTCTGGGGACCTCAGCCTTTTTTTCTTAAGGCCTTCAACTCAGTGGATGAAGTCCATATACTGCTGAGGGTAACCTGCTTTACTCACAGTCTGCTGGATTGAATGTTAATCACATCTACAAAGTGCCTTCACATCAACATTTAGAATAGTGGTTGGCCAAACACTGATGTACCATAGCCTAGCTAAATAGACACATAAAATTAACCATCATATAGAGATAGCCACTTCCAGGTAAGAAGTCCAAGTACACATTGCAGAGGACAAATAAAGAGACCCTGAGATTACATGGATAGGACAGCAGCTAAGAATAACCTTCCAATATCCTTGCCCAGGCCCTGGGCATGTGAGTGAAGCCATATTGGATCCTTCAGTCCAACCCAGTCATGAGTTGAACACTATAGAGTAAACCTAGTCAACACCATAGAGTCAAACATTTGCCAGGCCGAGTTGTTTGAATTTCTGACACACAAAATTATAATATAGTAAAAAAACTGTTATTTTTTAAGCCACTATGTTTTAGGGGAGTTCTTTATGCAGGAAGATAACTGAACACTATTTTTATTCTGGCTAGGCTTTATTTAGGAGATGGTCATATTAAGCTTATTTTTAGGTTACCAAGTCTCATCACAAGCTTCAGGTATGTTCCATTTTGGGTGCAGGCAAGCCTGAATCTAAGTGCATTTGCATTTAAAAAACAAAAACAAAAAACAAACAAACAAAACAAACAAACAAACAAAAAAAACAACCCAGGAGATTCCTGAAAAATAAATAATTCCAAAAAGAAAAATAGAATCTTGAAGATAATCCTGACTCACTTTAGTTATTAGAATGCTTAGACTTCTGTAAACGTGGCTGGTACCTACCTTGCTACCCAGCCTCACCTGAATTAGTGTCCAAATTCTTGTGTATATAGAGATGGGCTTGCCATGGACTGGGGATGAGTTGTGGAGAGGAATAGTACTATAATCAAAGCCTGAAGGAGTTATTTCGGTTAAATTCTCATAAGATAATGCACACAAGCATGCAACATGTCCACTTTGCTACAGAACACAGCTTTAATATCCTGAAAGTCTAAGCACATCAGAGGAATAGTGCCCAATGGGTAACAACATCTCCAGGAGGAGCAGTGATACCGTCAGGAGTGGCAAAATTTGACAGAAGTTATGTCATTGTCCCCTGACTTAATGGATAGAACAAGAATCAAACAGAGACCCATGTGGTCCTCATAGGAGCAGGTAATAATCTCCAAGGCTCTGAACACTGGAGGGGAAGTTCCAGGGAGCTAAGACCCTGAAGATGAAATGAACATCACCAAATTTCAGTCTGCATTCTCGTATAACCCAAATCTGTTTTTTTTTATGTTCAGCATTCTCTCCATAAAGCAATGTGAATTAATGCCTGTGAATGCTCACTGCTATGAAGCCACTCTCTGCTATGGCCACACAATTTGGCTACCACCACGTGTGTGGTTACCAAGAATTAGTCATTCTGCTACAAAAACTGTTATACCTGTGACTATGAAAACAAATATTTCTTAAATATTATATAAACCAATGAAAATGAATGCAAAGAAATTATTCCTCTGAAAAATAGTTAAGTGATTTTTCAATAAAAACAAGCCACTATGAAAAGATACTATCAACTTAAGTGTATATGATAAAACTGTACAAGATTGGAACAAAAATACAAAAGGATTCTGCACTCAGATTCCTTCACCACTTCTTAAAGTTCTTGCCTCTCTTTAAAGAAACCAAACCTGAAACTTATATTCTAGATGTGGAAATGTTCTGATATCATTAATGCTCAGAAAACTTCACCGTTCTTGCTTTGTTCTGGTTACCTCTGAGAATCAAAAGGCTTTCATTCTATTAAGTACTATTTTATCTCCTGTGAATATTAGGCTAATATTTCTCGGCATATAACTTACTATCAAATAAGATTTTTTTAAATCACTATTGATTTATTTTGCTGTGTTTCTCCTTTTCTTAAATAATTCTTGATATGGATTTAGTATGTGTACTACATTTTTTTAAATTTTCACTATTAAGAGATGAGAATTATTTACTTGTTTAAGTTTACCAGCTTTCACTAATTTAATTTGGAAAAAGACTGAATTACCCACAGTTATGTAGAACCTGGAATTTCACTCAGAAATTCTTATCAGAGATTCTGACCCTTGGTTTTCAGTTGTATTAGCTAAGATAAGTAACAACATCTTCAGGAGGAGCAGTGATACCGTCAGGAGTGGCAAAATAATCTACTTATCTTAACAACAAGTACTCAGATCTCATTGGTATACACATATAAGTTCACTTCTCACTCATAAAAAGTCTAATTCACAGTTCCTGGTCAGCATCATTCAGCAACCAAGGTTTTTACCATTACGTGACTCATTCCATAAGGCCTAGTAATCTCCTGCTGGATTTTCTGCCTATACTCAGAAAACTGATAGAACAAGTATGGGGAATAGTGCAAGAATTTTTAAATGATCAGGTGTGAAAGAGGCAGACATCGATCAAGTCCATCCATGTTGCATTAGACAGAATTTGTTGGTGTCCCTCGTTAGGGTGTTATAATGCCGGGGTTCTTGTCCCAGCCTTACAAAGGATTCAGCATTCTGGACAAATGGGCTTCGTTTAGATTCAAGGAGTCCAAGGATGAAAGATAACTTTGAAAGGCATTGGGGGTGAGAGGAGCTTGTGCTAAAGACTCTCCTCCTTCACTCAGGACCCTGCTTTTATTCACAGGATTTATCCTAAGGCAAGGTGGAAATATACACTTCAAAGGGTAAGGTATCAAAGGGTAGAATACAGAAGCATTATCAGTTTGGGGAATAACCTACAGCTGTTTAGGTGTTTGGCCAACAAGAGGCAATAAAATGCCCTGAGCTGTCTGGCAGCTAACTATTACCTATTCAGGTTTGAGGAAGTGCTTTAGCGGTTTCCAACAGGTAAACTACATATATGGCTCAGCCCTTGATGTGCCCCCAAGCTTCACCAATCTTTTGGTGAAACCCTTGCAATTATCACATGCTGGAATTGGTTCTTGGCAAGAATTCAGTTGCCTTATGACATCAAACTGCAAAGAAAACTGAGATATGTAGTCTAGGTGTGTGATTTGAGTGAGCACACAGCAGCCTCTTCCATAGAAGTCCTCCACTGCATTTAATGTTTCCAACACATAATGACAAATTTATCCTGTATCCTAAAATGATACTTAGAAGCATGATGTAAGAGGAAGATTTTCTTCCTTTTATATTGTATTGCCCTCCTAAACATAAACAAAATTATGGTCAGTGTGGCTCAGTTGGATGAGCATTATCCCATGCACCAAGGGGTCACCCTTTCAATTTCTAGTAAGGGCACACGCTCTGGTTGCAGGCTCAATCCCCAGTAAAGGGAGTGCAGGAGGCAGCTGATGGATGTTTCTCTCTCTCTCTCTCTCTCTCTCTCTCTCTCTCTCTCTCTCTCTCTCTCTCTCTCTCAAGCTCAATTTTTCTTGTATTGTTCTAGAATATATTCTGAATTACTGCTGCCAATGAACAAGCTATTTCATTGCTATAATGTGCACTGAAACTTGCCTCCCATACACATTTTGTTACAGAATATAAACATTACTTCTATAGGAACTAAAAGAAATGCTCCAAAAGTATGACCTTAGGGAAATGAACCCTGAGTAATGATGTCTTTTAAAACAACTTTTATTGTTATTACTGATTTTTAATTGAAAAAAATGTAGTTGATTTACTTGATTTTTTAAAAAACTAATGATAAAAAGGTTATTACACAAAGGTAATTACAGATTAAAGAAACAAAATCTATGTTCATTTTAGACTTTTGAAGTCTACATGGAAACCAAATGTGATATGAAAATAATATAATAATTAAAATTTGAAGAATATACTTAATTACATAAATTAGAGCTCTATGTAATTCTAGCCTGGTTCTCATTGGGATAAACCTGCAGGAGTTTTCCAAACATTCTTCTAATTTATATCCTGGAAATGAAATAACCAAATCCAACGTAAAGATGATTAATTTAAAATGTTTCACCAAAATTCTTTAACTACCCCAAGAAAATACAAAGCTTTAAACTATAATCCAGAAAAGCTTTAAACCATTTTTAAAATCTCAATTGTATATTTTTAAAGAATATCCAGAATAATAATGCTACAGATCAAATAGCTTTAATGGACTCTCTTTCTAAAACGCCCCTGTGACAACCCCTTTAGGAGAAAGATAATCTGTTTGTCATTCTGTCTTCTTTGAATGACCTCCTGAGAAAAAAGAAAATAATGCCTCCTTGGCTGCATTAAAAAAAATAATTTTCCAGTCAGCAGTGCTTAATTCTCCTCATCAACTTATTCATCCTAGCCCAGTCCAAGAATATCTGGCCTAGTTCAGAACTAGAGAGTTGGATGGGTGGTGTCTGATAGTTTGTTCTCTGGAACAGTTATCATCACTGGTGGAATAGTGATTCATTTGACCAGAAAGGATGAATAACAAATTGGAGAGGCCTGGGAAGCAGAACCAAGTTCAGACAAAATAGTGTAGTAGGTGAAATTTATTTTCAGCTTTCTTGATCTCTTCCCTTTCATTAATTTCTTCTCTTTAATTTCTGCACTGTGAGGCTCAGCTTAGATGTAACCTTAGATGGGGCACTGCAATCTGGATCTTTTATTCTATTTTTCTTTCATCTTGGGTTCCATTTGCTCCAGCCCACTTTGTTATCCAGGATGTCACTTATTGACATAATCAATTAATCTTTAGTAATATGTTAGTTGCCATCGGTGGCTCACTGTGTTACTCTATCCACAGCCATTAATATTTTAACATGACCTCCAGGACATGAAAACTTTAATTTTTCTCTTGGCAGCTGACAGAGAATTCTGAAGGTGTGGGAATAAGAGGACCACTCCACAGCCTTAAATATGAACCACATCGGTACCATATTTGTGGCCTTCTCCTTTGCTGACGAGTCATTATTTTTATTTCCTCCCTATGGTTTGTATAAAGGGAAAAACCTCCTAATAGATATTTTGTAAGTCATGTTATCATAAGACTTATGATTTTGTTATTTTACATTACAATTATTTCCTTAATGTGATGGTCACAATATGAAATGTCCACAGGAGCTAGGTAGGTGAAATAAATGTGTGAATCTGGTAGTACATACCCCTACCTAGAAATATTTAAATTCAACTGTCTTAAACATTATGCTGGATAAATTAAACATGCTTGCATTCCCTGCTTTAAGACCCATAACAACAAAGCCACATATCTGTGGTAAGAGGTACAAGGCGTAAGAGGTAGATGAGCAGTCTTGGACTCCTGACTTTAGAATGGAAAATTTGAGAATGCAAGGGAGGCAGAAGGCACTCCACTTCTCCTGGTCTTGATCATGGAAGAAAAGTCAAGCTATCTACATCTGTAATTAAGAGAAGAGAGCTCATTACCAAACAGTAAACAACCCATATTTTTTAAAAAAATATGTCCCTGTGTAAAGTAAATAATGTTAAGTTATGGGATTTTTTATTTTCTACCTTACAATTTAATTTACTTTCAAGTGTTATACAATAAACAAATAATGCTTTTATAATCAGAAAAGAGAATAATAAAGTCCTTGTTCATTGAGATTAGTATGTTTATAAGACGATGTTTATACTAATATGTTTACAGGACCATGCCCAAGTGGCAGGCAATAAGATAGTGGCAGCCATGGGGATCTGGGCCAGGATGTGAGGACGTTTCCTGAAAACGATGGTTGCCTACACTAGTCTGCAGGCAGGATGCAGAGTGGAACACTTAGTGATCAACTCAGACTCATGTGCTCTGCATGCCAAAATATCAATAATGCTTATACTTTCTCTGTAGTTTTCATTTCCCCCCTGGTCATTTTGAAGTTCTAGCTTGTCTAAATTTGCTAATGGAAACAAGAAAAAGGGCTTTCGTCCATATTTGAGCAGAGGATAGAGAAGAACAAATTCCTGGAAATTCAGCTTAGCAGTAGCAGCCATCACTGAGGACCACTGTGAAGGAACATGAAGGCCTGAAGGCAGCTGACCCAATTCTCCTTTCAAAGTCTTGTTGAAGGTTCAGGGTTTCCATTTTTCTGAGAGGAGAAGACAGTATTCCCTAAACCTGGAAGAAAATGAATCATACCCTGCCCCCAAAACTCTAATTTTTCATTTTTCATTTATTGCACTCAGGCATTCTTTCACGAGAGAAATGTGACTCAGGCTTAAGAAGGATCTCTGCCTTTAAGGGTTCATATACCACATTGGGCCCACCTGGATAATTCAGGATAGCCTCTCAATTTAAAAAATCAGCTGATTAGTATATTTGATTATACAATATTACCAAAGTACCCTTTTCCCCAGGAGAGTAACATGTTCATAATTATAATATCTCATATTCCCAGGTTCCAAGGACTAGGAAATAGATTATTGGGGGAAGGTGGATAATTAGGGAATTCTGCCTATCAAAGACCCTAAGTAATACTCCCAGCTGAATCAAAACAACTCATTCCCTCAAATCACTCTCATGGTATCCCAACTGTGTACCTTTTCTTACCTTGTTTCCTCTGCTGGAGTGCATCTTTCCCTTTACACTCCACTGCCCAAGTCCTGCTGGTGCTGCAAGGTCAACTTTAAGGTCTCTTTCAGCAAGATTCCCTTCCAGTGTGATCTGGCCCCTCTCTTACTTTCTATACAGCTTACTGTATACTTTTGTTCCTAATTATATTTTGCATTTCATTTTCTTAACTTTATACTTAGTCCTTGGTAATGTAAATTGATGCAAATGTCTAGAAGGCTATGACTGTGTCCTCATCACCTTTGAGTACTTGTTAGTGTGGTTATCGCACACTCAATATGGTATTTATTGAAAAAAAAATTTTCATTGTTTTCCCCAAGGCACCAATGGCTTCAACCTGCATCGGAACCTCCTGACTGATTCTGCAAATACCATCGTGTGTCCTCTTTTCCAGCACTTAACACATTGCAATGATATTTCTTTACACTGCAGCCTCAAAAATGAAATGCTTTGAGAATAGGGTCTGTCCTTTAGAGTCATCGATTCATTCACTTGGCACAGATTATTGAGTGCCTCCTCGTTAGTGCTAGGCTTTATGCCACATATAGAGATACCACAGTGAACACACTAGACTTCATGGAACATACAGTCTGATGGGAAAGGCAGGTATTAGAAAAACTCACAGAAACACATGTATACTTACAAAGTGTAGTAAGAAATATGAAATAAAAGTGTAAGATGTTATTTGAGAGAATATCAGGAAACCTTGGAAGGGCAAGCAATGGCTTCCTTGAAGAAGTGATATTTAATCTGAAACATGAAAGGACAGGAACTTTTCAGGAAAAAACATGGGTAAGAATTATCTGGGTAATGTGTGTAGGAGAGCTTATGTGAAATGAAGCTAGAGAAGTAGAAAGTCAGATCATCAGAGCCTTATAGGGTCATGCTGAAGGTCTGAATTTTAACCTAAGTGCCATTACAGTTTTTGAAGTTAAAGTTGTAAGTGAAGAAGCAATGCGGCTAAACTACATTTTTTCAAAAGAACAGTGAGATGGATTAAATAAACCATTTAGAAACCAGGAAATTGGGAGGCTCCTACAGTCCTCCAGGGCACTCACCATCTACAAGTGTGGCATGACACATAGACCTTTCTATTGAACATTAATTGGACTCTTGGGCTTCCATTGGGTAGAGAGAGTCCTATCTAAAATGTTTACTTTGGTTATAAAGACCTTATAAATGCTATCCAGTAATATTTTTCTAAAAGCTTAAAGTATGTTTCTGTCAGTACAGATGATCTGACTTGTAATGTTTATGTGACTCAGTTGAATGCATGTGTAAAATACCTCATACATCAACTGGATTATAGTAAATGATCAAAAACTATTAACTCCCTTGTGCCTCCTCTTTAGGTAATCCTCTCCAAAACATGGTACATTGATGTCACTTCATTTAAACTACTATTTCCTCATTAGAAAACAAACACAGTGCAATATTCAAATGTTCTAAGTTTTAAGAATCCCATCACCAAGAAAATTTTCCAAAATACATCCAAGTTATACATTATTTGTTTATACTACTAAGTATATTACATACATCAATAAAACTCACCAGGCAATCATAACCAACATGATTCCTGAAAAGGGTAAAACTTTAGTGAACATTCTGAACTGGCTACACACTCCACTGTGCTGAGTTCAGAGTCAGTAAAACAGAAGTGATAAATGACTTAGCATGGCCCAATATCAATAAGTACTCTGCCCACATGGGTTTTATCCAAGGCAGTTTAAAATTTTTTGAGGAGGAAAAAATAGACCAGTGGCAGAGATCCTGGAAAACTAGAGTATTTTGGAAAGGTTTTGAAAGACCTAAATCAGAATAACATACAAAGAGAATAAAGTAGGTGAAATTAGAAAGACTAAATTACAAAATGTGAAGAAAATCAGTACGATTGGCACATTGAATAAATTCTTGTTGAAATAAGAGTACAGACATTCTGATGATTATGCATGTAAAGTATTAGAGATTTCAGCTGATTTACAAATTGATGCATCTATTGACTAATCTTGGATTAGAGGTCAGCTCATCTGATATACCAGAAATCTTTCATTTAAATATTCCTCCAAATCAACTCTTGCTCATTACTTAGGGAACCTGACCTGCATGGATTACATTCAATGGGTTCCCAAGTCCTCTGGGTCCAGTTTGGTTTGGCCAAAAGGAAACTGAGAGTGAGAGGAAATTGAGAACAGAGTATTTATTTTCCTGATTTCCATGCTGTTATTTCCCCTTGGGCAACCTGTGTCCCTTGCAGAAGGTCACTTATCCACTTTACATATCAGCTCTATGAGACATTCTCTCCTTCTGGGTCCTAGTAACATCTTCTTTCCATTGTCCATTTAGCTCTATGGGTGATGAAAGTTTGCTTCTGCTAGCTCCAGGTTTCTACACTGTCTCTTGTTTTCCCCCCCACAACTACAGACACACCTTTGTAATTAGTACCTTTTATAAATAAACTTTTCTCAAGTTATGCTAATTTGAATGTGATATATTTTCCCTTTGAGATCCTGCCTAATGTCCATAATTCCTGATCTGTGTTTCCAAAACTTCAGTTATTCATATAAGGATAAAGAAGTCTGAGCAACTGATCTTTGTTCTCATGTCACAACACTGAGATCAGAAAATCCTTGAACCAGATTTGGCCAACCTGGAGTAGGGAGAAGGGGATAAATGTGGGCTGTGTTTCCGGTTTGAGTGTCCTGTACTAAAATGGGCTCTGTAGTCACAATGCATATTGTACAACACTAAAACCTGGCAACTCATGATGGGGGGTATTCAGCACAGTCAAACTATCCTACCTATAAATGATGCTAGCCTTCTATATTAAAGGTGGACCTTAGAGGGAACAGTTGAGCTGCCAGAAGTTTTGGTGCAACCTTCAATGACTCATGTTATCACCTGTAACCATGTGGACCCCTTATGAAGATTCTGAAGTCTCAGAACTTGCATATTTATTTGACTTGAAAAATGTTGCTGATCTTTCTGTTCTTAACATTGCCTGTTCTGGCTTCATTCATTATTCTTTGACTTTACCAAATTTATCTAACGTATGATACGCCACAAGTCTCTGAATGTGCTCAGTGCAAAAATACTCTCGACACTTGTTAATACAATAGTCATGTGGCTTACAGTCTTCATAATTTATGCCTGATCTGCATATAGATTTTCAATAAATTTTAAACCCACCCACCCCTTATTTTAACAAATGTTTACTATGTAAAATATCAGCAAAACCACAGATTTTATGTGCTATTATATGCTTTCTTATTAACTTTAAGATAAATACATAACATTGTTCAGTTTCTGCTAATGTAGTAGGCTAAGTAACTGGATCACTCTTTCATTGAAGTCAACTGAAAGTCTTAGATAAAAAGAATTTTTAAATCTTCATAAAAGCACAGATGAGTTGCAGAAAAGTAATTCCCAGACACTGTCCAAATGGAGGTTTTCACAGCCTTATGATAAGCAAGAATAAGAGATAAGCTTCAAAGCCTAGTTAAAAGGGGAAATAATCTAAGAGGAGAACAGTTTCTCTGCTTATAAAACTTAGATTCTAAAATTATGGGCTGCTTAAGGGGAATAGAAATAAACTCTCCTCTACTTAGACACCGAAAAAGGGGGAAAATTATTGCTGAAAATTAAGGACTAGAAAAGTAGTATTCTTTAACCTGAACCTATACTATGTAGGCAGACCCAAGTTACCTAATTCACAAATGAAATTCGGAGTGATCCAAGAAGTATAACACTCTCATATGCTTAGCCGAAGAAAACACAATTCTACCTGGAGGAATCACCTACATCCTAGGCCTCAAAAATTCCTGGAAATAAACTGACAATAAAAATGAGCAATTGCAGGCCAAAGAACTAGCTTTTAAAGAAACAAAGCTCCCTGAAAAAGAATAAGCAAAAATAACAAAGAGATGGATAGAAATACAGGAATGTCAGAAACTAAAAATATCAGTACATGGATTCTAAAAATATACTTCTTATGTTTAAAGAAATAAAAAATATAAATGAAAATATATGCAAGTATCAAGAAACTATAAGAAGTGACCCAGCAGATTTTTAAGAATAAAACAAATTTTCTAAAAATGAACATTTTAATGGTAAATGTTATAAAAGTATATGTTTAATAGCAATTTTCACATATATCAAAAGATAATTAGTTAACTGGAAGATAAATCTTAGTTATCCAGAATGTATTACATAGAAGCAAAGAAAAAAATGAAAGACAGGAAGCATAGAATAAGAAGTCTGACATATATCAAGACATAGTTCTTCATAGAAAAAAAAAGATAATGGGCCAGAAATAATTATTTAAGAATAACAATATTTGAGACTATTCCAGAACTAATTCAAACTACTTAACAAATGCTAAGCAGGGTGAATATAAAGAAATCCGTATCTAGACTTACCATAATGAAACACAAAGAAAACAAGAAACTCTTAAGAATGACCAGCATTAAAAAATAAAAAGCGGAAATAAAAACATTATTTCCTACTAAACCCAAAGAGGCCACACCAAGACACATCATAATTAAAATGCCAAAGGTTAAAGACAAAGATTTTCTCTTAAGGTAGCAAGAGAAAAGGTCCCATAAGATTGTCAGCTGATTTCTCTACAGAAACTTGGTAGGCCAAAAGGGATTGGCATAAAATATTCAAAGTGATGAAAAACATGGACCTATAACCAAAATTACTCTACCCAGAAAAGCTATCATTTAAAATTGAAGAACATATAAAGAGCTTCCCAGACAAAAAGAAGCTAACAGTGTTCTCACCACCAAATCAGTATTACAACAAATGTTAAAGATGAAGAGAAAAGATAAAAATATAATAATAAAATGGCAATAATTACATATATATCAATAATTACTTTAAATGCAAATAGGTTAAATGTTGTAATCAAAAGACATAGGGTGACTGAATGGATAAGAAAACAAGAATCTTACATATGTTGCCTACTAGAGACTTACTTTAGATAAAAAGACACACACAAAATGAAAGTAAAGTGATAGAAGATATCTCATGAAAATGGAAATAGGGAAAAAAAGAAAAAAAGCTAGGGTAGCAATACTTTCACCAGACAGAATAGACTTTAAAACGAAGGATGTAACAAGAGACAAATAAAGACCCAGTAATTCCATTTCAGGTATTTATCTGAAAACAAAACACTAATTCAAAAAGGCATATGTATGTATATGTTCATTGTAGCATTATTTATAATCGCCAAGATATGGAAGCAATCTAAGTGCCCATGAGTAGATGAATGAATAAAAAATATACATATACAATGGAATATTGCTCAGCCATAAAAAGAATGAAATATTGCCATTTGCAATTACATGGATGGACCTGGAGGGTATTATGCTAAGTAAAATACATCAGACAAAAACAAATACCATATTATTTCAGTTATATGTGAAACTTAAAAAGCAAAATAAGCAGTCAAAACAGAAAGAAATTCATAAATACAGAGAATATTTTGATGGTTTCCAGATGGGAGGTGCGGTAAGGAGATGGATAAAAAAAGGGCAAGGGATAATTAATCACAAATTGATAGTTACAGAATAGTCATGGGGATGCAAAGTACAGCATAGGAAATATAGTTAGTAATATTCTAATAACTATGTATGGTATCAGATGGGTAAAGAATCCAAGACATTAATACTAGCTACTGTCAGTTGCAGATACAAAGATTGATGCCTCTACCTATTTTTTCTTTCTTGCTGAGTCATGGCTATATATACACATTTTAATTAAGCTCCTAAAGGCCCTTACTAAAATAAAATTCTAAAGTAGGTTTGGAAGGTAGAAAAACCAATAATAAACTTTTTTAAAAAAAACAATAGAAAACAATTTTAAAAGCAATCCTTTTGTAATAATCTATATACCTATATAAAAGCCTAAGCGATCATTATGACTAAAAGAGCAGTCAACCAGTCATTATGATGCACACTGACACCAGGGGGCAAATGCTCAATGCAGGAGTTTCCCCCTGGTGGTCAGTGCACTCACACAGCTAACCTCCTGTGGCCAGCCAACCTCTGTGGCCCCTGCCCCTGGTCGGCTACTCCCAATAACCCTGATCAGAACCTCCTGTGGCCCCTTACCCCATCTGGCCAACCTCCCATGGTCCCTCCCCATCCCCTGCAGCCAACCAGATCAGCCCCAATCACCAGGCAGAGGGTCCCCACCCATGCACAAATTCGTGTACCAGGCCTCTAGTTTATAAAATAAAAAACACCTCACAAGATTGATTAAGGAAAATAAGGTGGAAACCCTAAAAGAATGCATAGAGAAGAATAAATGCAAATAAAAGAGATACTAATAAACTACAGGAGAGGACCATGAACCACTTTAAACCAATACATTTTAAGATGTGAACAAAATGATAAATTTCCCCCAAAAAATGTAACAAAGAAATTGACTCAAAATATTTGAAAACCTGAATTGGCATTTTAACTTTTAAAGAAATAGTATCAGGAGTTAAAAAAATATTTCAACAATAGCAAAAGGAATTCCTATCAGGAACAGACTGGTACATTTTAACTTATATTCAAGAAAAAGGTAATCCTTCTCTTATACTTATTGCTTCAGAGAACTAAAACACTGGGAAGATCCTAAAATCATTTTATGAGATTTTTGTAACTTCAAATGCCAAATCTGACAAGGACAGTACAAGAACAGAAAATTACTAGTACAGTGCAATCTTATTTAGGAACATAGATATAAGAAACCCTAATAAAATATTAGAAAATTGTGTCCAACACAGTACATCATGCAATATCACTGTAATGCAAGCCTGAATTAATATTATAAATCAATTACTATAGTTCACCACTATAAACAGGTTAAAAGAGAAAAACCATATGATTATCCTACCAAATACAAAAATAGAATTTCATAAAATACAGCTCCATTTAAAAACAAAATCCTTGACCAAGTAGAAATAAAAGAGGAATCCCTTGTTAATGCATATGAACCAAAAATCTACAGTGAACAACATATCTAAGAGTGAGAAACAACAGAAGGATTCCATGGCCACTTTGCCTAGATTCTTCCATCAGTCACTGTTTTTCAGTCCAGGAAACCACTCTTGCTTCTACAACTCAACCAAATGCCCAAGACAAATTTCAAATGGGTGTGTGTGGTATGTTGTGGGGTGGTAAAATGGCTCCTTAGAGATGACCCTCAGTTTTCAAAAACTTACTACCCTCCGAAGCAAAACAGAGTCCCTTATTTCCTAGCCCAGTATATTACCCCAAGTCCCCATCAGCACATTTAGTGAGTTTTTACCCCCCAGTACTCAGAGCAACAGTAGCCACGGGTATCCCTAGATTTCCAAGAAGACTTTTTATTTTTGTGCAAATTCAAAGTGCAAATGGAGCACTTAGAGTTCACCAGTAGTCCCTCTTTATCCACAGGAATATGTCCTAAGGCCAACCAATCTCCTGCAGCCCTTCCCCCACCTGACCCCACTCCAAATCGCCCCCCCCCCCTGACTAGGGGCAGGGCTGACTGGCTCTACCCATGGCCCCTCTCCCAGGCCACTGGCCTTCAATTGGCACCCCCCCCCCCCCACACACTCTATTCGGGGGTGGGATGGGCTGGCCCTACTGTCCACAGTCCCTCTCCATGGCTGGACCCACCCTCAACCAGCCCCAACTGCAATTGGGGGTGGGACCCACCGGCCAATCGCCCGCAGCCCCTTCCCCAGCAGTTCCTTCCCCCAGCCAGCCCAGCCCTGATTGGCCCTTACTATGTGTCAGTCATTATTCTAACTCAAGCATTCCTCAAAAACAACTCTATGATATGGGTACTCTTAATTATAGATAAAAATCACTAAGAAACAAAAAGGCTAAGACACTTGTCCAAGGTTACAATGATAGAACTGCAGAGGCGTGACTTGAACCCATACAGCAATTAAGAGTTCACACTCTGAACCACTATGCTAGGTTTCAAGAAATAGCAGAGTTTATTTTCTTTAAATAAACTTAAACTGCTCCCTGAGTCCTCAGATGAAGGGAAATTCCATCTTGGTCACTATTATGGCGCCAAATCAATGTTTGCAATTGTGTAGTTTATTAATCATCCTGTGTGCAATTCCAGGTGGATTCATATGCAGTGGCTCAGAATTTTACTCTAAAATGTCACATTACTATGTGTCTCTAAAATATAGTATTTCCTCCAAAGGCCCACCTACTTGAATGATAGCAGGTTTTATTTCTGTCAAGTTTGTAGGAACGTCATCAAGCCTCTCATTTTTAGGCTTATGCAAGAATCCCAGAGGCACAAGGCCAGGAGATTTAGGAAAGCCCCCTTGTTCTATAGTCCCCCTATTCCAATCTGGCCACTGGGGGTATGTTTATTGAACAATCCAGATTGGCGCCTTAAACTCAGAAGCTTTGCTGGTTATATACTAAGCTTGATCTCGGGGGTCAGTGTCAGGACAGAGTACCACAGTACTTGGCACCCAGCCTCAGTGGTACACCACCCATCCAGTACCCCAGAAACTCTGACAGTCCTTGCGGTCTCAGGAGGCAGCAGGGTGCAGAAGGTCTCATATACCCATCCTCATTCCCATCCTGGGAAAAGTTCTCCAAACCTTTTTCCTCCCAGCTCTGCCCAGTTCCTGGAAGTCCTCCTCTCCTTAGACCAGTGGTTCTCAAACTTTCTAATGCCATTATCCTTTAATACAGTTCCTCATACTGTTTCACAACTGTAATTTTACTACTGTTATGAATCGTAATGTAAATACCTATGTTTTCTGATGGTCTTAAGCTCTACAGCAGTGGTTCTCAACAGTTAGCAGGGTCGCCTAAGTCCATCGGAAAACACAGATATTTACATTACGATTCATAACAGTAGCAAAATTACAGTTATAAAGTGGCAACAAAAATAATTTTATGGTTGGGGTCACCACAACATGAGGAATTATTTTAAGGGTCATGGCATTAGAAAGGTTGAGAACCACTGCCTTAGACAATCCGATTTCACTGCTCCGTGAATCTACCTTCAACAAAAGTTCTCAGTGGGCATTGTTTTTTCTTTGGCAACTTTTACATCTGGCCCTGTCACACAAAAGCCATTATTAACTTCCCACAGTAAGGAAAAAAGACTTGGCTGCTATCTTGGAAAATGAAAGGGAAAATTACCTAGAGCCATAGAACAAAAGACAAAGTATTATTTCAATAAGTTATCCTACCCATTATGTACATTTACTTTAAAAGTGGTTGTAATGGATATATCTCAAAATAGTAATAGTGTGTATCAGGAACTTTTGAGCTTTTAAATTACTTTTTTTTTCCCCTTTTAATCATAGTTTTCAAGTTTTTCCACAAGGTACATTTTGAATTTTTTCAAATGTTGACTTTTTCACTTAAGTGTTCACTTTGGAGTTTTTATTAACTAACTCGAAAGTTAAAGTTTTCCCTAATTTAAGAATGTCAAGAAAACGTTGCAGTTTGAAATCAGATAAATATATCTCTATAGTATATGTGGTATGTGATTTTAGTGAATAGTGATTGTATATACCAGGTTCCATTTTAACTTAAAAAAAAAAACTTTAGGGAAAATAAAAACTAAAAATACTCTGGTTCCTGAGAAAAAAAGAGGAAAGGACCACCCACTCACTGAGAAGTGGTAAAATGAAAGTCACATCCATTAGGTCCCCATTCACATAGTAAAATAGACTCAAAACCACTTTAGTTTGTCTTGTCTTACCTCAATTACTATCTTAGAGGAAAACTTCTTTTCATTATTCAAAAAATTAGTGGAATTCAGAAACAATGAACATTTTATTGTGGTGGACCTAGTACACTTTATATCACTTCCAATGACACCAGTGACAAGCCACGGTTTGACTAGTAAGATTAAAATTTATCTCACAGCTATTCAATTCCAGTGCATTGAGGTTTTATAGCCAATTTCCCAAAATAGATCATCCCTCCTGATGCTGAAGGTTAGACAGTTTTGAGTGTGTGTGTATGTATGTGTATTTTTACAGAAAAGTAAAATAGACCACCCCAGAAGTTAGGATATTTCTATTATATTTTTAGGGCATAAATAGTTTTTCCAGAAGTTGGGGAGTAAAAGTCATAATAGTAAGTGCTGAAATTTTCCATATTTTAATGGTTTTCCTAGAAGAATAGAAAAATAAGGTTCTTGAGAATTATACTGTATTCCAAAGATAAGTGTTTAATCAGCTGGCTTCCAAACATAGTTTAGCTGTGAGGCACTAAATTAGAATTCTCGCACATTTTTAAGGATAGCTTGTTAGCAGTGCATTCTTGATATTGATTTGAGTTGGTCAGAGTAACCAACTGCTTCTAACCTTGGTTTTAATTATAATTTACTTTTAATTTAACACTATGAATTTAGTTTTTTAAAGGCTACAGTGACATATATTTGAATTAAGAGTGGGTTTTTTTGTTTGTTTTTGGTGGGGAGAGTTAGGATATACTGTACAGTAAATTGTATCTAAAATATATATGCTATAAACTCCAAATATGAAACATTCACACCCTACAGATAAATTCCCTGTTCTCAGTGTCCTCTGACTCCATCACTTACCACCACCGCCACTAAACAGTGCTACTCACTATTATTAAAGTCCTTTACCAGTATATAATGTAAATGGCCATGGCTTTTGATTAGATAAAAATTTTACAAAAACTCTGATTGCCACAACTCTATACTTTTAAACGTAGAAGTTAATTTAAATAGAGAGAGGAGTAAATTACCACCACTCCCAATTTAAAACATCTTAAACATTTTGAAGGTAAAAAAAATAAGAAGAACACTAAAAGAAAAAAAAAACAAGATGTGGTGTTTTCTCAAAGATATATCTAATTTTTAAAAAAATATATTTTATTGATTTTTTTTGCCCCCCTCCCTCCCTCCCATACATACCCTCCCTCCCCAGAGTTTTATGTCCATTGGTTGTACTTATATGCATGTATACAAGACCTTCGGTTGATCTATTATCTCCCCCAGATCTTCCTCCCCTCTCCACTGTAATTTGACAGTCTGCTTGTTGCTTTAGTGTCTCTATATCTATCTTTTGGTTCATCAGTTTATAATGTTCTTTATTATCCATAAATGAGTAATTTTAATCTTGAGATAAGTTTAAAATGTTAATATAAGTTAAAAAAATAAGACCTGATCTCATATTCACATCTCCTTTTTTTTTTTTGCTTTTAAATTATATTTCTTTAAAAATGTATTGTATTTTAATTTCTTTACCTTAAAAAATGTTTACTCAAACTTTTGATTAAACAACAAAAAAAAAAGTTAAAAGGAAACCTTTAGAAGACTATGAAATTAGCATTAGAATCACAAACAGAGCTATCTGGGGGGAAAGAAAAAGGCTACATCCCTGGCTCTTGTGGCTCAGTTGGTTGGAGGGCCATCCTGTATGCAAAAGTTTGTGGGTTTGATCTCTGGTCAGGGCATATAACTAGGCTTCAGTTCGTGGTGCATACAGGAGGCAACCGATTGATGTTTATCTCTGTCACTCTCTCTCTAAAAATCAGTAATAATATATCTTTGGATAAAGATTAAAAAAGCTACATTAGTAGAGAATGAAAGCAAGAAATTCTTAGTAAAGTTGTGATAGACTCAATGGCCTTCAATGAAGTCCACACCTCCCAGAAATCTACCTTGTAGACTCTGGGCTTAGTATGTAACTAACCTTGGCCAATGCGACACTAGCCCCTGTAAAGTACACAGAGACCTGGCAAGTGCTTGTGCATTAGGACTTGCGTTTCTACAATGCTTCTTCTTGGAACCCAATCCTGGGGATATCCAAGGAGCCCAGATAAAGGATAACTAAGATACCAGCTATGCTTCCCGTCAGGGGCCAGGACCAATTACTAGTGATGTGAATGAGACCTTTTGAACCTTTTAATCATCTCAGTGTCCCTGAAGAATCAATATTAAACAGAAGAACCTCCAGTCATACCACAGATTTACAAGAAATAAATTGTTACTGTGTTAAGCCACTGTGTTTTAGGATGGTTTGTTTCATAGCAATAGCTATCTTTGTAAAAAGAAATACTGTAATGCTTAGAAAATTTAAGTAATTTTTCTAAGGTCACAAGTAGGTAAATTTTGGGTCAGGATTCAATACAAGATCTCTATGACTTGAAACCCATGTTCTTGGTCCCATGCTGTCCACTGTCAATATGTAAATTAAAAAAAAATAAGGAAACTCCTTTTTTTTTTTTTTCTCAACAGGACAGATCATATAGCTTCCTTTTTATAATAAGCAGCAATACATAGAATCCTTTATCTTATACCTGAGGCCAGAGACCCCATCTGGATCCCACTTTAGAGCTTTGTAGACAAACTACTCCAGAGAGGACATGACTTATCCTCCACATAATCAGTATTCTCTGGGTGGCCAATCCACACCTGCTCCACTGAACAGATAGAAACTGAGACACCACAGATGTTTGGCACATTTCTCAACTAAAAAAACGAAAAAAATAAAAAGTTATGTCATTTCTTAGAGAAAGATGTAGAACTTACTTCATTAAACATTTGAATGTAATGGGCCAGAATTTCTCTGTCCACACTTAATTTTGTGATATAAATTTTGAAGGAGAATTAGGGAGATATATGTTGAGACAGTATGGTCCATGGACAATTCCAGTCAATAAAGTAAAACTAAAATGGCCTTCTACAAAAAGAAAATGTATGAATTATCAAAAAGTAAATGAAAAGTATTCATTAGACCTCTGGGGAATTCAAATTAGAGAGAGATATTACTACACATACACCAAATGGCTAAAGTTAAAAACATCAAATATTTGTCAATATATGTAGCAAAAAGAATATTGATAGAAAGTTTATTCATAATAGCCAAAAACAAAAACAAACAAAAACAAAACAAAACTGGAAACAGCCTAGGTTTCTATCAGCAGCAGAATGGATAAACAAATTGTGCTGTATCCATGCAATGGAACACTCTGTGGTCATGAATTGACACTACTCAGAACTGCTGGGGGTAGCACAATTCACTCACAGCCCCAGCTGTTGTCCCTCTGGATCCACCCTTATGCTTCTGGTAGCTGCTTCTAGCAGATGACAGAAGGAAGACCTTGGGACTCCTTCAACAGGCAACTCTGGCTTGAGGACTAGCCATCAGCCTGCCTGAATCTTTTGCGGAGCTGCTCTGCAGTATGAAACTCTTCCTATCAGTCCTTCCATCTTCCTCTCCATCACAGGTGTCAGACCCACAAGACCATCTGAAGGCTCTCCCTATCTACCCTGTCCCCCTTTCTTTATCATTGACAAGTATTTCCCTCAACAAATCTTTTACACATCTAATCCTGTCTTTCTCAGATAATCTATACTAACACAATTAATCAGTGACAAATGGAAATTAGTTCCAGGGATGAATCTCAAAAACACTATACAGATTAAAAAAAAATAAGACTCAAAGGAATAAATATTATATGAATCCATTTAGAGCAGATAAAACTAAATCTATCATGTGGAAAAAATCAGAACAATGACTGTCTCAAGGATGGGCTTTAACTGGGATAGAACTTTCTATGGAGATGATAATATCCTCTCTTTTGATACTGGTTTAAATTGCATAAAACTCACGTAACGGTAGGTTTACTATTTCTACATTTTATCACATGAAAATTTTACCACAAAACAAGAACTATAAATAAATATTAAACTTTAATTGATAATGTGTGCTAAAATATACTAATTTCCAAAAATAGTTACATTTATCAAAAAAGCAAGGTGGTTTGATGGATGGATAAAGGATGAATAGATGGACAGATATGTAACAAAATGTTAATGGCAGAATCCAGGCGAGAATATGTTGGTATTTACTGTAAAATTCTTTCAACTTTTCAGTATAGTTACAAATTTATATAACAAGTCCCAGACACTGCAGATTAATTAAAAATCTGATAGACTTCAAGAGGCCAAGTATCAAAAAAAATGAGAGAAAATGTAATGGCCTCAAACTACAAGCTAGGAAATAATGAAAGGGTAAAATAAAGGCATTTTCAGGTTAAGAATCTCAAAACTTTGCCTATAAATAATCTTTTCTCAGTACGGTATGCTCCACCAATACAAAAGAGTAAACTAAGAAAGAGAAAAGTATGGCATCCAAGAGAAATTCAGTAAAGGGCAAAATAAAGAGCTTTCTCAGGTTTCTTTCTTTTTAAAAAATAAATTGTTATTGATTGCAGAGATGAAGGGAGAGGGAGAAAGAGATAGAAACATCAAGGTAAGAGAGAATCATTGATTGGCTGCCTCCTGCACACCCCCTACTGGGGATCAAGCCCACAGCCTGGGCATGGGCCCTTGACTGGACCCTTCGCAGGTGACCTCTATTCACTGAGCAAAACCAGCTGGGGTCACTCTCAGGTTTAATGTGACAAGAAGCCCAGGTTCATAGCTGTGCAGCTGATCTAGATAACAAATACTGTAGAACCCAATACTCAAAATGAGATGTCACTCAAGAAAAACAAATGAAATTGATAGGTTATCTGTTGTGTTTGTTATTTTACTGTGAGTATTCATAGACCAGAGGAATTTGGTAATTAGTAATATATATATAAAATAAGCAGAAACATAAAAAGAATTATAAGAAAAACAAAAAGCTTTACAAGAATATCACTATATTACAAACTCAGCTTATGACAATATTAATGGAGTCAAAGGAATGCAGACAATATAGACAAGTAAAAATTATGCTATAACTATTTTGGAAGTGATGGGAAATGGAAATTGTGGGCATAGTGCGTGAGTGGCGGTAAAAGAAAATTAAATATTTTATCTTTCATAGTTGGAAATCAATAGCTAATACTTATAAATAAATAAAAATCAAGAGATCCAGGTTATTTGAATAAGAAAAAAATTTAAAAATATAGCAGAAGAAAGAGCCGATAATCCTCACCCCTGAAAGCAGAAATTGGGAGAGATAGTGTGTGAATTCAGTGGCTATTTATTGCCTATTGTCTTACTTGGCTTATTTATTTATTCATTCATTTTGATTGAGAGATAGAGACTTGTTATTCTACTTATTTATGCATTTATTAGTTGACTGGTGATGGAACCCTCAACATTAGTATATCAAGATGATGCTATAACCAACTGTGCTACCTGGCTAAGGCCTCACTTGGCATTAAAAGGTACATATATACATTTGTTTGCTTTGATAAATATTAAAATTTAATTAAAAGTTTTTTTCTGTGTAGTGCAACTAAGGATATAGTGTACTAGGCTTATTTTTCCATACTCTATCCATTGAGATGCCAGATATTCCTTGGTATATCAAGATTTAAGAAAACAGGAAGGCCACAGTGGACTTAACCATGCTTGAACTCACCAATACACTCTCTTCAGTCCCTGGAGGGCCCAGAACTCCCTTCTATTGCCAAGGTTTTTTATATAATTAGTGTGGATAGCACCAGCATCTTTAAAAGGTATTTTCATGATTGCTCGTTGGGGGATGCTAGTGGGATAAATGCCCAGTGAATCAGCTTCCCTGGTTCAGTAAAATGTCTATAATGTGGCACTTAATCCTCAGAGGGAAAGGAGGCACAGTTACTATAGCAATCATAAAGTTCCAACCTAGATATTTTTGGCAATGGTTAAGCAATTCATGGGATTTCTGGAGTTGAAAAAGATGGAAGTCATGCTTAATTTATGAAAAAACTTGTGGGTTTGATAAAAATATCACCAAAATAGAAATTAAATTTTCTACCTTCCACTCAATTCCTAGAACAAGATCATTTCACAAACTCATGTCTCCATTAAAGAAGAAGAGCTAGTAACCTTAAACAATAATCCTATCTAATAAAAGGATAATATGCAAATTAACTGTCACTTTGTCACAAAGATGGCGGTGCCCATAGCCACAAGATGGTGGCATCCAGTCCTCTAAGCCCCGCCGGAGTGTCCCAGTCCCGGGGGAGAAGGGGTTGGTGGCTGCTGAGAGCTAGCAGTGTGAGCAGTCTGGCAGAATGCCTCTGGGCCACAGAGAGCCTCTGGGCAGCAGGTGCAGGCGGCCAGGCCCTGCAGAAAGCTACTGGTGCACGGATTCTGCTACTTCATGCAGCTTCGGCTGGGGTTTCCGTGTCCCCACTTACCTGGAGGCAGTGCATCGGGGTGGCACTCGGGGACTTGTGGCCATCCCGTGGCATGCCAGCCACTTGGGGTGGAACTCTGGGACTCAGACCCGAGGGGCAGAGCCTGGAACCGTGGGAAGGAGCACAGGTGCTGGCACTGTAGGTAGGGGTGCGGCCTCACCCAAGCCCAGAGATTATGGGAGGGGTAAACTCAGGCACAGGAATTACTAGAGTTAAAAGCAGGGACATGGGCACAATGGACAGACGTGGAGTCAGCAGAATGAATGTGAACACCAGTAGAGAGGAGGGGCCACAGAGTAGTAAATGCAAGGACGTACCCTGAACGTGAGGGGACGCCAGGTCCATAGGGTGCAGCTTTGCTGCCCTCAGAGGCTTCACAAAGAAAGTCCTACCAGAAGGAGGTTTGAACCCAGGTGGAGGGCAGGGGTGGGGCCAAGTTACCACGCAAGCGCTCAAGACCATGGAAGAGACTCTGAACAAAGCTGAGGTGCCCTTAGAAGGCATGGCCAGGGCGTGGCTTAAGGTGTTGTTGGGCGGACTGGGGCAAAATGTGAATAAGCAAAATGACGTGACCAGCATGAGGGGTGTAGTGAGATGTAAGAGGTATAGCCAAGATGGTTGCCCAAATGAACCTCGTCCCAGTAGCAAGTACAGAGGTTTGTGCTCAAAGCATTCAAGAATGGTCCCATGGCATTGGGGGGGGGGGGGGGAGAAGAGGGGGTAGAAAGGGAGAGGGGGAATGGATCCTAGGTATTGCCCTATATTGTATGATGGGCTACTAGTAAAATCATAAATAACAAATTTAGAGAAGAGGTACATTGCATAAGCTTAGATTCTAAACCAAGCCCTTCGATTCTAGAATCAAGCTCCTGGATTCAAATTCTGGCTCCACTATTTACTAGCTATTTGACTTTTGGTATTTACCAAGTTAACACTGTTATAGAAAAAGGAAAATACCTAAATATGTAGAGAACTGTCTAAGAGCCAATACTAATTCCTGCGTACTAGTGCTATCTGGATTCTAGCGCTATCTACTACTATCCATAGAATGAAAGCTAGTGGGCATTTTATTCACCTCAAGGCAAGCCAGGTCTTGGCACCTCACACAACACTGCTTTTAAGACATTTACTTCATATGACCAGCAGTTTTATAATGGATCCATCATCTAGATTCAAAAAGAGGTAAATAGGCTAGTAAGTATTGATTTAAGTCATCATGTGGGAGAAATACCTTGAAAATTCATGGTGCAGTTCTGTAGATACTGTAACTGTTCTGAACCAGCAAGCAGTATAATGATTCTGTTTTTCTGAAAGCCAAATTGCATTAGTCTGGGAACCAAGGGGTAGAAAGACGGTGCTATTCACAATTACCTAGTGACTAGTTACACCTTGCAAAAATTTATTTTCCATCTCGTCATCCACAGGCTCTGCTGATGCTGAGATTATATTGATCTATATATCTTTATCTATATCTATCATCTGTCTATCTATCATCTATTTATCTGTCTGTCTGTCTGTCTGTCTATCTATCTATCTATCTATCTATCTATCTATCTATCTAGACTTGGTGCATGAATTTGTGCACAGGTGGGGTCCTCTGGGTGACCTGCAGGTATTGGGCTGAAACCCACAGTCCAATGCTGCCTGCAGCTCCTACTTGCTGCTCCAACTCATCCCGGCCCAACTGTGCCTGCCACAGACTTGTGCCAAATCAGTCCCAATTGGGAGACGCTCGTGCTGCCACAGCAACACTCACCAACCATGCCCTGCATATGGTGCCCTCCCAAGGGGAGTGGTTTGCAGGACTGGGCTGAAACCAGCTCTCCAACATCCCCGGAGGGGTCCCAGATTGAGAAGGCACAGGCCACGCTGAGGGGACCCCAGGTGGTCAGTGCACATCATAGTGAGTGGTTGAACAGCCTTAGCATATCTTTAGCATATTACACTTTCATTGGTTGTTCTGCCATTCAGTCTATTTGCATATTACCCTTTTATTATATAGGGGTGGGGAGGGAGGAAGGAAGGAAGGGAGAGAAAGAGAGAGATCATTAGTTTTAGAGTTTTTAGCCTAGTTTGATTGACTCTAATTCTCAAGGAAAAACAGGATTGCTGTATACAATGGGAGCAGGAAGGAGAATAAACAGAACACCTTCTCATATTACCAAGCACAGCACTAAAAGTTAATCAAAGACTTTGGCAATCCATTCAGGCAGAACCACCAAAAGCTTAGATCCCTCAGAAATGAAGTTTTTGGGGGCCACAACTGGGTAAAGAATCCCAGACTGCTGAGGTGCTAGCGGAGGGTAAAGCAGACAGACAGCTGTTTGGTGGAAGAAAAACATCATAAATACCAGCTTTGCCAGTTGCAGAAACAAAGACTGCTGCCTCCACCTATTTTTGCTTCCTTGTTGAATCGTGGCTATATTTACACGTTTTAATTAAGCTAAATTTTCTTTGTTGGAAATAATTAATGATGTAATACATACCATCACTGGCAGAATTCTGAAGTGGGATTGTGCAAAACTAGAGAAAACTGACACCATCCGGAGATTCTGGACTTGGAGCCTGACTCTAGGGCTTCTCCTGATGTGGAGGGAAGGAGCACATTTTAATGGTATGTGGAAGTTACATTATGTTAGGTGAAGGCCTTTTTAAAAAGTAAACATGTACAGAACAAATAAAGGTAGTCAAAAGGTAAAGGCATATCTGTCATTTGTTGGCTACACAAACCCTTCCAGTCTGGAAGAGTCCTCACTGTGAAAGCCTCGGGGAGATAGAGGCCCAAGGAAGCCAAGTATGCCTGTCTCCACCCCAGCAGCAACGGCAGGCAGAGGGGTGCCCGATCTCAGCAATCAGGCTTTCCTCCCCAGCTTTTGAATCTCCAGTGAGTGATGCAGAGATGAAGTTTATGGTACAGTGTTCAGGGGAGGGATGGGCAGTGATAGTAGCTTTACTGTTGGGACACTGTCAGCAGCGCCAGCGCAGTGTTCTAACCAGAGCATTTCAGAGGTCAGACTCTGCCTGTGGTCCCTCTTCCTGGCCTCCCCTTGTTTCCTACCTTTCCAGTCAATTCCGTCTCTTTAAAGCAGGCAGAGTTGTTTTCCATTGCTTGCAACCAAGAGCCAAGTGAGACAAACTGTTTCACTACTTTAGAAGAAAGGCAGCCGCCACTTTGTGGAGCTAGCTATATGAAAACAGGAAGGGAAGAATATATGGTTTGGTTCAAAGAGGCCCTTTCCAACCAGGAACTAAATATGTCAGACAGTCAGATGACATTGAGTCAAAATCTTTGCCCCAAGCTAACGTAAGTGAGAGAAAAAAGAGATGGGGAGGGGGGGGCGTGCACTGAAGGATTTATGACTGAGACCTGGAAATGCCCCACCCCATGCCAGCCCAAGCATCAACTCTAATGCATTCTCTGTTCGACAAAGATGCCAACCACATATGCACTAGGTTTGTATGTGATTTCAGGGATTCATGGATCCCAAAAGACCTTTCCTGTCTTAGATGCCCCCAACAAAGTCATTCAAAAGATAATAAGTAATTAAATACAGGGACAATACCCCTAATGGAATCCCCAAATTAGATATGAGTAATTAAACTATTGATTAATTCTTAAAAACTGCACAGAACTGAGCATTACATTTAGCAAGACAATGGAAAGAAACAAAATCTACAAAGTACATTCTTGTTAGTCAAGGCACCAACTCAAGAACTATATAAATTTTCCACATAAATATCTTTTCTTTACAATGTAATAACTATACATAAAATGAAGTTTTGCTACAGAGTGTAATACTTGTATTAACTCCTCTTTATTTGGTCCATTTTAAAATATCCTCTTTCCTTTTACAATATCCAAATGAAGTTTTTGTCTTTTCCTATTCCAGCTTTTTTTGTTCCAAATGGACTAGTGCCCAGCATTGCTGAAGGGAGAATTTCTACTCTGGAGTCAGTGGCTTCCATAGAGGCCAATAATTCAAGTTCCCTCTGTTAATTTAAATCTAGCACCGGAAATAAAGCGTTGTTCCTGGCCAGCTATCCTCTCTCAGTCAGATTCAGCTGAACTTACTTGAACGTGAAGCAAGGCAGCATGGTACCCAAATGCAATTTCTTTTTCAAAAGTCCCTGGTGAGCCCCAGCCTTCTCCTGCACTCCCTCTCAGTAGGAGGCAGTACAGTCAGTCAGGTCCCCCAAAACAAAGAGGTAGAATTGAGTTGGCTCCTACCTCCACCCTCCTCACCAATCCTCTCAAAGCTGCCCACTTCTCTTCATTCCTTCCAGCAGACTGTCATATCCCACAGGGACTGCAAGCAGTAGCCGCTCAAGCCCTCTGGAAGCTTGAGTCACTCTGCCCTAGTACACCTGTTGACTTTTCTAAAGTCACCAAAATGACTTTTCTAAAACAAATCATTCTTCTGTTTAAAAATATTCAATGGCTACCCACTGCCTTAGGAAGAAGTCCAAACACCTTAGCATACATGCAATGCCCTACAAAATGTAATCCTCTACTGCCAATCGCGTATAATTGTTGATACTTCTTGTGATTCCACCTGCATTTATTTCCACCACATGTATTGTTTTTCTTGTGCCTGAGGCATCACCTGGGGGAGGCTGTGGAGACAATGCTTTAAATGTCTTTCCCTCCCTTGCACTTATTCCATTAGCTAAATCTGCTCCAGCTTCTAACTGGATTGCCTCTGCCATATGCCTCTCAATTGCTCAAACCTCAGGACTGTGTAAAAAGCTCTACAGAGTCAGCTTACCTAACACCCAGTAAGCAATAAATAGCCTCAGAGTGATTTATAAACGTGGATGTTGTTCTATTATTATTTTCCCTTCCATAAGTAGACGCACTATAGGCAATAAGATTTTCTTCTTGTTTTGTTTTACAGAATTTTGTTCCTTGTCCCTTCATGTTTCATTTTTATACTAAAGCAATGCCTTAAAATGCCTTAAATTTATTTTTAGACAAAACAGAATAGCCAAGCAGACTGATGAGGAAAAAATATTGTTGAATATAGAAGATAGGACTATTACATTTTGAAATTGCACTTTGTCGTTTGATACTAAAGAAATAATAATAATTTACCATCTTTGAAAAGAATGGAGCTTGTTTAGATCAGTGAGAGTTAAGACATTCTACCACAACCAGGGGTTATATGTAGCAAACTTTATACATAAACATTCAGAATAATTTTTTGGCAAGAAAATTCCTTGTTTTCTCTTGGTTTTTCAAAGACCTGACATTCACATCTGTCAGCCCTTGGCTCACCATACATTTCAACTTTGCAATTTTGGCTCAAAATTGAGGCTTGAAACCATACCCTATTTCAAAAGAGAATGCACATTTGAATTGAAAATGCAGATATTCAAACCTGCCTTCCTGAGATTTCCTCTGCAATGCAGGTAGAAAGGAAGAGTCGTAGCGGCTGTTGTGTGTTTTCTCTGAGGTCTGAGTAGAAAAGTAAGTGCAACTGGAGAACAGGAAGCATTTGTGAAGACATCACCAAATTCCATTTTTAAGAGAGCTGTCAACTTTTCAGTATGCTTTAGCTTAAAATATGTGGAAAGGAAAGACTATTAATGGTGATGAGTTAATTCATTCTTACAATATCTGTGGTAGAAGATGAATTAAGACTGCTGGAATTCTGGGTTCATTTCATTTAAGGAGATGAGATAAGAAGTGTTTAGCATTCCCTTTTAGAATTGTTATAGAAACACGATAGCAACAGAAATTCTATAACTGTGTATGTTTTGAAAACAACAATTTTCTCTCCTGTAAACTTTGTAAACTATGAGGAAATAAGTGAAAAGTTGAATGTCTGAAAGATTAAGTGTCCATATGCTTCTTCTAAGTCTTACATTTTTAATTTTGTAACATTTTTAATTAAGAAAAAACTTATTCATAGGAAAAGCATAAGGTGTTAATTTTCCATGTTAATGTAAAATATTGATGAAAGTTAGGAAATTATGAAAGATTTGAATCACAATATTGTGAAGGCTTTTCTTATGGTCAAATCTCATAGTTGGAAATTTGTGTGTGTGTTTTTAAATGTGTTTATAAGTTCCATTTGTATGTCAAAGTCCAGTAGTCACATACCTTACCATGAATGCTAACATGAGTTAAGAACAGATCCTGAAAATAAATTTCCTAAAATATTTTTATTATTTTTATTTCACTTAAAAATAAAGGAAAGTAATAGTCCCCATAAGAAAATGAGCAGTGGTTTAAGTATTTAATGGAAAATCCTTTAGTCATTAATATTTGAGAGTCCTAATTTCTGCCTGTCTCTTTGGTATGATCCTACTAGAGGCCCAGTGCACAAATTCATGCACAGGTGGGGTCCTTTGGGGTGACCTGCAGGGATTGGGCCCCAGCTGTGCCCCTCAGGTTCACAGCCCCAGCTCACATCCCCAGCCTCACAGCCCTGCAGCCCCACATGGCACCCCCCTGTGGCCTGGCACCACCCTTCTCACACTCCACCATCCCGTCTGCAGGGTGATTTATTGGGGCCGGGTCCCCGGCCTGGCTCCTTCAGCATCTGGGAGCCAGGTGGCAGCCCTGCCCCTGCTGCCAATGCTGGCCACTCTCTGTGGGGCAATCGGCAGGGCAATTGGGCCCCTACTCATACCCACCTTGGCCTAGCACTGCCTGATCACCTGCTCCACCATCCTACCACAGTTCTTGTTGGGGCCCATCGGGGCTGGCTTCACCTCCACTGCCACCTGCTTGCCAGCACCGCATTACCAACACCCACCATCTTCCACACCACCCCCTGGTGGTCAGCGCACATCATAGCGAGTGGTCGAACTCCTGGTTGAACAATTTGCACATTAGGCTTTTATTATATAAAATTATTTAAAACTAGGAAGGTGGCTTGACTGACAGAAGTCTTTATGAACTCATCAAGCAGAAGAAAGCAGGACAGAGGATGTGCTATGATTTCCCTAGTGCTCAACATTATAATTCCTTTATTATAACACGAGACTGGTATTGAATGTGAGAGCGCAGTTTCATCACTGATGTTTATGCATTTTGAAACCATTAGTGAATTAAAAGACACTGTAGTTTGTCCCATCTGGGGGAAGTTAACAATTCACACAGAAGTTTCATATTACACATCTTAGGATGATCACTCTTAAGGGACTCAGTGAGGACTGGAGTTTCTATAATAGATCTGAGCTGCCTGTAGTTGAACCTAAAGAGAGTTTTCAAAGACTACTGCTATATTCGGCCCTTTAAATAATCCCTTTTTAAGAGAAAAGATGATGAAAATCATTCCAATTTATTTGTTCTGTCCAGTTTAACTGGAAAAGGGAGATAAGTTGATTATTTCAGGTACTGACTGAACAAAACACTGTGGATTGTTAATCTCATGTGAAGTAATATTGCACAACAGTTTCAAACTCTCACACAGAAGTGATGAAATTATCATGCCAATGATAACTAGTCTTCATAGTGTTTGTTCTATAACATTGAAAACATTGGAGTTTTGACTGTAGAAAAATTTTAATGCTAGGACAATGAATGCTTTTAACTTTCCTTTGGGTATCTCATGAAGTTATGCCATTTCTTCCACTCTTAGGAAGCACTAGAGAAGGACACATAGCATCTACGATTTTTCATGTTGTATTGATATATGTATTCACTCTGAGATCTAAGGAAAGCTTCTACCTCATTTTACCTTCAGTACTGCAATCCCTTGGCTTTACTTACCACCTCACTATTTTCTCTGATTACTCAACAGTGAAATATCAATGAAAAAGAATATTTATTCAAATTTCACCATTATAAATCCATTTTACTAACTGGAGAAAATATTTTATTGACTAAATAGTTCTGGAGAGACACAAACCACTACCAAAAGCATCGTTTGGCAGGCAAAATGGTGTAGCAGGAGAATGGTAGTTTGGCTTCAATTCTAGTCAAGATCATTATTTCTTAGTTGTATGAGAAGGGAAGGTTATTGTTAATTGATAGTCAATTTATCCATTCATTCCATTTCTAATCCCCCAAAGCTAATGGTAAAGTTTCAGACTTTATCATTAATTTAAAGATCATCATTTCCCCCCACTTTGACTCTCAACAAATTATAAACTACTTACTTAACTGGAAAAAAAAAAAAAAGAGGTACTAAAAATTACCTTAAAACCTCTTTTTACTGAACCTCCAATTGCATCTATAATGCTTCCCTATGCATCATAATTAGCATATCTATATCTATAATATATCTATCTATCTACACACCCACACACACACACACACACATACATGGAGGTAATTGACAAAGTATTTGTTTCATAGCTTTCTGGAAAATTAAGTTTTTATTTAAGTATTTGGAGATAATTTACTGTATTTTTTGGACCATAAGACGCTCCGGACCATAAGACGCACCAGTTTTTAGAGAAGGGAAATGAAGAAAAAAAGATTCTGAAACAAATAGTGTCCTAAAATATTTTATGTGCATTAAAACCCAACATCACAGTCATAAACACATGTAATCAACCCTGTAAAGTAAACAGCAGCATTTAGAACCATTTTAGAGCCGGGCAAGCACACAGAGACCACACAGAGCCGGGCAAGTAAAAAAACTTTTTTTTAAAAGTATATGTGTAGGCTATATTTGGACCATAAGACGCAGGGACTTTTCCCCCCCACTTCTGGGGGGAAAAAAGTGCGTCTTATGGTCCGAAAAATACAGTACTTGAATTATTGATCTTTTAAAAGTTGCACAAATATGAGCAAGTAGTATCAGCTAAGTTTGGCTTTTCCATGGTGGCAATCTTGTATTTCCTTCTGGGAGGCTGAAGAGTAGAAATTTTTCATTAGTAGTATTTAATTGAGTAATCCAGCTTAAAATATTTAATTTTAAATTATTCTAGTAGATATGAATTTCTCATATTTCAAATATGAGTGAGAAATGTAACTTTATTTTTTATAATTTATATCCTATGAAATAAACATATAGTCTAATCTAGTGCTCAACCAGCATAATCGAGCTTGCTGATATCAACAGAAATGGGAAGAACTCTGGGCTGTCAAATCCAGATGATGGCAGAAGTACAGTGTGCATCCTTATTATCAGGGGATAAATTCAAAATAATGAATGACCAGTAGAGCACAGGCATCAAGAATCAAAATGTACACTGGCCACTACAAAGTGGAATATAATTGAAATAATATCCCTGATTTTCATATCAAGCAAAAGACTCAACAAGATTATGCAAATTCCAAGAATGCCAGACATATAGAAACCTCTAGCTGAAGTTTATTAATCATGGAATTACAGAAATATCATTATTAGGTAAGCAGGTTTCACTAGATCTATATAACCAAAAATATTCTAGACACCAACTTGAGCCACTAACACTACAGTCTTTGCCCCTGAGCCAATTCCCTGTACTTAAAAGCCCATGGTTGCGGACACATCCCCGGTAGGGGGTGTGCAGGAGGCAACTGGTCGATGTTTCTCTCTCATCGAGGTTTCTAGCTCTCTATCCCTCTCTCCTCCTCTCTGTAAAAAATCAATAAAATATATATTTAAAAAAAAAATCACACCTACTTAAGGAAACTTTACTCTAACACTATATGTAGGTTCTCTAGTTCTTCCTCCCAGCCCCTCCCAAACAATAAAGAAAAATACCAAAACCTTATAGACAGTATTGGTTCTCTAGTTCTAGCAAACCTAAGTCCAGATAGTCAGATAGTCAGAGTGAGGCTTGTGGTTTCCATTACCAAAATGAAGTTCTTATTCCCAAGACCAATGGAACAACAAACCCATCCAATGGATACTTTCCAAGCTTATTGGTGTATACCTGAATGGACATTTTTGGCCACTGGCATAATCCCTTTGCTAGCTCTCTGACCCATGATGACGTAAAGGCATTATAGTAGGAAAGGCCAAATGTAAGATATAAGTATTCTTCAAGCCAGGGCCTACCAGTAATACTAATTTCTCACAATACATATAAGTTTCAGGCTTATGTGACAGTCCAGTATGGGTATTTCTGGATGATGGCATTCATCTACATAGTGATTCAGAGATATAGAATCTTTGCCTCTTAAATCTCTGCAGTGATTTTCAACCTTTTTCATTTCAGGGCACACATAAACTAACTAGTAAAGTTCTGCAGCACACCTCAAAAGGTAATCTAACAAACAAACAAAAAAAAGGTATGATTTTGATTTATTTACCAAAAAATAATAGCAATTGCCTACCCCCCTCTTTTTAAAAAAAATTTATTTCATTGATTTTTTACAGAGAGGAAGGGAGAAGGATAGAGAGCTAAAAACATCGATGAGAGAGAAACATTGACCAGCACCTCCTGCACACTGCCCACTGAGAATGTGCCCGCAACCAATGCACATGCCCTTGACCAGAATCGAACCCGAAACCCTTCAGTCCACAGACTGACACTCTATCCACTGAGCCAAACCAGTTTCGGTACCACCCCCCCTTTTTTTTTTCTTATTTGCTCCCAAGTGACATTAAAAAAAAAAAAAAATCAGATGTCTATACTTGTATATAAAGATTTCTGATACCAAGAATTAACCAATCGGATGCAACCTTATCACATGATGTGACCAATAAGATGCAACTCTATTATATGACCTATATATTTATGGTTCAAGACAGGGCATTCACATTTGATGACTAATGTGTTGGCTGTTGTGCTTGTTTGTTTTTTAATTTGACAATCTAAGGGGGAAAAGGTCAATACCCCTGACTAAATAGTCAGGTGTAGCATGGAGCACACCAGTTGAAAATCACTGCTCCTTGAGTACTGTCATCCTCTGCATCCACATGGCAGCAGGGAAAATAAAAGATCATATAGAAGCATAAAACGTTTTAATTGTCTTGGTCTGAAAATTGTAGGCATCATTTCCACTTGCATACCATTAGCTAGAACACAGTCATATGATCACCCTAACTACAAAGAAATTTGCTACATATATCCTAGAAATAATTCTAGGGAGAATAAAAGAGTAAAAATATTGGGTGAATTGCCAAATTCTCACACCTGTCAGAATGGCTGTCATCAACAAATAAACAAACAAGTTCTGGCGAGGATGTGGAGAAAAAGGAACCCTTGCACACTGCTGGTGAGAATGCAGACTGGTGCAGCCACTGTGGAGAACAGTACGGAGTTTCCTCAAAAAGTTAAAAATGGAACTCCCATTTGACCCAGTAATCCCACATTTGGGAATATACTCCCCCGAAAAAAAACCCAGAAACACCAATCAGAAAAGATATATGCACCCCTATGTTCATAGCAGCACAATTTACAATACCTAAGACTTGGAAACAGCTTAAGTGCCCTTCAGCAGATGAGCGGATTAAAAACCTATGGTACGTCTACACAAAGGAATACTACAGCGCTATAAAAAAAGAAAGAACTTTTACCATTTGCAACAGTATGGATGGACCTGGAGATCATTATGCTAAGCGAAATAAGCCAGCCAGAGAAAGATAAATATCACATGATCTCACTCATATGTGGGATATAATGAAGAACATATACTGATAAACAAAAGTAGATTCAGAGACTAAGAAACACTGAACAGACTGTCCAACCTCAGAGAGAAGGCAGAGGAAGGGGGTGGTAAGAGATCAACCAAAATATTTAATAACTTGTATGCATGCATATTAGCATAACCAATGGACACAGACACTGGAGTGGTGGGGGTTTATCCTGGGGGGCGGAATGGGGGAGTCAATCGGGGAAAAAGGAGACATATGTAATACTTTAAACAAACAAAACAAACAAACAAAAAAGAATGAAGAGTGGTAGGAGCAGATTTCTTTTTATTCCTCTTGCTTGGCATCCATAGGCAAAGCAAAACTTTTGGGTTCATCCAAATATAGCATGCATTTCAAATTTGTTGCATGTAATGTTTTTTGACTATAAACTATTATATAAAATAAATTTGTGTGTGAGCCTCTGCCAGAAACAGTAATATTGAAATATAACTTTGCATAGTACTATGCTTGTTTAGTGGATTTTAGTGAGGGAAAGTCATTATGCTGGGGGAAAAAAAGGAGTCATTGTCTAAAAAGTGGTATAAGTTTTCAAGAACTGTTATGGTAAAAAAAAAAAAAAATCTTTAAGGAAAAAGTGAAATTAAAATTTCGACGGTATGAAAAACCAATAAAAGCCGAACTGGGGAGGTGGTAGTGAGTAGTGACCCTTTCTTCCTCTCCTCTCAGGTGCCTCCCCAGGAAACCATGTCCAAAGCTTTGGCCACTTTGCCTTCTTATATGTAATTTCTTTTCCCATTCCCATCATCCACCATTTGAACTTCTTTATTTGCTGGTTCTTGAATGCGCTATGCAATTGCTTATGTTCCTCCCTTTCATTAAATACCTTCACTTTCTCCTCAAAGTTTAAGAAAATCATACTCATTTTTCAATTCAAAGCATATATGTCATCATCCCTAAGCCCCACCCAAAGCAAAAATAAATACTCAGTCATGTATATTCTTGTAGCATAAAATTATACTTCTATTCCAGAATTTATCAAATTAATTGTTTATTTGACTAATTCTTTTGTAAGTTCTTCAGAGAGAGAAAAAAAAAAAATCTTACTCGTTTTTTGTATGCCCGGTATTTAGCACAGTGTCTTGTTCATCATAAAGATGTTCAATAAATATGTGTTGAATCCTTGGTACACAGAAGAGAAGGGGAAGAGTTTTAAGAACTATTTGGTGGTTATAATGGAAGATGAATAAACTGAACGTGCAGGTAATACTCATTTCTTGTTTTGAGAATGCCCTCTACTCAAATATGTAACAAGATTAAATATACAAATAAATTTAAAGGATAGTTCAGAAAAGACAATCAATAAAACAAAGCGAAATTGGATGAGTGAAGTGGAGTTGAAGGCACAAACCTCCTAGGCTTCGGTGTTTATCAAGTATCGACGACCAGTTTAGACCATGCACAATATTTCGACTGTAAGTTCTGTGCATGAGCAGTGAGACTGGAGCCTAAAACACTCATTTGGTGCTGGTGAGAATATTACCTGGTATAATGACTCTAAAAATAGCAAAATGCTTACACCTTGTAATCCATCTACTTCATTTCTGTGTACGGACCCTAGAAAACCTTATACACCTTCACAGAGATTTTCCCCAATACAGTTTGGGGCTCACACCCTGGCTTCAGTTATACCACCTTTATTTATAGGACCATGGACAATTATTCAATGTCTCTGTGCTTGGATCTTCTTATCTTAAAAATTAAAATAATAATGATACCCACCTCCTGCGGATTGTTGTGAGGATAAACATTTTTTAAAATGTATGTGATAATGCAGGTAAGAACTCAAATTTTAGCCATAATCATTATTAGGGCAGCTTTGGTTCTAAAAAAAAAAAAAGCAGGCCCCAAATCAAGTCACTTATGTTTAGCCTTATGTCACCAAACTGAGACTTCCAGTTTCAGCTCTCCCAGAAATGGAATCTTAAAATCAGGAATTATCTGATGAGCACTAGTTGTTCACCCTGCATCCTCTAAACCAGTGGTCGGCAAACTACGGCTCGTGAGTCACATGCAGCTCTTTGGCCCCTTGAGTGTAGCTCTTCCACAAAATACCACAGCCTGGGTGAGTCTATTTGGAAGAAGTGGTGTTAGAAGAAGTTTATGTTTAAAAAATTTGGCTCTCAAAAGAAATTTCAATCGTTGTGTACTGTTGATATTTGGCTCTGTGGACTAATGGGTTTGCCGACCACTGCGCCTAAAGGTAAGCAAATAGTAATTAGAAACCTGCTTTTCTGCCTCATACAAGTCGTTCTGCTCCCTTCTGCCTATAAAAGCGTCTCGTTTTTGTATATCTCCTCAAAGCCCTTCACTATTTGCTAAACTGGGTGCTACCCAATTAAAATTGATAAAACTTTACAAGTGTTACTGTATCTTACTTTATCTTTTAAAAGTGCTGGCATCAGAAGAAGGCACTGAAAGGGGCCTGCAATGGCTCCCGGAGCCGTGAGCAACCAGACACAGTACCTGTGGAACCCCTGGAGCTGCTGCCTCCGGGCCTCGCAGGCGGTGCTGAGCCGCCCTCTGACGACAGCTCCCAGGCTCCTCCAGGAGCCGTAGGCCCCGCGCATTTCCGGTCAGGCCCCGCGCATTTCCGGTCAGGCTGTTTTTGGAAACCAGCCCGAGGGCAACTGGGTCTGGCTCGTAAACAGAGTTGGGTCCTTGGCCAAACTGGGTCCGACTTGGAAACAGAACTGGGTTCGGGAAGTACTGGCTCTGACATGGGCACCAGATGGACTGGGTCCGTGGCCAAACCGGTCCGTGGCCATCTGGGCCTGAGGACAGGCTGGTTCGCCTCACGCTGGTCTTGATCCAGTGTGAGGCCTCCGGGAAATAAGAGGTTTTTTTAAGGCGGAACGAGGAGGTGAGCCTTCCCACAGATCATCTTGGAGCATGGTGGCCGCAGTGGAGAACTTTTAACTTGGCCGAGCTTATCCATGGTCGCGGTGCCCTCGTGAGAGAAAGGGGGTCTCGGCCAAGCACTCGTCCCAAAGGGCTGAGGGGAAATTGTTTACTCCTCCCGGCTTCTGAGGCCCGGGCCCGCCGGAAGCCCCGCTCACTGTGGAGCCCAAGGATGGATTCGGGGGAAATCGAGGAAACCTGCTGAGGGTAAGAATGATCCTTGTCAGCGCACCAGGGGCCTGGTTTGGAGGGAAAGGAAGCTGTCACGATGCTCCTTCCTTTCAAATTGGCAGGGGGGAAAATATTTCTTCTTCTAAGAATTAGATCCTTGAATTGTGACTTGTGAATTTCCTTTCAGGAACTCATGTGTTGTGAATCTTTTCTCTCTCAGGGACAGTTCTTGCTTATTTTTATCACTTCGTCTCCTGAGTGCTTGGATCACACGGGTTATTAGGTTGAAGGCTTTCAAGTGATGGCGAGACAGAAAAAAAAGGTGTGTATGTATTTCGCCATTTTGCTGCTAGATCCGCCCTCACAAATGTGGGTTGTACTTCTTTGGCAGCGAGGGTCCTACCAACTGCTGCCAGCTCTCAGGGGAGTTATGAAAACTGGATGACTTCTGAATTGTGTTGGCTCTTTGAGATCTTTTGCCTTTTCATATAAACTTTAGAATCAGTTTGTCAATGTCCACAAAATACCTTGTAGGTATTTTGAGTATTGTATAATTGAGTATATAGATAAAATTGGGAAAATGTGGAATACTATGCTGCCATAAAAACAAAGAATTCTTATCATTCTTGGATGGAATTGGAGAACATTATTCTGAGTGAAATAAGTCAGTCAGTGAAAGAAAAACACCACATGATCTCACTCATTTATGGACAATAAAGAACATTATAAACTGATGAACAAAAAGTTAGATACAGAGATATAAAGCAACAGACTGTCAAATTACAGCAGGAAGGTTAGAGAGATGTGGGGGAGATACAAGAAGGACTTGTTTGCATGCATATAAGCATAACCAATGGATGCAAAACTCTGGAGAGTGAGGGTAGGTATGGGAGTTGGTGTGGGGGGCCGCAATGGTAAGATATGTACACAAATAATAGCTTAAAAAAATGAAGAAAAAAAAACAAATTGGGAAAATGGACATCATGATAATACTGAGCCTCCTAACATATAAATACATAACTGTTCATTTACTTAGCTCCTCTTTGACTCCTTCTATCAGTGTTTTGTAGATTTATACATATAGATGCTTTGCATAGCTTCTTAGAGTTATACCTAAAATTTTCTTTCTTTCTTTCTTAACACAAATGAAATGGTATTATGGCTTTCATTTCAAATTGCAATTGTTCATTATTAGTATACTAGGAGCCCATTTGCAGGAAGATTCCTGCAAGCGGCTGCTGCCGCCTGCCCCACCTTTGCGGTCGGCCTGGCCACAAGGCTGCACACACCACCAAAGCTGCCATCCGTGCTTCCCCTCTGGCAGCCACTTTGCTTTCCACTTTTCCTCCCTCTTCTTTTTAAGCTGTCTTCAGTCTTCACTCCTCCCTCCCTCAGCATATGCAAATTAACCACCATCTTTGTTGGGTTAATTTGCATACTTGCTCTGATTGGCTGTGGGCATAGCGAAGGTATGGACAAAAAATAAAAATGAATTGTTATAATCTAAAGACTATGCTCTCTCTGTGCTCTGGCCAAAGTATTGTTCTTCTTTCTCTAGTTTTCTAAGGGAGAAGCATTAATTATTGACTTTATATCTTCTTTCTTCTACTTATGGGCCGATCTGACTATATCCTACAAATTTTGATAAGTTTTATTTAGTTCAAAATCTTTTTAAATTTCCCTTGAGATTTTTTTTTAACACATATTATTTAGAAACATATTCTGGCTCAGATGATTGTATTGGTAAATGTATCATGTAAGTTTGAGAAAAGTGTGTATTAAATTATTGGATGACATGTTCTATAAATGTCAATTAGATTCAGTCGATTGATGGTTTTATTCAGTTCAACTATATTCTGAGCTGATTTTCTAGTTGCTTAAGGGGTGTTGAAATCTCCAACTATCTTGTGAATTTATCTGTATCTTCACACAGTCCTGTTTCAAAGCTCTTGAATCCTGCTAATGTGATGGTAAGTTGTGGGGAATTGAAGTCTTCTATAATCTTATCACTAAATCTCATTCTTTGAATGGGCCTAAATCCTTGAACTGTGATTTTCAGAAATGTTTCTTAGCTTTTTTTTTTCTCCTCCTGAGGTAAGACAGGAGGCCTAGAGGAAGCTGCATTAGCTAATTGCCCTTCGACTTGCCAGATAAGAATCTGATGAAGTTTTTTCCTAGGGACAGTAATATTTTGCTACAGAGAACATTTTGGGTATATTTCAAAATGACTACTTTTCTTCTCCTACTACAGGAAACATGAGAGAATTTTTCTTGGTTCTTTGCTTTGACAGCATAGTGGAGGTAAAAACTACAAAGTATGGGGGCCTGCTAATACTGAGCCCTCATGAGTTTCTCTCTCTTGAGCTATTTCATATTCAGCCTCTACCAATTCATCAGAATGGTCCCTGTAAATTTGAGAAACATGTGTATTGTGCCATGATTGAATGATGTATTCTAGAAACACCAATTAGATAAACTATCACTGCAAGTTCCTAGCAGCTTATGGCTCCTTGGCTTCTGCTCCAGGAGAGTTTATCTCAACTGTGATTTTCTGCATTCACCTTGTCTCTAGATTTCGTACTGGCAATATGCCCTGTAAACTCAATTTTCTGATGAGTCTAAGGAAAGTCATTGGTTTTCAATTTGTTTAGCTTTTTTGGTGTTGTTGTTTAGCATTGCTTTTTTCTCTTTAAGGATAGGAATGCTGGGTTCCAAGCCCTTAAAATATGAGCTGAAATGCCCTATCTCTATGTATTTATTGAAAACCAAGTCACCTACTTTGAGGTGAATGCACAAGTGACTCAGTCACATTAGAAGGAATATTTCATACTAGAGGCCCATTGCATGAAGATTTGTGCAATACACCTTCCTTTTCCTGGCTGCCAGCACCAGTTTTTTTCCTGCACCTGGGACCCAGGCCTTCGCTCTGGCTGCCACCTTCCATCTTCATTGCAGCTGGAGCCTTCAGTGTTCACTCCAGCCAGAGCCTTCAGTCTTCTCTGCTCCTGTAGCTCCCTCCACCCCCAGCCCTCCCCCTCATAGCAGGCATTCAGTCCCACCCAGCTGCTCTATTCCTGTATATACAAATCAAGTCGCCATCTTGGGTTAATTTGCATACTTGCTCTGATTGGCTGTGGGCGCAGTGAAGGTACAGTCCATTAGCGTTTTTCTCTTTTATTAGTGTAGATTTTCTATGAATGCACTGGAGTTGTGTAAACGATGGGGAAAACCTGAAGCTTTGAATTCCTCAGTCAGGAGGACCTGATAGAGTTGTTGCTTTTTTAGGCTACGTGGGTAAGAAACATTGGTGAAGATGAAAATATGGGATAGTATTGAGAATGAGAGCTGCTACAGATGGGTCATAGAAGGTTTGATAAGATGTGAATAGAATAAAAGTAGTCTAAATATGAAGGCATAAAAATGAATTGTTATCATCCAAAGACTGCTCTCTCAAGAAATATACTTTGTGCTCTGGTCAGTGTTACTCAGAGGTTAGAACATCTGACAGAATACAGAAGGGCATTGGATTCAATTCCCAGACAAAAGCACATATCTTGGTTGTAGGTTCAATCCCTAGCCCTGGTTGGGACATGTGCAGGAGGCAATCAATCAATTTGTCTCCTTCACATCTCTCTCTCTCTCTCTCTCTCTCTCTCTCTCTCTCTCATATCCCTCCTTCCCTTTCATTCTCTCTAAAACAAATCAATGGAAAAACTATCCTCTGGTGAGGATTAACAACAACAAAAAAAGAAAAGAAAGAAATAGACTTTGTTTCCCTTGAGGAGATGAACAAGTTATCAAAAGTACCCAGTCTCAGCTGCTGCCTGGTGCTCTAAGGACCTTCCCAGGGGAAACCAACACCTTGGAAAACAGATGAAATGGACCTCCTCCTCTCCATTAAGCTCTCCTTAATGTCAGCCTCCTATCCTATGTAGCTTCTTCTTGACGCTCATAATGAGAAAATGAGCTCACTAAGATTTCCCTATGAATTTGCTGGAAAGGAAAATGAACACCATGGAAAGACCTAATCGAGGACCTTGACTAAATTAGGGAACCTACTCTGTGTCCTGCTCCATGCTTTAGATCAGCACCAAACTGCGCTGTCTATGACTCCTCAAACTTCATAGCTCCCTCCCACCAAATCCTGAGTTTATACATATCAGAAACTGGCTTTTTAAAATTCACTTTTATATATATACTAAATAAAGTGAGGTATCAGAAAGAAACATTTTCCCAGGACTCAAGTGCCAGTCTCATAACAAAATAATAAATAGCATGAAAAATCTAGTGAACCTAAAACTTAGTTGATTATACTGCCAGGAGGCAACAGAAGAAATACTGCAAAGTTTTACACAATCACTAAAAAATTAGAATGCCCAGATACTCAATATGTTTTATGTATTAAAAAATTATAAGCCCAGCCACTATGGCTCAGTGGTTAAATGTCAACCAATAAGTCACAGTTTGATTCCCAGTCAGGGCATATGCCTGGGTTGCAGGCTCAATCCTCAGTGTGGGGCCTATCGGAGGCAGCCGATCAATGATTCTCTCTCATCATTAATGCTTCTATCTCTCCCTCTCTCTTACTCTCTTAAATCAATAAAAAATATATATTTTTTAAATTATAGAAAAATTTTCTTGAGTCTAAAGTGCAACTGGCAACTTAAAGATAGATTTTCTTTACTCCAAAATGTATTGGACAATTAAAAAAACGGGAAAAATAAGACTCCTACTTCATTAAACACACACATCATTATAGAAGTCCTCCTGGCATTAAAAGTGCTAAAATGTTTAAATTCAAATGTCTTATGTTTGTGAAAACACAATATTTTATGGTCTCTACCAAGTTACATCATTCTGAAATAAAATAAAACAGTAATGAAGGTCTCAACTTCTTTTGAGTAAATGGAACAGTTTAATGAAATAGAAAATTATTTATACAAACAAAATCTTGACTTATCCATTGCCCTAACATTAATAATATATTTTAAAGTTTCCTGAAAATAAGTTATAGCATTATACTTAAAAGAAATGGACTTATTAAACACTAACAATTACTAAGGTAGGAAGTATAAGGTTTACCACAAAAATACAACTAGTAACATTATCTGGTATGTTAGCTCCAGGAACAATGCTTGAAAAACTAGTCTTTAGACAAAGATATATGAAATCTTTATGGTTCATGGGGAAAAGAATAAGGATGTTTGTAGATTGTATAGTATGTTCATGTAGGTTGATTTATTACTTCATAAAATATTTGACACATATACAAAAGGAGAATGAATTTTTAAGTGTTTAAATCAGTTTTTAACACACCATCAAATAAATTGGCAAAAACATGAAGACATCTGTATGGATGATGAAAAAGCAATGTCCGGAAGAGGCACAGGAGTGGGGGAAAGCTGTAGTCACAGAATGTCAGAAGTCTCACTCTTGTCCATGGACAAGCTCTGGGTGATTAAGGAAATGTAACATCATTGGATACAATTATAAATAAAGATAAACTGTCAGTATGTTCACATGCAGTCTATGTAGCAGAACATCCAGAGTGTAGTATAACAGCATGGATGTAAAACCAGATTCCACAACCAAGTCTTCAGGAGATGTCCTCCTTTGCTGTCTGCCCATGTTCAGTGAATGGCTCCCTCCTTTAAATGCAGATAGCAAGTTGGCAAGGGGGCTGTTTTTCTGCAGAAGGGTGGTAGGTGGTTAAGGTCTGTGCAGCCAGGAAGGGAAAGTCAGACAGCCTTCCTAGTAACAAGACACATTTCCTTGGACTTTATGCAGTTCCAGAAGGGCTAGCCTTCTCCTATCTGTTTCTGGCTGGAGTTGTAGCTATGAACTATAGGTTGCTCAGTTCCTTCCTTCCATATGGCAAAACAGGAAAGATTAGAAGGAAGAATCTGAGAAAAGGAGGTGGTTTGCTTCTGGAGAAGGGCATATTACTTCCCCTGGTTTATTCTGTCAGAAGTAGCCACTAGCTTGAATCAAGAACCTTTCAGTCTGGCCCTGGCTGGTGACTAAATTGTTAAAGCATCAGCCTGCAGCCCAAAGGGTCTCAGGTTCGATTCATAGTCAAGGACACATACCTGGGTTACAGGTTAGATCCCCAGCCCCTGTTGGGGCATATGCAGGAGGCAGTCAATCAATGTGTCTCTCTCACATTGATGTTTCTTTCTCTTTCTTTCCTTCTCTCCCTCCCTTCCTCCCTCCCTCCCCCCTCCCTCCCTCCTTTCCACTCTCTAAAATTCAATGGGGAAAAAATGTCATTGAATGAGGATTAACAACAACAATAAAAAAAAAAACACACCTCTCAGTCTTATTTATTAATTCATACATTTGTTTATTTTAGTCCAAAAAAGTGAGTATCTATTCGGTGCAGTACACTATTTTAGGTGCTGGAAGCTGTCAGTAAAAGCACTCTAGTCACAGCCCAAGAATCCCTACAGCTCATAAACCCCAATTAATTTTTATCTTAATTTTACCAATGATAGAGAGTTCTATAATTATCATATTGAGTTTCTTTAAGAATAAGTCAAAAGGGAGTATGATCCCATCTTCTTACAAAGAAACACTATTGGCTAAACATCTCTCAAATAAGGGTAACCAGATTTAACTGAATTTTGTTAATCTAAATCTCATAAGGCACCTGCCTTAAAGTTAAAGTCAAAACCTTTCAACAAACACACACACACACACACATACATGCATACATGCGCGCGCGCACACACACACACACACACACACACACACACAATTACCTAATTCCAGGAAGCACTGATAGGTAAGGTTGATTTTTACTGACATTTTCAGGGGGATATAGAGTAGTGGTTTAAATAGCAAAATTTTCTAAACATCCTCCTCAAAGTTTAGTGCTGAATGTCTTTTATGTTCCCTTCTATCCTACCTCTACCTTTCTCTATCCTGGTCTGAGCCTTACAAGGGTGACCTGTGTTGACTGGTCATTGGGCTTTATTATCCTATGGCTATGGTAAGATCAGAGTAAAAGATGGAGTTCCCCCAGACCCTGCCCTGCAGACAGCTCTGCATTCTTTTTATCTCACATCCCTAACAGAGAGCTGTACTCCTTGTTGGGCAGCCCTTTTGTCACGGGGATCACTGCCTCCATGTTCTGATAACCAGTCCTTCCCTTCAGATCTAGGAATGAAAATTATACCCTTAAAAATAATATAGGGATTCTGAACTATCCCTTAGGATTTCTCTATGCACTGCATACATCTTGATGAATAAACCCTTTCTTAAATTCTCTTCCGATTGCCCTACTTTGAATGTGCTGTTTTCTTCTAGGACCACTGAACAATACACTGTCTGCATTTTTCCTAGAGCTCTACTGTCCGAAGTACTTGTCACATTTCTGCATCTCTCTCTGTCACTCTCATCCCTACCCTATAAATCTTCTTCCAGATGGTGTACCACATGCTGATCCCATTCTACACCAAAAAAAAAAAAAAAAAAAAAAAAAAAAAAGATAATTAAGAAATTTGAGCAAAATAAATTCTGGTTATTAACCTTAAGTCTAACCATTGTCTTTCCCTCAAAACCTGTTATGGGAAGACATGATATATTTTACCACAGTTTCGTGCTGGTTAAGGAGACTGAAATATTTTCTTGTGGCCCCTAGGTCATCCTATTCATGGCCCATCACCCACCAATTCCCCAGTTCTTTTATAGGGTAGAGTATAGGATTGTTTCTGAATCTGTCTTTATTCCACTGTCTGGTCCTACCTGGCTGCGTTCATCAAAGCATTTAAAAACATAAAACTGGAGAAAGTATACCTGCCATGTGGATACATTCCATAGTATCCAGATTTAAAGAGGAGGAAGAGGAAGAGGAAGAAGAGGAGGAGAAGGAAGAGAAAGAGGAGGAGGAGGAAGAGGAGGAGGAGGAGGAGGAGGAGGAGGAGGAGGAGGAGGGGGAGGAGGAGGAGGAGAAAGAGAAAGTAGAGGAGGGCAGAGTTTTGAGTCAGGTTCCCTGTCCCACTTCTCCTACCTGGAACTTTTTAGCATCTCCTCAGTTTCCAGCTCACATCTGTAAGCAGCATCAAGGGAACACCTTCCAACAAATTTCTTGACTGTAAATATAGAGTAGTGCACTCTGTCATAAAATGTATTATAGCCTCACTCTAACTTCTCGCCATCATCAAGACTAATAATAGAACATTTCAAATTCCCAATGTCTAGCAGGTTTCAGTTTGATTGTGAATATGTCCTATGCACAAAGGGCTCTTTTTAAAAAGATTTTAAATTATTATATATGTTCTTTTTCCCCCCCATTGACTCCTTCTAGACCACCTTCTTCCCCCCCTCCTCTGCTCCAGGTCTTTACCACCCTATTGTCTGTGTCCATGGGTTATACATATAGGCATACAAGTTCTTTGGTTGACCTCTTCCCACCCACCCACCCACCCCCTGCCTTCCCTCTGAGATTCGACTTGTGTCTTCTTTATGAATATCCAGGGCTTAAAAATATCAAACTGCAGTGTGATTTCTGACAGGAGCCATAGACTGGCTATGAAGAGCCAACCAGTTCCAAATCTTGGCTAGCATCTTGCTCCTCAAGAGGTTCAGATGCAAGACACTGAGTAACGCTCCCAGGTCCTCCTGCCTCCAGCCACGTCCTCCAGACAGGCAGCTACTGACTGAGAGTTCTGTTGGCTGGCAAGATTTAGCTGCTGCACTAACCCGCTGTAGCTGATCCCGATTTTTGAAACTTGCCCAGAACGTTGTTACAAGGCTTCCTGCCAATATCTCAAATCTAAACATATGTGCAGAGCAAATCTCTGCTTCCTGTTTACAAACCCTCACACACTAAACAACAGCTTCTCTCTTAGCTCTTGCTGCATTATCTTTAGACATTTGGTACAAGTAGAGATCCTTATGCAGGTTCTAAACAAGACCCTATAAACTCCCCTTTATTTGTCCTCTTCCAATGCTTGCCATCAACATGTCCCTGAATTGTTTTAACCCTGATTCAGTCATTTGTCTTCCCTGGCACTACTCCTTGAAAACTATTCTAGTTTCTGAAAGCAGGAGGCTTCTATTTATGGCTCCGAAGCTAGCATGAGGGTTTTCCCTACAGCAGAATATTTAACAGAGGATGCCTGGTCTCAGTTGCCTTTATTTATTTAATTACTTATTTATTTTGTATTCGTCACCCTAGGATAGATTTTTCATTGATTCTAGAAAGAGAGGAAGGGAGAAGAAGAGGGAGGGAGGGAGAGGGGGCGAGAGAGAGGGAGAAGGAGAGGGAGAGGAAGAGGGAAAGAGAGAGAGAGAGAGAGAGAGAGAGAGAGAGAGAGAGAGAGAGAGAGAGAGAGAGAGAGAGAGAGAGATTGAGAGAGATTGTCTCTGGTACTGGTATGTTCCCTGGCTGGGGATTGAACCCGCAACTTCGGTATGTGTCCTGAAGGAGACTCTAACCCTTTGACCCTTTGGGACATGGAATGATGCTCTAATCAACTGGTCCACACCAGCTAGGGCTAATTTTGATTGATTTATTTTTAGAGAGAGAGAGAGAAAGGGGTAGAGAGATAGAAACATTGATCTGTTGTTCCACTTTATTTATGCATTTATTGCTTCTTAAATGTATCCTGACTGGAGATCGAATTAGAAACCTTGGCACATCAGGTTGATTCTCCAAACGAGCTAGCTACCTGGCCAGGGCTTGTCTCAGTTGCCTTTATATATTAGTTGATTAATGAATAATTGTAAGGGAAATTCTATATCTTTCCACTGGAGAACTGTCAGAATGTAAGTATTCAGGTCTAAATTCAGAGACTCAGATTCTGTTACGGTACTTGTCAAGTGATTTCTGACCAGTCTCTTAGGCTTTCTGAGCCTCAGTTTACTCTTTAGAAACATGTGAGTGTTGGACTAAATCAGAGAAGATAAACAGTCTTCATCGTGTGTCGTTTCTGTTTGAATGTTAGTGGCTACCATAGTGCTGTACTGAGAAATACTCGACAGTCAAGTTCAGGTTCGGTAGGAAGGAAGGTTGTGAGAGGGGAAGGCTCTGATTTACCTCTCTTGGACTAGAAATCCCTACTAGCAAAAACATGATAGTACTAAAAATGTCTTCAATACCTGACCAGGAGCCAATGGTTCACTGGTCCACCTGTTGATGGGCCTATTAACTAAAAAGCCATTTTGGATTTATTTGTCTGGAGAATACAAAAATGTCAGTCAGGGATTTCAGATAGTGCAATGAGTGCTATCTTAATCACTGTATAATTCCTTTTGGTTAGCTTTATACTATATCTTATCAATACCCATGAAATAGAATATCAATTCTCCAAAGGTAAACATATCCATAAGGCAGCTATATTATTTCGCGTGTTAGAAATGCATACAAATTTTCTCTATAAACTCTTTCTATTAATCACTGTTTAAAAATAGAAATTATGTTTTTATACTCTGAAACAGGGGGACTGATAGCTGCAGGAGAATTGTGTGCAGGTTTCATATACATTTTTATTTTCTATTTATAGTAAAATAGTAAGCCCAATGTGACCACTTCTTAATTTTTTGCCTTTTAATTTTTTCTGTTAGTAAAACACATGTACAATATGTGAAATATTTTACCCGAGGCTGTAAAGAGGAAGGGTGTAACTAACATTTCCTTTTCAGTCTGAAAATTTATAGGAATGCACTAGCACATCTGTATGGAATTAGCAGAGCTGATTCTATAGATTCATGTGACCCTCCAGTTCTAGTTTCTGTGCTTCTGAGATCAGCTCTCCCCGTCTCCCCCCGCCACCTCCTTTAATAAAAATATGACTTGTCTACATTATGGGTAACATAATTAAACCAGGATAATGCAAACTTGTTTAAATATAAACTCTAAACCATCAAGTTGCTTCATATGTTTGCATTCACTTGTAAAATATGATCTCCTGAGATATCTTTCATTGGGCTAAACACCAAAACAAGCAAATGGATTCCGGAAAATAAAAAGACAGCATTCTGGGATTTCGAAGTTGACAAATTAAGCATTCCTATGTAATAAAATGATTTCATCTTGGAATCTTCTTTTGCTATTTAACTTATGGATTCTACGTGGTCCAAGCTTACATTTCACATAAGTGTAAATATATTTAAGACAGATTACTCTTGCTTCATTAATCATGCTATCAGACATTCAGTCCTAAACTTTGTCTTTTTTATGTGGCTCTACTGGGAAATCACTCATGGTGTTAGTATTTTTTTGACTCCTAAGGGCTTGTTTATTTCAATTTTTCACTTTTTAAAAAAAACTTGGGAGTTCCAATTTGTTAGGGCAGCTTGCATGTTTGTCTACATAAGCCAAAGAAAAGACTAATGCAACTTAGGAAACAGCCACAGGATACAGTGCATAAGATCAGAACCCGTGAGAAAGAACACTGGATTCATTTTTAATAACAAGCTATTGTTCCAAAATGACAGGTGACCTCTTGCTCAACAATTTAAAAATATAATTGTATAAACATACTTATAAGAAGCATCCTCAGGGAAGGGTGGATGGGTAGAAAGAGATCAACCAAAGAGTTTATATGCATATATGTATAACTCAAGGACACAGACAATAGGATGGTGAAGGCATAGGGCAGGGGGATGGAGGCAGGCTAGAAGAGGTCAATGGGTGAAAAAAAGAGACATGAAATACTTTCAACAATAAAGATCTTCCTTTCTTTCTTTCCTCTCTCTCCCTTCCTTCCTTCCTTCCTTCCTTCCTTCCTTCCTTCCTTCCTTCCTTCCTTCCTTCCTTCCTTCCTTCCTTCCTTCCTTCCTTCCTTCCTTTCTGTTTTAGAAAAAGTAGCATCCTGCAAATGAGCTCAAACTACTTACAATTCTATGGAAATTTATATCTAAATATTTAAGGTAGTTATAAAATATATACTAAATAATTTAGCCAATAAAGATAGTGTAGAGTGAATACATTTTTAAGTGCATTTTGTTGGATAAAAAAAGAAAAGTTATCTTTTAGTGACATATGCAGAAGTATAGTAGTGTAATTGCAAAGATCTGTGTTAATGATCAGTGGTGGTGATAATGACCATGGTTGGACAGTAATATTAGGACTAGAGAGAAATCACATTCATTTTACAGGAGTAGAAAATCCAGGCCAACTACATTAGCAAATATGAGATGGGGTAGTTGCTATCTTGGAATACACTCTTAGACGCTTGGATTTTATTTTAGAAACTGAAGGGGGAGAATAGAGTGTCTGAGCTGGGTGTGAGGAAGATGATTTGTTCAGCCTGGTTCTATATAAAAATGTATCTATATAAAGAGAGATTTACTATAGCATGAAGGTTGCTGAGAAGGCTAAGCTGAAGATCTAGTTAGGGGGAATAAGTGAGTTTGAAACAAGGTCATAAAAGTAGAAAGTTAAGAACTGGAAATTGCAAAGCAAAATTTAGGCTAGAGAGAGAAAAAGTAGAGAAACACCAAAATTGTGGTTCTAGGGAAATAAATAATGGTCTGTTTTTATATCACTTCCAAGATCATCATAAAAACATCATTACATGAAAGAAGGTCAAAGTGTTTCAAGACCATGTTTTTAAATGAAAAATAAATAAATAAATCTAGTGAACATAAGGAAACCAGGTTTGTTATTCCTTTGAAACACTAAGAGAATCAAACTTTAAAATTTCTTTAGTAAAACTTAAAAAGTATCAACTGAGAAATAAAGTCATTAAAAGGTATTGGTACAAATATAAGGAAAATTCCTATATAGTCAGAAAGGGATTTAAAACAAACTTGCAAGAAATAAGCACCAAAAGAATTAACATCCTTTACATAATAGCTTAAATTTTTCTTCATATGGGCAGGAGACATTCTATATTTGAACAGGAAAATCTTATTTATAAAGGGTGTTCTCATCCAAGAATCTTAAACGTACTATTGCAATTGGCTTCAAAAACTGACTCCATAAATCGCCTAATATAGTTTAAAGATGGGAAATTTGAAACTATAGGACTTTACTTTTATAAGAAACTTTCCCTATTCCAGAGGGATAAAGGAAAGAGGGGCAAAAATAAATGAAAATGGGAATATGTAAAAGAAATTCAAATAAATCCATAATCAATTTAAAATTTAAGAAAAAATAAATATGTGAGTCTCTTAGCAATTTAATATCACTTCTATTTTAGTTTTTCCTAAGGAAATACTCTTTATTAAATCAATTGAGAGATTCTTTTGGCAGGTGGGGGGGAAAAAACAAAAGCTCAACTTCTTATTTATTCCTTTTAAATAAATAATACAGCTTTATTGACTATATATTTTTAAGAAAAATATTAAATAAATTATCTGCATATTGTATCAATTTAAGAGTCAAAATGGCTTGAAAAATGTATTTAAAAATAAAAATAATATAAAAATTAGTATAGTGTTTTAAAGATTTTGCAAGATGAAAGGCTTGGCTTCTTAAATTAAATGACTTTAAAAAGTGGAAAATATGCATTTTCAAGTTGAATATTTTAGTAATACAAAAGTTAAAGCTGTAATATATGTTAATATTGTAGAAGATATATGTATCTCTAAAAATCTTATTCTTGCCCTAACCTGTTTGGCTCAATGGATAGAGCATCGGCCTGCAAACAAGGGTCCCAGGTTTGATTCCAGTAAAGGGCATGTAGATTGGTTGTGGGCACATCCCCAGTGGGGGGTATGCAGGAGGCAGCTGATCGATGTTTCTTTTTCATCGATGTTTCTAACTCCATATCCCTCTCTCTTCCTCTCTGTAAAAAAATCAATTTTATATATATTGAATTAAAAAAATATATATATAACATTTATTTTAAGATTCCACATATAAATGAAATTGTATGGTATTTGTCTTTCTTTGTCTGACTTATTTCATTTAGCATAATATCCTTTAGGTCATCCATATTACTCCAAATGGTAAGATTTCATTCTATATCATTTGTAGGTTGCTTCCATATCTTGGCTATTGTATATGAAATGTCTTTATTGGTCTCTTTTTATAGTCTTTGTTTTAAAATTTATTATGTCTGATATAAGTATTGCTACCCAGCTTTTTTTTCATTTCCATTTCCATTAAATGTCTTTTTTCGTCCATTTACTTTATCTGTGTGTCATTAACCGGAAGTGGATCTCTTGTAGACAGCATACTAATATGTATGGGTCTTGTTTTCTTCTCCATTCAGCCACCCTATTTCTCATGATTATAACATTATTGATACATAGGTATGTAGTTATTTCCATTTTAGTTATTCATATTTTTTTATCTTTTCTTCTTCTTCTTAAAGAAGTCCCTTTAACATTTCTTATAATACTGGTTTGGTGGTAATAAAGTCAGGAAAGTATTTTAAGAAACAGTACTATTAGAACTGACTAGCAATATAAAAACAAAAATAAACATAGATTCATCCCTAACATCCTATACAAAATTCAATTGAAATGCATTATAGGCAAAATTATAAAAGCAAAAAAGCTTTATGAAGAAAACATAGGAAAATATTTTCACTAGCTTGGGTTAGGTAATAACTTATTAGCTAGTAATTGCTATCCATATAATAAAAAAGAAAAGATAGACTTGCACTTCATCAAAATTTGTCTTCTATTCATCAAAAGATATTATTGATAAAACATACATGAGTCTTAGACTGGAGATAATATTTGCAATACCTCTATCTGATAAAGCACATGTATTCAGCCTATATAAACAATTTCTACAACTCAATAATAAAAAAAAACTAATAAAAAATCAGCAAAAAACGTGAACATGCATTTTATGAAGGAAGATAATAAAAGTGGTTAATAAGTACATGAAAATATGCTTAACATCAATCACTAGTCATTTAGGAAATGCAAATGAAAATCATAATGGCATATACCACAAAACTATTAAAATAGCAAAGATGAAAAGACAACACCAAATGTTGAGGATGTGGTGCAATCAAAACTTTCCTATATTGTTGGAGATAGTGTAAAATGGTATAACTAATTTTGAAGTTGTTCTAGTAGTTTCTCATAAAGTTAAAAGTACTACTATAAGTAGTATTTCTATTTACTCAAGACAAATGAAAACATGTACATTGAAAGGTATGTATAATAATGTCCATAGCAGTTTTCTTAATAATAGCTCCAACTGGAAATAAACTAGATGTATTGGAATGGATAAGCAAAGTGTAATATAAAGTTTTATATTCCAGACAATGGAATACTCTTCAGCAATTAAAATGAACAATCCACTAAGACATGCTACAACATGAAAAAATTTTAAAAGTTTTAGGATGAATTAAAGAAGCCAGATATAAAATAGTACTTACTCTACAACTCAATTTATATGAAGTTCTACAATGAACAAATGAATCCTATATAATAAAAGCCTAATATGCTAAGTATCCAGGCAATTGGTCAGCCGTTCAACCAATCATAATGTAATATGCTATGATATGCTAAGACCACTCAACCACTCGCTATGATGTACTCTGACCACCAGGGTGCAGACACTCTAACTGGTACTTTAGCTTGCTACTAGGATACAGCATATCGGGACTGAGCGAGATGAATTGCACACACCCTAGAGCCCTCCCACGGTCCCTCCCTGTTGGCCAACCTCCTGTGTTCCTCCCTGGCCCTGATTGTGCACCAGTGGGGTTCCTTGTCCTGGCCCGCATCCTCTTGCAATCTGGGACCCTTCAGAGGATGTTGGAGAGTCGGTTTCAGACAGATCCTGCAAACCAGGCTGAGGGACCCCACTGGTGCACAAATTCATGCACCCGGCCTCTAATCTATGTTAAAAGAAAACCAAACAGTGGTTGTTTCTGGGATCGAAGAATAAAGTGGGGGTTAATGAGGAAGTTGCATAAAGGATTTTTCTTGGGAGATAAAACTATATTTTAATAGGGTCACAGTGGTATGTGCAATTATCATAACTCATCAAACTGTACACTTACGATGTGTGTATTTCATAGTATGTAAATTTTTCCTCCATTTAAACTCAAAAAGAAAAACATGTCCCTTGGGAGTAAGGTTTGGGTTAAGCCACAGTGAAGTTGAGCTCAGTCGTTTCTTATCACAATATTTTTGCATGATTTGATTTGTGGCCATTTGTTTGTATTACTTTGATTAAAATTTATTTAAAGTACTTGTACAGACTTCTGAGTTAAGGTGGTAGAATGAAAACATCTGAAACTCTCCCTTTTCCCAGCCCTAATGATAGAATAATAAATAGGACCAAACTAGCCAAAATACCTTTCAAAGAAAAGGACAGAGCTTTATGACATACATTTCAAAATACGCAACCAAAAAAAAAAAATATTAGAGGAGAGAGTTCAAACCACACACACACACACACACACACACACACACGTGAATAAAAATATTTTTTAAATTACACTAAGGTATTCAAACAGAGAAAGATGAACCAATGCACAAAATTTGTACCTCCACAAAGGGAAATATGGGAATATTTAATTTAAATATCCCTGTGAGGGTAGGAAAACTTAAGAAGAAAGGAGTTAGCCATCACTAGATGTGTGTCTTGTAAATGTTTCCTTTTAGTTTGGTAAATTATTGCCCTTGATAATGAGTGGTCTGGAAATGAGAAAATACGCTTAAGTAGGGTACTAGCAATATATGCTACATATGACAAATCTTAGCTAGGAAAAAGCATAATTGAAGAGACAGAAAAAATTTCCCTAGGAAATTTTTATGTTGTGGAAGAACATAATAAAAACAAAAATCCAATTAAAAGCAGATAACCTTAAAGAAAAGATGATTAAGAATGAAGTCAAGCCGAAACCGGTTTGGCTCAGTGGATAGAGCGTCAGTCTGCGGACTGAAAGGTCCCAGGTTCGATTCCGGACAAGGGCATGTACAATTGGTTGCAGGCACATCGCCAGTAGGGGGTGTGCAGAAAGCAGCTGGTCGATGTTTCTAGCTCTCTATCCCTCTCCCTTCCTCTCTGTGGAAAATCAATAAAATATATTTAAAAAAAATAAAACAAAACAATGAAGTCAAATGAAGAAAATTAAGAAGCAAAATTAAACCAAAAAGAGAAAGAAAAAAACCCCCACTAAATTTAACAACTATGGATTTGAATGATAATCAAATAACTAACAAAGAAAGGAGGTTTGAGATAACTACAGTGAATATAAATAAAAAGGATATTAAAGTAAGTGGAAAGCAAATAATATAGCAAAGTAAAGATAACTTGTGTCTTTGAGATAAGAAGCCCAACATGCAGAATGGGGAAGGTATTCAAAGGCAGAACAAAATAAAAATTTTCAGAAATAGTAAGAGATGAATCTGTAGAAAAATATATCATGTTTCAGGGGAAAATATCATAAATGATGATATGTACTGAAACATGTCTTAGGTAAGTTCATAAACCTTTGAAAGTAATGGAAGAATTATCTATGGATTAAAATCAGGCTAAATGTGAGCCAGAGGTAGGAGGTCCAGATCAGGCTGGCCACAAACTTATACTATTAGAAGTATAGCAATAATCTAAAAAGAGCTAATAAAAGTATTATGCAACCCCAATATATTATGCTTTATGCCAAACTGAGTAATTATTCAAATATAAAGTCAATAGGTAGGTAGTCTCAAATAGGCAGAGACATTTAAAAACAAAAAACAAATGAAGCATGAAATATACAATGGTGAATCTTCCTTGAGGGGGAAAAAATGACTATTCTATTTAATGATTGCAGGAATCATAGCATATGTGGATTAATTTAAATATTTAACAACTAAATTATCATAGAACTAGAGGCTCAGTGCACAAATTCATATGCATGGGTAGGTTAGGGTTAGGGTTAGGGTGACTTGGCAGATGCACCTTGAACCAGAGAGGAGAGTGTCTGATTCCAGGCTGCATCACTCGAGAACTGCCCTCTCACAACCCAGGACCCCTTGGGGGATTTCAGAGAGCTGGTTTTTGACCCAACCCCCACAGACCAGGCCAAGGGACCCCACCGGTGCACAAATAATAAAATAAATTTTGGGAAACTTTAATGTATTCATTTTCTTACCCTTTTTTTGGACAAATCAATAACCATATCAAGGTGAACAAATCAATAAGTGGTAGTCTGAATTATTTACATGTTATAAAGGGAATTATCAGAACTAAAAATAGCATTACAACTGAGAAAATCAGAAAGTGAGAAAGAGAAAAGAGGTAGGATAAAGTGTAGTTTGCTAGTTATCTAATGTTGCCTAGGGGACATCAACAAATACTATTTAAAGCTAATATGTCAAGAGCTAGTGGTTAGGTAAAATTTATAAACTTATAAATGTTTCTATATTCTTAACCCAAGCAACAGCAATAAAATCCACATACTAGAAGGCAACAGACAAAGAAAGCAGTTAGAACAAAAAAATAAAACATAAAATTGAACAAAAAATTGAAACCAAATAAATGTGTTTTGACATAAAATGTAAATAAGGTACATTCACACAAAGATGATCAGATTTGCTAAAAGAAAATCAAAACGTTTTGAATATACAAGAAACAGAACTAAAAACCTTAGATTATATGGAAAAATAAGACATAATAGTAACAAAATAGTAACAAAAAGAAATATGAAGTCAAAATATTAATGTCACAAAGACTAAATCCAAAGCAAATGTTAAACAATAGAGGCTCATTTTATAAGCATGAGGCACACAATTTACAATGAGGATAGAGTTGAAATAAATGTGTACACTTGTAATAGGAGATAAAACACTGCAGAAAACTAAGAAGAAATGGACAGAAACACAGTATTAGCAGATTTTAATTTGCCTCTATAGACTTGTGACATGTCAATTACCCAACAAAATAACCATATACAGAATTTTAATAAAATATTTGTTATACATCAGGTAATATGCCTCAAACTCTGTAACATAAAATATATACCTTCTTTTCAAGTTCCCAATGGAAAACTTACAGAAACCAATGCCATACAGAGCTCAGATTATTTTCAAATATATCCACAAATACATGAAGAACAGACCATAATCCATGGATATACTGCAGTAGGATTACCAAGTAATAATCATAAATGGAAAAAAATCTAACCACAGGAAAATGTACATCTTTCTCAAATATTTCAAATTCCAAATGAAAATTAAGAAACTTTATAAAATAAAGATAATGAATACATCATGTATCAAAAAACTTAGGGATTGCCTAAATTGGAGCTCAGACAGCACTCATAGTTTTACATATGTAAGCAATTAAAAGGAATCTAAAATAAACTAAGCATTAGACTAAAAAATCTGAATAAGAACTAGAAAATTAAACCATGTATTTCTTATTAAGGAAAAAGATTATAACAACTAGAATAGATATTACTTATTTGGAAAACAGAAAATCAGTAAAATTGATAAATCCAAGAATGTGGATGAAGCCTGTGGTTTTTAGGGGAAGGGAGAAAACATGGAAAAAGGACAATTGAGGAAGGCTCACAGGAATCAGTGAGTATAAATAAACAACCCTTTTCCTTATGAAAGCCTTCAAATTTACAAAATTAGAGAAATATATCTATGTGTATATCCATGTACCCAACGTCACACTATCTAGATTGCTCTAGGTTTTAATGGTAAATCTTCAGTATTGTGACTGCTCTTCAGGATTATGGAAACTATTCTGGGTCTTTTTACTTCTCCATACAATCTTTAGAATTATTTTATTGATATGCAAAAAAATAACGTGCTGTGATTTTAATTGGCACCCGCTTGAAACTATAGATAAAGTCGAAAAACTGACATCTTAATAGTGTTAAGGTTATTTTTTTTTTTATCCATAAATGGGCAATATCTCTCCACTTATTTATCTCTTATTTTCTTTCTTCAGATTTCAATAGTTTTCCTCATATAGATCTTGTATACATGGGGTGTCCCAAAAATAAGTGCATACACACTTTAACAGCTGATAGCTCAATTTTGAAAATGAAATGTATTTTAATAAGCACTGCCTTTATAATTATTCAAAGTGTATGTGTATATATATTTTTGGGACACCCTACATTTTGTTAGATTTATATTTCAGTAATGTTTTTTTTTTTTGCCAATTTTTCATAGATATATAGGAAAGCAATCAACTTGTCTATCATGACCTTATATCCTGCAAACTTACTATAATCACTTATTAGTTCCAGGAGTTTTTTTGTTGATTCTTGGGAATTTTTTTAGGTAAACAATAATGTCATCTGCAAACAAAGACGATTTGAGGTCTTCCTTCCCAATTTGTGTAACTTTTATTTCCTTATTTCAGTACTTCCTTGGAGGGATGGGAGGGGACTTCCTCCTTACGATTGCCTGGTCCCATTCTAAAGGGGAAAATATTCAGTTTCTCACCATTAAATTATAATGTTAACTCTAGCTTTGTTGTTTATTCTGTATCAGGTTGAGGAAGTTCCCCTCTATTCTTAGTTTAAGGAGAGTTTTTATCATGAATGGGTATTGGGTTTTGTTAAATGCTTTTTCTGCATTTTTTATATCATCAGAAAGTTTCTCCTCTTTAGGCTATTGTTATGATATTGTAGAATGCATTAACTTACTTTAAAATATTGAGCCAGTATTTCATATTTTAAATAAAAATCTGTGGATCTAAGTGTATAATTCTTTTTATACATCATTGGATTCAATTTGCCACTATTTTGTTGAGGGTTTTTTGTCTCTATGGTCATGAGAGATAAGGGTCTGTAATTTTTTTCTGGTATTTTGTCTAGTTTTGATATCTAGCCTCGTAGGATGAATCTAGATAGTATTCATTCTACTTCTATTTTCTGGAAGAGATTGCAGAAAATTGAACATAATTTGTTCCTTAAATATTTTGTAAAATTCCAGTGAATTTGTAGAAACCATCTGGGCAGGTACTTTCTATTCTGGAAAATTATTAATTTTAATTCAATTTCTTTACTAAGTATAGATCTCTTCAGATTTCTTATTTATCCTGTGTAAGACCTGGTAATTGGTGTCTTTTAAGGCATTAGTAGTTCTTTTCATTTAAGTTATCCAATTTGCATTCTTTTGTTATCCTTTTAATATCTATGGGTAAGTAATGATGTCTATCTTTCATTTCTGATACTAGTAATTTATGTTTCTCCTCTCTCTAAGTTATCTTTTCAAAGAATCAACTTTTGTTTTTAGTAATTTCATTAACTTCTGCTATAATTCTTATTATTTATTTTCTTTTGTTTACTTTGGATTTAATTTGCTCTTCTTTTTCTAATTCCCTAATGTAAAAACTTAGTGTTAGCTCTTCCCTTTTTTCTGATGTGTACATTCAATGCTATAAATTTTCCTCTAAATAGTTTCACTGCATTCTACAGATTTTGATAAGTTGTAATTTCATTTTCACTTAGTTTAAGGTATTCTTCAATTTTTCTTGAGATTTCTTTTTTGACATATGTGCTATTTAGAAGTGTGTTGCTTAAAATCCAAATATTTGGAGATTTACCAGCTACTTTTTGTTATTCATTTCTATTTAACTCCAAGTGGTCTGAGAACACACTTTGCATGCTTTATATTCTCTTGAATTTTGTTAAGGTCTGTTTTATGGCCCAGAATGTGGTCTATCACCGTGTTCTGCCAACTGTGGCTTGCGAGCCACATGTGGCTCTTTGGCCCCTTGAGTGTGGCTCTTCCACAAAATACCACAGCCTGAGTGAGTCTATTTGGAAGAAGTGGCATTAGAAGAAGTTTAAGTTTAAAAAATGTGGCTCTCAAAAGAAATTTTAATCATTGTATTATTGATATTTGGCTCTGTTGACTAATGAGTTTGCCGACCCCTGGTCTATCATGGTGAATATTTCATGTGAACTTGAAGGGAATGTATTTTCTACCACTGGTTGAAGTATTCTATAATGACCCAAAATCAGTTGATTGGTGATGTTGTTCTGTTCAGTTATATCTTTAATGGTTTTCTACTTGCTGGTTATATCAATTACTAATAGAGGATTATACACACAGCTTTAACAATTATCAACATTTTGCCATTTCATTTCTTCTATTAAGTTCTTTTCTTTTTTTCAGTCCCAGGAAATGCAATATCTCAACTTTACATTGATAGAAGATAGTAGGTAAAAATCAGTTGAGTCAAATAATAAAAAAATAAAACCCCGTGTTTTCCCCAATAATATTTTTTTAAATTAGATTATAGAATCACAGGAAGAAGAGACATTCTGTTAACCCTTCACAGAGTTTCATCAAAGTTACTTTTTTTCCATTCATTGATTTTGAGAGAGAGAGAGAGAGAGAGAGAGAGAGAAACAGAGAGAGACATCGATTTGTTATCCCACTTATTTATGTATCCATTGGTTGCTTCCTGTATGTGCCCTGATCAGAGATTAAACCCTCAATCCTGATATATAGGGATGACACTCTATCCAACTTGAGCTACCCAGCCAAGGCCCCCAATGGTTCTCATGTAGCTATCTATAATAATAAAAGCATAATATGGTAATTAGACCAGACATTTTTCTGGATGGCCTTCTGGATGCAGCTGGGGCTGCAAGAGCCGAGGCAGCTGCTGTGGGCGAAGGTTGAAGTAGAGGCAGCCACCACAAGTGGCAGGGGCAGAGATAGCCACCACAATGGCGGGGGCCAAGCTCTTTGCATGAATTTTGTGCAGAGGGCCTCTAGTAGTACCATATAAAACCCAGGATGTTGACATTGGCATAATGTGTGTCTCTAGTTCTGTGCCAATTGATTACATATGTAGATGTGTATAAATACCACTAATCACTTAGAGAACTATTCTCTCACTACAAAAATCCCCTTTAATTTATCCTAGTTTACTTATATCAACATTTTACTGGTGCAGAAACCTTACCACCCTTTTTGAACTTTTATCCTGCTCTATTCATATAATTTATATATATATAAAAACGTAAGCGATCAGATGACTGTCCAACCAGCCAGTGGCTATGATGTGCACTGACCACCAAGGAGTAGATGCTCAATGCAGGAGCGGAAACCACAGGCATGAAAACAGAACAGACTGATAAATCTCAGAAGGAAAGGGGAAGGAGGTGAGCAGGAAGTTATTAACTAAAGATCTTATATGCATACTAGAGGCCCAGTGCACGGATTCATGTACCAGTGGGTTCCCTCGGCCTCGCCTGTAGAGATTAGGCCGAAACTGGCTCTCCAACATCCCCCAAGTGGTGCTGGATTGTGAGAAAGTGCAGGCGAGGCCAAGGAATGCCAGCATCAGGGCCTCTAGTTATAGTATAGAGTGGGCAAAAGTAGGTTTAGAGTTGTTTATATGAAAAATAATACAATAATTAATAAATAATTATACAAGAATAAACTTAATATCTTGCATGCTCACAACTGTAAACCTACTTTTTCTCTACCATGTATTTCTTCTATATACATTAAGGAGCACATGAAATAGTATTATACTTTTAGCTTTAATCATGAAGCATAATTTTGAAAATCAAGAAAAAGTCTATCTTATTTATCCATATTTTTAATATTTTCACTCTTTTTTGTTCTTTCTTCCTTCCTGACATTCCAAGATCCCATTTATTACCATTTCCATTCTATTTAGATAATTTTTTAGCCATTATTTTAGGGTAGATCTGCTGGAGACAAATCTTTGTTTTCTTCATCTTAGGATATCTTGATTTTCCCTTCATTTCTGAAAGATATTTTCACTGGGGATAAAATTCTCCATTGACAATTCTTTTCTTTCAGTACTAGAGAAAGATGTGCCATTTCCTTCTGGCCTTCATGCTTCCTATGAGAAATCTGCTGTCATTCTAATTGTTTTCCCTACCATTAAGGTGTCATTTCTCTGCTGCTTTCTTTGTCTTTAATTTTCATAAGTGTAACTATGGTGAATCTTAATATGGATTCCTTTAGGTTTATACTGTTTGGGATTCACTTAGATTTAAAAACAAAACAAAAACATATTCATAGATAAATAAGCTTTATTTGAATACTTGCATGAATATGACTTGAGGCCAAACAAGAAGGTTTTCCCAAAGGGCTAAAATGTATTAAACAGTAGAATTTGGTCCTTCCCTTTAGTTTGTGTCTGAATACAGTTGACTGGTCTGCTCTCACTAATCATTTTTTCCAGACACAAAATCTAAAAATCTTTGGGTGATATTTTCCATTTGTCTAGACTTCTTTTAAGGTGCTTTCAATTATAAGAGAAAGGCAAGGTTTTTATGTGCTCAGACCCTAAGCCACTGGAAGCAAAAACACATCTCTTGATTCTCTTGTTTAAATTCTAGCTGTTTTCAAACAGTGTACAAAGGAAGAATTTAATGTTAATACACAAAATATACATGTATGCTGTAATATTATAGTAACTTTGCTTTAAACTTTTTTCATTATGGAATTATTTTTATTCTCTCTCTGCAAAGAAGTTATAAAAATATAATTTTCAATACATTAAAAAGATACTTTTAAATCCTAGAATGAAAAATTCTAAAGTATAAACTATGCTATATTTTAAATAATAAAATACTACAAATTAGAATTTTTGAGTGATTTTGATAGAAATTTACTAAGAACCAGAACATCAAACCTTAAAAAATGTTCAGTTTTCACCCCAATTGAGTTTTTGAGAAGCTGTAATTTGTTGACAGGTACAGTCGACCTAGACAGTGCTGCTGCCACTAATGAAATTAATCTGAAGGACAGAGATTTGCATGCTAGACGTGCCAGGCTCTTTCATGCAACTGACTGAGGTACTCTTATTTTAGACCTTATGTGTTAAATAGAAGTAAACATACATATGGTAAAAAATTTAAATGGGGTTGGGGGAATGAAAGTGGTATGGAATCATATAAAATAATAATAAAATATTAGCAAATTTGATGTTTTCAAAATTACTAAGTAGTTATATGAATAATTTACAAACTAAATCACTCAGCTTCTTGAATCTTTTGATAATTTGGGCAAATTTGTAGTCATTATTTCTTCAATTAGTTTTTTTTAGCAGCTCTATACTCTTCCCCTTTTTCTGAGATTCTGATGGTCAAATGTTAAATTTTGTGTTAATACTTTCACAGGTTCTTGAAACTGTTTATTTGTTTGTTTTAATCTATTTTTTCTTTGTTGTTCAGTTTGGGGAATTTCTATTATTCTACTTTCAAGTTCATTGGTTCTTCTCTTTGTCCTTTTCATTTTGCTGTTAATCCCATCCATTAAGCTATACATTTTTGATCATTGTATTTTTCACTTTTAAAATTTCACTTTAGTTCTTTATATCTTCTATTTCTCTGCTGAGGCTTTCTATTTTTTTTTAATTCTGTTTTATGCATGTTCACAAATGCTCATTGAAATATTTTTATCATGGCTTATTTAAAATCATTTCCAGGCAATTCTAATACCTTTGTCATCTCAACATTGATGAGTTAGATTTTCTTTTTATTTATTTATTTGTGCAGTTATTCAGTGTCTGGTAAATTAATATTCAAGATTTTCTTTTCTTATTTAAGTTGAGAGTTTCCTGTTCCTTGGTATGATGAGTAATTTTTTTATTATGTTTGGGCATTAGGTTAGGAGACTTTGGATCATATTTAAATAATCTGTTTTAGCAGCCACCTCTGGCACTATGCAGAGGGGTGGGGAAAAGGGTTGCTGCCTTGTTACTGCTAGATAGCAGTAGAAGTTCAAATTCTGCCTCTGTTGACTCACTTGGAGCATGAGGAGCACTATTGCTAAGCAGGGATGGAAGTATCAACTGCCTTCTAAACCTCTGGCTAGGAGGGAGAAGAGTGCTTCATTACTACTCCCAATGGCTTCTCGAGACACCATGGGATGAACAATGATAAAAGCACTGAGCCCTCTACTAGAGCTCCTCTGATACCATCCCAATAGGGTATTTCATTACCCAGATTCTCCACTCACACCGTATTTCAGAATTTGTAGGAAAATAGTATTAGAAAATATAACTGATATTATTGTCACACCTCCACAAATTGGAAATACATCCTTAATCTCTAATGTCCCCACAGATTGCCCCCAAAATATAAATTTACACCTGTGTTTAAATAAAAATCCCAAATAAGGTACAGACATTGCATTTGGTTGTTGGACCAAAGCAGTTCCCCTTCCTTCTCTCTACCCATGTCATTTATTTGAAGGAAATTGGTTCTGTGATATTTCTCATATTCTAGGTCTGGTTGAATATATTCATGGGTATCATTTAATATGTTCCACTGTCCTCCATAGTTCCTAGAAACTGATAGTTCAATAGCAATGTATTTTATTCAGGTTCATTTTTTTTGACACAGATTTCATAGGTGGTTCTATGTGCCTCCTATTGCACCACTTAAGTAGATATACAATTATGGTTGTTTTGCTTTTTCAGAAATGTAGGTTCTGGTGGTAACAGCTTGAATCATTCATTTAAAAGTTCCTTATTGACTTATCTCTTAATGCTGGATTTCTAAATGTATTGATATTTTGGGCCAGATAATTTTTGATATAGAAGAATGTCCTATATGGGGGACCCTGCATTGTAGGATATTTAGCAGCATCTCTGCTAGCCTCAATCCTCTTACACATACATACCCATACCATCTTGTTGTGACAATAAAAAATGTCTCCAAATATTATCAAAGGTCCCCAGTTGAGAATCACTGACTTAATAGTTTTAGCAATCATTGATAACTCTTGTCTGGGTCCATCATTTTATTAGATTTTGCAAAGTCACGATTTTTCTAATTCTATCATTTCAGCATTCACAGCTTTAAAAAAACTTTTTTAATCCTCACCCAAGGATATTTTTCCATTGATCTTTAGAGAGAGTGAGAAAGAGAGTGAAAGACAGAGAGAAACATGGATGTGAAAGAAACACATCGATGGTTTGCCTCCTGCATGAGCCCCAACGAGGGCCTGGGCCAGGGAGGAGCCTGCAACAAAGGTATGTGCTGTTGACCAGGATTGAACCCTTTAGGTCTGCAGGCCGATGCTCTTATGCACTGACCCAAACCTGCCAGGGCCATTCACAACTCTTTTTAAATATCGATAAATACTTTCTCTGAGTCTGTCCAGCAAAGGTAGGATAAGATTTTGATTATTTATTTTATTTATCAGTGTTCCTAGAATAATTAGCTGTACCTAACAACTTCCAGAAGTGACCAATTAAGTTTTTGTGTTAAGTACCATTGGTAACGCTTGAATATTTACATATTTCTTTTATTTCAATTCTTGGCAGTATTTTTTTTTAAGCCCAACTCTTCTCATCTTTGGTCAGTGGGATCTTTTTCAAGTAGCTCTCGTTTCCTTTCAGCATGATCCTAATTGTTGATAATTTCCTTGCTTTCAAGTATGACAGTATAGATAGTTCAGACTCATCTTACATATTTCCTGTCCCAGCCCTGAAATCATATACTTATTCAAGAAGCCCTCATTTATTTTACTGGAAAATGGTATTTAAGGACCACAATCTGGGCACAAAGGGTGTTTATTGTTGTTGGGTTGTCACTACTTCCAGATCTTTTCAATGTGTTGGGCTAGGAAATGCATATGTTTTTGAAAGATAAAGGTAAAGGTAAGTTCTGATTCCATATTGGTATTTTAACTCAATTTAAGGTTATTCAATATATCTATTGAATGGGTTAAGGTGTATACAATCAATTAATTCCCTATTGATGGGAAATCTGTTACTAAGAGTGCGTCAGTGTTCATTTCTTTTTTTTCTTGTATATCTTTGAAATAGATCTTTAAAAGTGGAATTGGTGCATCAAAAGATAAATGCATAAGCAATTTTAGAACATTTGGATCTGATGTGATAAATGAACAATGAAGCAATTTAAGTATTAAATGAAAGCCTATTAACCCTGTTTAAATGTTTTTAAGAATATGATTACAGCACTAACCCAGGGGATAGTTACTTTATTTAGCTCTCTTGATTAACATAATTTCAACTGAATGAAAAATACTTCTCTTGCTGTCTTTAATTTCTTTGTATTTAAACAAATTGATGTCCCACATGGAAGTATGTGATGCCTATCTTTTTTTTTAATACCTTGTCAGAATATTTTAAGAAGGGATACTACCTTAAGACTCTTTGTCCAACTACATTGGGGGAAAAACGCAGGGAGTTATGCCAATTCTCAGAGAATTTTGGCTGCCAAATAGCACATCTGGGCAATTCAGGCCAGGGGAAAATTTTTGTGTGTATACGTATCTTTAAAGTAAGGTTCTCTAAGCCTGAATAATCCAGACATTGCTCTCTTGTACTGTTTCCTACACTGTGCTTGAATGGTCAGCCCTAGTTTTCAGGGGTGTTGATTTCTAATTATGAAATGCCACGGACTGGGAAACTACCAGAACTTCGCAGAGACCTCATGAAAGCTGGGGCACAAAGGAAGACCCCAAAGGCGGGTGAGTGCAAAGGCAGGTCTAAGGGTTCAGAGGGCAAGTCCCGGCCTGAATGAACCAATTGCTAGGGTTTAATAATTAATCAGGAGTCCAAGCCAGGAAATAAGGATATGCCCCAAGGCCCATTTACCCGCCCTGAGCTCTCCGCCCATCTACTCCTTCCCCTAAGCGCACACTCCAGGGGCTCTAACTCCTTTCTGGCTGCAACCCCAGACAGGGTCACCCTGAGGTACAGCTCCTGCGCTGACTCCCTGGGACTGGGTGCCTAGGCCCCCGTGGCCGCCTGTTCTCCTTTTTGGAGCTGGAGGGCGGCGAATTTCAGTCTGGAAACACCCAGCCCCTCTTTGGGTCCCTCAGACTGACGCTGCTCCCGCTGGGGAGGTGAGGGTAGGATGGTGGTAGGGAAGGCCTGGCCTTCTCAGATTGAGGTTGCCAACTCCGTGCTAGTCTCCATTCCTGCTTGGCTGTGAGTTCTCGCACCCCGGGTCTGGGTCCGGGTCCCTGTGGTAGGAACAGTTCTCACTCTTAAACTTGTGGCGTCTGCCTGGTAGGCTAGTTTAGCTGCTGACCTAGCGAGCCAAGCACTTTTAGAGACCCTAGTCCCCGGTCCGCCGCCCGGCGAGGGCGGAGGGGGGAGGGGAAGGGGCTGCTGCCTCCTTTCCCAAATCCGGTCCCTAACCGCCCCCTCCCCCGTCGTCTGCTCGCTTTGTACCGGCAGTCAAAACAGAGCGAGCGGCCAATTGAGGGGGACGGGAAGCAAAGCCGACTACAACCTCGCCCCCTCCAGCCGGCCCCCCAGCCCCCTCCTACCGACCCAACGGCCCGCTGCTCCCGGCCCCCGTCTTCCCTCCCCTTTCTCACTCCTCTCCTCGCCCTAACCTCGCCCCCATCCCCCGCTCATTTCCTCTCGTACCCCGGCTCGCCAGTCCCTCTTTCCAAGCCCCTTCCAGCCCCGGCCTTCCTCTCCGGCTTGCCCCCGCAACCTCCTTCTCCCCAATCTCAGCCTTCTCTCTTTCCTTCATCCTACCCCCTTCCTTCCTCTTCCCCTCCCCCAGGCCCTAGCTCCCCTTGTTCCTCCCCACCCAATCGCCCCCTTACTCTGTCCCCGCCCACTCTGCGCCGGCCCCCGGGTCGGGGCTGCGCCCCACGTGTGGAGGCTGCGCTCCAGCCCCCACTGACAGCCGCGCCCGCGGCCCGCCCCGCGCCCGCCCGGCCTCAAAACCCCCGCCGCGCCCTCCCCGCCGCATCTTCCCCGCGTCCAGCCTCCCGCCCTCCTCTCACCGGCCCGCCCGGCCGCGCACCTCAGCCGGGCTCCACGGCCGCCGCAGCCGCTGCAGCCCCGCGGGACTCTGGGCGAGCCGGGAGTAAATCCTCCTCGTTCGGGGGCTACTTTTATTTGCTGCCTTGCCGGCTTCCTTCTGGCTACTTTTGCAGCTTTCCAGGATCTGTGCCGGGAGCGCACGGGAATCCGCCGAACCGCTGCGCACAGGCCCCCTTTTTTTCCTCCCGAGGTCCGCTTTCTTTGTAACTTTACGCCGCGGCTGCTCGGGTTACTTTTGTAATTTCCCGCCCCCACCCGCCGGCGGTCCTGGAGTCGCTCGAGGCCGTGGCCCGGGGGATGCAACGTGGACCGCGCGGGGCTGCAGCCGCGCCTCGCCGCCTGCTGCGCTAGAGCTCGCGCCCCCGCAGTCCGCGAAGGGGCCGGCGCCCGGCCCGGGGCTCCCGGTGGAGCTGGGAGCCCGAGCCCAAGGGAGACTCGGAAGCCGACGAAGGGCTTGCTAGACCCTGACTCTTTTCTGGCCGCGCGGATTTTGCCTTCGAGCGCTCGCTCTCCGCGGACCGGGGTCTGCGCGCTCTCGGCGCCCGCGATGGGGAGACGGCGGCGGCTGTGTGTGCAGCCTTACTTCGTGTGGCTGGGCTGCGTGGCGCTCTGGGCGCAGGGCACGGCCAGCCAGCCCCAGCCCCCGCCGCCCAAGCCGCCCGGCCCCCAGCCGCAGCAGGTCCGACCCGCAGCCACAGGCTCTGAAGGCGGGTTCGCGGTGCCCGAGTACCGGGAGGAGGGCGCCGTGGTGGCCAGCCGTGTCCGCAGGCGAGGACAACAGGACGTGCTTCGAGGGTAGGTGGGCAGTCCGCCCCAGGGGACCCTCAACTTGGCAGCTTTCCATCCTCCCCCCTCCCCTAATCTAGTTTGGCGGTCAGAGCCGCGGGCCCCCTCCACCGGGAGACTCCGAACACTTTCAGGAACGCCACCCTCTTTTCCTCTGCTGTCCGAGGGCCTCCCTCGGTGCAGTTGGGCGGCAGATGGGTCGCAGGCCCCTGGGTGCCTATCGCAGAGCGTCTGCGGAGCTCACGGTGCAGGAACAGGTTCCGAAAGTCGGGAGGAAGGAGCGCCGGAGTCCACCGCTCAGGTCTGGTGGAGTCAGCCTGCTCTCCCCACCGTCGGGGGCGCCGCTCCCGAGCCTTTTGTTTGAGGACGCGTGCGGGGCTTACAGTTCACCCTAATCAAGAACCCAAGAACCTTTCGACGCCTCTTCCTTGACACTTCGGGGCCAAAGTAACAGTTGATCAGGAGGGACAAGGGCAAAGATTTTCGAAACGGAATGGGAATGTTCCCTTTGTTCTCTGCATCTGGAGGCTAGAATAGTAGCAAATTATATGTTGCCACGTTTCTTTCTCCCCTTTAAAAAAGGCAGCAACGAAGCGAAGATGAAAGGCGAAAGGCAATGTTTAGACGTTGCTGCCCTCCCCATTCCTGCGTCTAGCCCATCTCTTTCCATGTCTGCACCCCAAACATTTGAAGGGTAGTTGGGGTTTGTTTGTTATCCCGAAATCTACTCTCTTAGGGCTTTGCTCATGAATACTGCTCATTTGTTTTTGCACCCCTCCCTGGCAGGCCCAATGTGTGCGGATCCAGGTTCCACTCCTACTGCTGTCCTGGATGGAAGACGCTGCCTGGAGGAAACCAGTGCATTGTCCGTGAGTGCTTGGCTGGGGCCGCAGCTTGGGGTAGCACTCCAATGCCCTTCTAAGGGTGGGACCTCCTGCATTTAGTCTTTTGGATACAGAGTTGCATTTAGAATCCAGTGGCCACATAGTGTGATGATTAGGAGGTGGCCCTCTTTGAATGGTGGGGGAGAAGCAGCCGGTTTGCATCAGCTTAGATGTCACTTCTAGCCTGCTGAAGGGCAATGATGATAAAGATTTCCAAGATACTTGGAAGTTTTATCTATGTCTATTAATACAAACGGATAGGGGAGTACAGCAATTCCCTAGATAAAGCAAAACCACTTTTTTCTAAAAGAGTCCAGATAAGACCACAATGTGGTTATGTAAATTAGCTGGCTTTTGACTCTGCATGAGGTTTAGGCCTTAGGAAGATCAAGCTTTCTTAAGCCTTTGTACAAAACCACTTAATTATATCTGATTTTATCTCAACAGCCACACAACATAGATATAAAAGGAGCAAATTTACACTTGACCCAGGTTAACAAAATTTTTAAAAGGGAGAACTCTTCCAAATGGCTTGACTTTTTTATTTTTTTGGAAGACATTTAGATTTAGGATTTATAGACCAAAAATCTCATAGTCTACTGTATATTTTCATAGTGTGAGTCTTAGAACTTTACCAGTCCTGCATATCTGATCTTAAAAGTTCTGATTATTTTACTCAGTTTCCAAAGAATATATCCAGCTCTACAAGTTCTAATTAGAAAAGTTATTAGTTATCAGCCGCACAGTGATGGACTATGGATGCCTTATTTCACATGCCTGTGAACTTGTGAGTTGAAGTATGACCCACCTACTCCTGTGTGTTTACATAGCACAGCCACATTTGTCTTGTTGGGAGGAGAGCCAGGTATTATAGACAGCGTATTCATTTAGGCCCAATCTTGACTTTAGATTGACCTTGATGTTCTCCAGGGAATAGATAATTATGCAGCTGTGAACAGAGAAAAAGGGCAAGCCACACTAGCCAAGGGATAATAAGGATATAGTGGCATCTCCCACTCTATATTTACTGGTTTTGTGGGTTTGAGATAGACTCTTAATTTTTTTCAGTACAGTTTTTAAAAAAGGAACAAAATCTCAAGTATTGTGGAGACATCTTTAAAATTATTTTTCTACCCTGAAAATCCCACAACTCCAGTAATGAGGCAAAACTAGGAAACAAAAATTGTGTTCTTTAAGGCAGTTCGTAAATATTTAAAGTAAACCCTCTGATTATAAGCCCTTGCTTTTGTTAAAAAGAGTGGTGTATGGCAATCTTTCCTCCAACACAGAAGTCCTATATGTGAGGCATTTATGGAGGGTGCATTTACTCTTCCATGCCAGTAGGGCATTACTATGTCTGCTTTAAACTTACATGTTCCTAGAATCCTAACACAGCTAACGTCACTCACCACACACCTGCCATACTAGCTGGGAGTGACTTAGGCACTGCGGAAAGTCTGACTCACTAAATGTAATGAATGTGACTGCCATTATTGAGTTGGAGAGCAGCCGAGGAGAAGGGATTGGTTTATGGTACGTGTTGAAAATCTGTAAAGTCAGATTTTATTGGATCAGTGTGGAATGGGAATTCCAGAGAACAGAGTCTTCCAGAACATTTACAGTAGGGATATATATATATATATATATATATATATATATATACATATATATATATATATATATATATATATATATATATAAATATCCTCCTGAGTGTCAGCTTTAAATACTGTTGGTCTTTGGATAATACTGTGTTATTTATTTGTTTAGAAGATCAGTTTTAAAAATCTAATTTAATATTATGGACTGCATTTCTACTACTTGAAATATTTAGGTGCTTATGAAATACACTGGAAAGTACATGGATCATGAATCTATAAAAGGCATATACTTGAAATGATCTTTATATATCCAAGAAACATTTGCTATACTTATGTCAAGAGATATCTACAAAAATATTTATTAGTGCATTTAGAAAAGATTAAGAGTACTAAGAATATGAAACTGCACAAAATAGAGGGAGGGAGAGTGTAATGCCTTTATAGTCTTTCATATGGGTTGCACCTAAATTTTAACTTTTAATATTTTTTGCACTAAATTCTGTAGTCCAATTATTTCAACATTTAAGATGAGAATATATGGAGGTATTAAGCAAGTTGAAATCACTGTCAAATCAAAATCAAGAATTTTGATTCTGGGATTTTCTGATGATAATAAATTTATTTTTCTGTTTATTGAAGTTCCATCATTTTACCAAAGAAAACCTCTGAGGCAGCTTACAAAAAGAGAATAAGTAAAATACAAATAGAAAATGAGGACCAAATATTAATTTTCTCATACATTTGTATATCCCCATTCTTTCTCTAAAGAAAGATATTAAAATGTCAACGTCTAGAATTTTAATGTTTGGCCTTGACTAGGCTTCATAAGGAAAAAAAGATATTAAAAGTAAAACATTCCTCAAACTACTGGAAGCCTATTGCATTTTTATTTTAGTCTCTGTTTCATTGTCATTGTCCTTAATTGTGGCTTTAAGATTACTGAAGTACCGTATTTTTCGGACCATAAGACTCACTTCTTTTCCCCCAGAAGTGGGGGGAAAAAGTCCTTGCGTCTTATGGTCCAAATATAGCCTACACATATACTTTAAAAAAAAAGTTTTTTTACTTGCCCGGCTCTGTGTGGTCTCTGTGTGCTTGCCCGGCTCTAAAATGGTTCTAAATGCTGCTGTTTACTTTACAGGGTTGATTATATGTGTTTATGACTGTGATGTTGGGTTTTAATGCACATAAAATATTTTGGGACACTATTTGTTTCAGAATCTTTTTTTCTTCATTTCCCTTCTCTAAAAACTGGTGCGTCTTATGGTCCGGAGAGTCTTATGGTCCGAAAAATACGGTCCTTCCAAACTTCCAAATATTTGTTTCCAAAAGGATAGAATTCACTTTGCATTTGTTTCTTAAAATCTTGTAAGAACATAAAGCAATGGAAAAGTTTGCTTATTAATTTACTTATTGGGAAGTTATACTATAAAGGCCATTTTGATCAGTGGAATGACAATGGGAAGGGATTGGCCCACAATCATAGCCTTTGAGACCCAAAGAGAGGTCAGAACACTCCAATGTAATCCTTTGGTTTTATTTTACCAATGAGAAAATTGAACCCAGAGAAGCTGTATTTTCTTCCCTCCCCATGCTTGCAGTGGGTCGGGGGCAGAACAAGAACTCAACTTCAGACCTCTTGCATACAATATACTCTTTATTGTGTCATGCATCTTCTCCCAATCACTGAAATCCCAACACCCAGGTCTTTTCTCCCTCTCCCTGTGGTATTTTTTGGATCTCAGAGTTTTCATGTGATTATGGGAAGGACAAAAATTTAAGTGAGGAGCATTCTTGCTTCTCAGTGGCTCACAGATATAATGGGCAAGCTTATGGCCATGACATGGATCTGTCTGAGGATAATCAACCTCCAGCCAATCAGGCCTTCTTTGGTTATAGGACCTGGGTAGGAATTCTTTGTATGTCACCTAAGCCTAGACTAAATGTCTACCTGCTGGGGATGAGGGGGCTTTGAAATAAAATAATTTTAGTGAACATTTTTCATTAGAACGTTTTTGGTGATCAGACACTAGTACATTTTAAGAAAGGTCAACTTCAAGGTAGGAACCATGTTCTTGCCTAAAATCAGTTTTCTATTTTCACACCATGATCTATGACATTTTCATTTATAGAGAATATTAATGGAAATGGTGGTGATATTATGTGGATATCAAAAGGCAATTTAGAGTAGAAAAACTATTACTAAATAGTTTGCTTCTATAGAACACACCCTTATCATTATTGAGGTTCTCAGATCTGATTGAAATTATGGGGTCCCTCTATAGCACAAGACATATATGCACATTGGCATAAATATTTATAGCTAATTTCAGGGTGTTCCCAGACTCTCTCTCCTCTTCTTGTCTTCATGCACCCAGTCATGGAGCATTAAAGCACATAGCTTTTGTACACAGTGGAGAATTCAATTGTGGGTATAGAGATAAATCTCTCAGCTCCTAAATGAACTGACTCTAAATATGGGAGAGACCATTTGAATGTGCTCAGCTAATGATTTTGAGGATCCATGGTATGTGCCTATCAGTCTTTGCTGTGATGACCTTCATACCTTGGAGGTCACAGCCGCAGGAGGCCTTGACTCTCCCTCCATCAAAATGTCGCAGCAGCTTTTCTGAGCAGCAGGAATAGGCTAGGTTGCCGAGATAATATGAGAGAAGAAAGGCTGGAGGAAGGAGAGAAGGAATTATTAAGGGGAATAAAGATTGATGATGGTGCAGGTCAGATACCAGCCGGGAAGGAATGTGCATTGAACCCCTGGGGCTTGGCCAAATCATTAGGGCCTGGAGTCTCTGGCTCAGCCAATTTCACATTCCCTGTCTCATGTGAAGGTCCCTTACAGAGTGGGCTGTGTTTTCCGAGAGTGCAGGACCTCTGGGTTTCATCAACCCTCCCAGCTTCCTAGGACCAAGACTGGGTTCTCAGGGTAAAGTCTGCATATAAACTCTGCTTTGAGTAAAAAAGACAACCTGTATATAGGAGAATTCAACAGTTAGAAATATGGAATGTGAAATAGCTTCATTTGTTTGTACTTTATTATACTTGTTCTTATGTCTACCATGGGTAATTTCATTACATATCTATCTGAAATTAGACATTATATACCGATTTTATATTTTCAGATTTATTGTTTTTAACTATAACTTTCTCCTGGTAAACCATGTTTATTGCCTAATTAATCATTTATTTCCCTATTGTGCTTTCTACAGCAATATGTAGAAATAGTTGTGGAGATGGATTTTGTTCCCGTCCTAACATGTGTACTTGTTCCAGTGGCCAAATATCGCCGAACTGTGGATCAAAATCAAGTATGTTTCTTATGTGACCTTACTTACTGCATTATCCTTAAGCTTTTGAGTAAATTCTAAATGTCCTTTTCAATGAAGCTATAAATCCATGGTTATTTTCCTCACTAACTACTCCTCTGTTTTAATCTTTGGAGTAAGTCTTGGGTGGCTTAGTGGTTGCCACCAACAACTAAAGAGTTATGGGATAATGTTTTTCATTAAGAAAATGATTTATTTCTGGTCCAGAAGCTATGTGTTAGTGCAGCGAAAGAGCCTGGATTCAGTGGAGAAGTGATTCTTTGTGAATAATAGCTATAACTTACTGGGTTTTTACAATGTGCCGGGTGTTTGACTATATCACTTATTTAATCCTCACACAGAGATACTATGAGATACTATTATTAGCCATTTTACAGAGAAGGAGATTTGAGCACACATATGTAACTTGCCCGGGGTAACAGATTTACAGAGAGGAGAAGAGAGGGATGGAGAGCTAGAAACATTGATGAGAGAGAAACATCAACCAGCTACCTCTTGCACATCCCCTACTGGGGATGTGCCCGCAACCAATGTACATGCCCTTGACCAGAATCGAACCCGGGACCTTTCAGTCTGCAGACGGACGCTCTACCACTGAGCCAAACCGATTTCAGCCCGGGGTAACAGATTTAAATTCAGGTATTCTGCACCCTTATCCTATAGACTCAAACCTTAAGCTCTATTTATTGCCTTGCTTAACTTCTGTGACTCATATCCTGTTTTGTAGGTTAACTAAAGGGGAAGGATCAAAAGATTGAGGAGAAAACAAATATTTATTATTTACTGACCAAATGCTTTACATATGTTAACTTACTTTGCTTTACACATAGTAACTCCCAACATTTCTGTAAGGTCACTGTAACAGTGGACTAAAATTGTATTATTCACGACCCAATTAGAAAGTGTTGGGTCTTTAAGTCCCAGGTTAATCTTTTAGGCCGTGATTAAGATAACATTATAACAAGGAGGAAAATGATATTGTTTATTTAACTGCTCAATAATTAAATAAATCTTTGTGTCTGCCTTAAAGTAGTTTGAATTTGTTACACTTTTAACATTTTTCTCCACAAAATTTCCCCAAGTAAAGATAATAGAAAATCTCACTGATTTAAGAATATAAGATTCAAGTTTCATGTAAGAAATGTCATTGTCTTCTGATGAAACTTCTGATTAAAACTCTGGTTTCACTTTCTTTGAAAATAATCTGTCATTTTCACAGTCTTTTAAAACCTATTACTCAAAATTCATCGAGACTTTTTAGCAGATTTCCTGTACACCTATCCTGAACATCCCTTGTCTGATTGCATGGAAGAAACCCTTGCCTGTACCTTCATTATCCTATTTTCTTATTTTTATCATGTATGCCCTCAGCAAAAAACCCAATCCTGAAGAAATTTTACCTAATTCCTCTACCTGGATAGCTGAGTATTCTCTGGACCACCATCGGTTTATGGAATATAATCCAATAGGGAATCCATGAATTAGTCATTTAGTATTGACTAATACTATCAACCTTTCCATCACAAACTTTTCTACTCTTTCTTGTCTTTATCCTGTTTTACCTACCTAAAGAATTAATCATTATTAATCACCATTAATCACTATCTTCTTGAAGCACTTTCCTTTCCCTTAACTTATCAGTGGCCTACATTCCTCCTTTTCTTGGTTGTTATTTTTTAGTCTTCTTTCTGTATCTCCTTCATTAGCCTTCATTTAATGTTTGGTATTCCCAAGAGTTCTGTTCTCTGTAGATGAACTCATTTAATATATGCCTTCAAGTACTACCATGATGTTGCTAACTCATAATTGTCTGTGGAATAGATCCTTCCACTGGGCCTTATATTCACATGTTCCATTTACCTATTTAGCTTCTCCAACTGAATGCATCTAAAACTTGGTCACATGAAACCATTGATTCATTATTGACCAGAGTCTACTTCTTCCACAGTTTTTCTTGCTTCAGCAAATGGCACTATCATCCACCCAGTACTTAAACAACTGCTTCTCTTTTTCTCACATCAAGTCTTTTAAAGAAGACCTGCCTGTTCTCAAATCCATCTTCTTTCCATCACCACAGCTACCATGTGGTTCAAGCCACCCTCACCTCTCACCTGGACTATTGCAGCGACCTCTTGGTTTCCCTAGCTTCTAATCTTGCCCTCATTAAATCCATTCTCCACAGAGCAGCTAAAGTAATCCTTTAAAAATATAAATCATATCACTTTACTGTCTTATTTATATCCTTTCAATGATTCCCAGTTGAATTTGGGATAATGCAAACACTTCTATGGCACAGGAGGCCTTGCATTATCTATTATAGCTGGCTTCTGACTGCTTCTCTAAGATTTTCTCCTCTCATTCGTCCTCTTTATAATCATGTGAACTGTTTAGTTCTTCAGAGGAAACCTTTTATTATCCTAAGACCTTTTGGTTTGGTGGGCCCTCTCCTCTGTAGTACTTCTCATGTGTGGCATATTCTAGTCCAGAATTCAGTTTAATGTTGCATCAGAGTGGTCTCATCTGGTTCCTGTATATAGATACCTTCTTGCTCCAAACTGTTCTTCTTTACAACACTGTTTCCTTCAGAGAACTTATCACAATTTACAGTGACATCATGGTATTGGTTTTCTTGTGTTTTATCTATTTCCCATGGAAATGGAAGCTCCATGAGAGTGGATACCAAGACCCTCATGATAGCAGGACACGAACTCAGCTGGCAGGTACTTGGCCCCTGCATTCTAAGCTGTCTCCTGCATCTTGGAAACTACACTTCTAGTTATCTTATATTTATTTCCTTTCACACTGAAAGTATAATATATCTTAAACATGTACTTAATAACATATGTTCTAATAGATATGTTCATGTGTGCACTTATTACAAATAAATACAGATATGCTTGGGGCATAACATTTTCATTGACTTGAATATTTAGTATAGTTCTATAACTCACAGATACTGTGATTTTGACCATTGATGTTTTTATATTTTTTGTTGTCTTTTGCAGTTCAGCAGTGCAGCGTTAGATGCATGAATGGTGGGACCTGTGCAGAAGACCATTGCCAGTGCCAGAAGGGATATATTGGAACTTACTGTGGACAACGTAAGGAACATTAGCATAGACTTGATTTAGTAGATATTATGAGATTTAGTAGGTATTTCATACTAAGTCATAATGTAAGGTCTTGTGAAGCCCATGATCCTTTAAAAAAGTAATTTTATGTAGTAAGCATACTTTATAACTAAATTTCTAATTTTTACCTACTAGGATTTTTTTCTGCCTTTTAAATAATTTTTGCATTGTGTAGTATTGATGTTGTTAAATACCACTAGTGCTTTATCAAATTTGACACATATCACCAGTAAATATTATTTCTTTTTATCTGTCTTCATAAAATTGGTATATCTTTCTGAAAAAATAATGGTTTTCTTTGCTTTGATCTCTCTACAGTATACACACACACACACACACACACACACACATATGTGTGTGTGCTTGTCTATATGATCATACATACACACACACACACACACACACACACACACACATATACACTAGTAGCCCTGCGCATGAATTAATGCATGAGTAGCTTGCTGCCACTTGCCTCAGCTGCCCACCTGCCCAACACAGCTGGTAGCTCTCTGTTGCTGGTAGCTCCCTGCCCCACCCTCCTTGAGCCCTCTTCCCACTGTCCCACTCTCCCGTAACTTCCCCCTCTCCCTCCCCTCACCCTCAGCTTGCTGCCCTGCCCCTTCCTGTAGCTCTCAACTGCCTGCTCGTAGTTTCCTGTCCCTTCCTCCTGCAGATCCATGATCTGGTCCTTATGCAGTTGGTTGTTACACCTCAGGGCATAATGGATAATTAGCATACTCCTCTCATTATATAGGATATATGACTTTTATAGGATTTCCCAAAATTAACCCTTGGAGAGCCAATCTTATAAATTTTCTTTTGCTCAAAATATATTTTTTTTTCTCAAAAAAAATATTTATATTTATATTTTTTTATTGATTATAGTATCACATAATTGTCCTCATCCCCCCATTCCCATCTCAAACCCCTCCCTACATATGCCCTCACCCCCCCTGTTGTCCATGGCCACTGGCTAGGCCTATAGGCATGCACACAAATCCTTTGGTTGATCTCTTCCCCTTACCCCCACCCTCCCCTACTTTCCCTCTGAGGTTTGAGAGTCTGATCGCTGCTTCTCTTTCTCTGGGTCTGTTTTTGTTCATCAGTTTATGTTGTTCATTATTTCCTCTAGATGTGTGAGATCATGTAATCTAAGAAATACCCTTGTAAGAACCTAAACTGAGACAAGCCATAATGGTTATGCTGAGAGGCAAATGAATCAGTCTGTAGTGAGTTCCTTTCTGGGCCAACAGTTCTTTTGAGTCCCAATAAAAATATATTTAATTATATAATACCATAGTACAGGGTTGTGAAATAATTTTTTAGAAATTAAATGTCATCACCGTAGCTGTTTTTTGCTCAGTGGATAAAGCATCAGCCTGTGGACTGAAAGGTCCTGAGTTTGATTTAGGTCGAGAGCACATGCCTAGGTTTCAGGGGTGTGCAGGAGGCAGCCAATCAACGATTTTCATATTGATGTTTCTATCTTTCTCTCTCCCTCTCCCTTCCTCTCGGAAATCAATAAAAAGGTGTGCAGGAGGCAGCCAATCAATGATTCTCATATTGATGTTTCTATCTTTCTCCCTCTCCCTTTCTCTCGGAAATCAATAAAATTTTTTTTAAAAGAACATAGATGTCATTATGAAAGAGGGAACTTTAATCCAGCAAAGCTCTTATCTTCAATCACTGGAGAATATCCTGTCCTAATTAAGAAATAACATTTTGGCAAGGATGTAAAGATTGTAGCTCCTGGATTGTTGCACATCACTGGGGAATACTTTAGGTTAGTGTTTCCCAAATTGTGGGTCTCTTATGGGAAGGACATGACATGAAAGAAAGCAGAATCATAAATTGTAAGAAAGTCCCTATTTTCTTCATTTGCATTTCATCAGATTCAGACTCTGGTTTTGTTATTGCTAATCTTTAAAGCCTCCCTAAGAATTGCTCATCAGAATAGACTGAGTCTTAGATGTGCAAGAATATCTAGCTTCTTTTAAAGTAAGCTTATTTTATTTTGTGGCAGTTAAAATGTTTTTAAATTGTAGTAAAATCTATGTAACATAAAAATTTCCATTTTAACCATTTTTAAGTGTACACTTTAGTAGCATTAAGCACATTCACATTGTTGTGAAGCCATCACCACCATACATCTACAGCCCCTTTTTCCTGTTGCTGAACTAAAACTGTGTACCCAGTAAACAGTAACTGCTCATTTCTCTCTCACCCCAGCTCTTGGCAGTCACCATTCTACTTTCTGTCTCTATGAATTTGACTACTCTAAGTACCTCATATAACTGTAATCATATAGTACTTTAAAGCAGAATAATATTCCATTTTATGTAAATAGCATATTTTGTTTATGAATGTTTCCATCAATGGACACAAGAAGTGCTTCCGTATTTTGGTTATTGTGAATAATGCTGTTGTGAACATGAGTGTACAAACATACATTTGAGCCTCTTCTTTCAGTTCTATTGGGTATCTATAATAAAAGCATAATATGCTAATTAGATGGGACATCCTTCTGGACGAAGCCAGGGCTGCGAGGGAAGCCTGGGTTGTGGGTGCCAGAGGGAAGCCAGTGCCAGCAGCCAAGGGAAGGAAGGCCTACTCTTGCATGAATTTCATATGCATCGGGCCTCTAGTATATCCATAAGTGGAATTACTGAATCATGTGGTAGTTCTAGTTTTAATTTTTTGAGGAGCTGCAATACTGTTTTCCATGGTGGCTGCACCATTTTACATTCCCACCGGCAATTGCACAAGGGTTCGAATTTCTCCACACCCTCGCCAACACCTGTTATTTCTGTGGGTGTTTTTCTATGATAGGCATCCTAATAGATATGAAGTGATATCTCCTTGTGGTTGTTTAAAGTTATTTTTATGATTGTCTTCAAGTTAGGGTGATTATAGCTTTCTGCTTCTAAGTGCTATAAAGTTTTCTTTTAAGATCATTTTAAGTAAATAGTGAATCAATTTCAAGAAAAATGTTCTGTTAAGGTGAGGATTAGGCCAACATTTTCTATAAAGCTAGATAGTAAATATTTTAGACTTCACGATCTCATGACCAACTACTGAGCTCTGCCATTGTAGTGCAAAGGTGACTATGGGCAACATGTAAACAAATGAGCTTGGCTGTGTCTCAGTAAAACTATATTTATGAACACAGATGTTTGTGTAAAAGTATCACTAGGTTGTTGATATAGAGACTCAAGTGTGTGTTCACATTTTTCTTTCTGTTTCAACCATAAAAAGTGTGAAATCTTCCAGTTCAAGGGCAGTGCAAAAACAGGCCATGTGCCAGGTCTGGCCTGTGGGTCACAGTTTGTAGGCCTCTTATGTGGGTGGTTCTCAAGTATGGCAAAAACTATTAGGGTAATCTGAGATTGACTGAAGTTAGGGAAATGGATTGTTAAAGTATTTAAGAGAATACAGTTGCATTGAGGCCAGTTTTCTTGCAAAAAGTAGGACTTGCCAATGTAACTTTTTTTTGGTTTGCCTGGTGAGAGCAGGAAAGAGCTGGACGAGAGGAATAGAAATTCTAGCAAAGTTTTGTTTTTCATGAATGATTTCTTTTCTATATCTTTTCATGCATTCAGGTTTTTCCAAAATTTATATAGTACACTCTAGTTTATAATCATAAAAAAGGAAAAATATATGATGAACATGACATTAATAAGCAGGCAGATCTGTACCGTTATATTTAGGAAAGCATTAGAATATCTGATGATGTCTTTGACAGAGTTCAATAGGCAGAGAAGAGAGATACAACTATCCTTCTGGAAACTCAACTTTTCACTCTTTGAGGGGAAAAATTATAATTACTTCAAAATTAAAGGGTAAAGAACCTTGATTCAAGTTAATCTTTTAGATTATTTGCTCAAAATTATCTGAATTCAGCTGCTGTACCTATCTGGGTGTATGTGTGTGAGTCTGTATTTTCCTGAAGGTTCTACAGAAAGAGCTCTGGTAAGTGTGTCCCTTTCCTGTTATTCACACAGAAATGGTAAATGAGGGATGGCAAGTGGATTCCCTTCCTGGAGGAGGTGTTTTTATGTTCTTCTGCCCCTATGTCAAACCATATTCGTTTCCAATCAGGGGAAAGCGAAAATAACTGGATCAGAAAAGCAGCATACACCTGAAAATTTGTTCTTTAAGATATATTATGGGATGAAACCATCCTTGCCCAACATTTATCTCAGGGTTAGTAGAACATATGGTACAAACAGAATATGTAACCAACAAAATTCACTAGCAGATAAAAGGGGAAGGGAAGATAACTAATACATATCAGCTCAAGAAACGGTTTAAGGAAGATACTTCCTAAGTTGTTTTATATAGAGAGTGTAACTATACTGTGAGTAAAGAAGCAGGTGTAATAATTTTCAGCTTTGAATACAGAAAAATTCTGGAAATACGATTGCAAAAATGAGAATTATGAAAACATTTTAAAACCACTTATCTGCTTTCCTAGAAATGTAGAAAGCATTTTTCAGAAAGCAGTCTTTTCATTTTATTTCGTCATGTGTATTGAGTAACTACTGTGTGCCCCACACTATGCACGGTGCTGGGAGTACATCAGTGAGCAAACAAGATGATGCCCTACTCTCACAGAGCTTGTATTTTGGTGAGGAAGGCAATTAACAAGTAGGTGGAAAGGTAAATACATAAAACAAATTAGGTAATGAGAGTTCTAGAAGATTGAGTAAGAGGGGAGAGAGTCTGGTGCAGGATAAGCAGTTCTCTATTCTACATTGATGATGTCTGAGAAGATGACTTTGAACACACACCCAAGTCTGTTCTTTTAGATCAGTGGGAAAGGGTTATAGCAGATGCAAAAGTAAATTCTAAGAATCTGTGGTGGGAACAGATGTTGTGTGTTATAGAAACAGTAAGAAGACCCATGCATGTGACTGGAGAAAAGGAGATAATGATTGGGAGGTGGATCCTTGTAGACTAAGGAAAGAAATTTGGACTTTACCCTCAGTATTAGGGAAAACCATTGGGGCATTTGAGCAATAGAGTGATATGATCTGACATTAAAAAAAATCATTCTGGCTGGATTGATTTGTTGAAACTGGATTATAGAAAGGGCAAGAGAAAATGAGAGGCTGCCAGTTAGGAGGCTAACATGGTGTTGGTGAATGATGCTGTAGCAATTGAGAACGTGATGAATGCTAGGATTCTGCTTGTATTTTGGATATAGAATCTATGAAAGAAAGTGGGTGCTGATGGTGGACTGGGTGTGGTGGGTAAGAAAAAAAGGAAAAGTAAAGATTCAGAGTGACAACTAGAGAATTTGGGTGGAGCTTTAGGCTGAATGGTAATGTCATTTCCTGAGATGAGAATGACTAAGCGGAGAGTGGGTTGGAAAGGGGAGTCAGGTGGAGCTGAGAATGGTTCTTCAAAAGAGTTCTATTTTGGATTTAATAGGTTAAGAAGTCTGTTAGGCCTCCAAGTGGAAAGATCTGTGAACTCAGTTCTTAGAGAAGTCAGAGATAGAGATTTGAATTTAGGAACATATAGATTGAATTTTTATATAGATACTCTTTTAATAATAGGTCTAAATAAAAATCACTAGATTGTTGATATAGAGAAGTGGTTTGAAGGCAGAGCCCTGATTCAGCCCAATGTTTGAAATGGAGAAGAGGAAGAGAAACCAGCAGAGAAGGATAAGAAAGAGTAGACAATGAAATAGGAGGAAAACATGGAGAGTATGGCATCCTGGAAGACAAATAAGAGGATAGAGCCAGTAGTAAAGATTCATATTATCCTATGTCAAAACAATAGGCTTTTGTTTCTTTCATCTTTTTAACATTTTATCCTGGTCTAGTATGCTATTTTTATCTAGTCCTAGAGGCCTGGTGCATGAATTCTTGCACAGGTGGGGTCCGTAGGTCTGGCTGGTGATGGGTGCCTGTCTCACCCAATCCTGATGGGGCTGATCAGGGCCAGCCAGGGAGGGGGAGGGACCCTGGGAGGTTGGCTGGCTGTGGGAACACACTGTGTCAAATGTCTGCCCCTGCTGGTCAGTGTGTGTCATAGTGACCTGTCATTTGGTCGACCAGTAGTAACGTTGCTTGGGCTTTTATATATATAGATGTTTGTGTAAAAGTATCAACCATAATATATATCAGTGTTTTTACTTTAGTTAGTGGTATAAAAATCTGCTTAATAAGAACATTTACTTGCCATATTATTTTATACAGGTAGGTTCTCAGTACAAATTTATTGAATAAAATCTTCAAGCTTCTATAGTACACTGTCAATGCTCTGTTTCACAGGCTGATCAGCATGAAACAGGATATGCTTTTCCCTTCTCCCCAGAGGTAGTTAAAAAACCAGCCTTCTATTTCCTCTACAGTATGTCTTTTTCTCTCCTGTCTTTTGCTATATCTTATACCAGGTGGGGGCATTTTTTTCATCTGGGGTGGTCACCATTCTTTCCATGGTGGAAAAATGTAGGCATAGTCAAGTTTCTTTCCAACTTTAGTTGAATGTAAAAGTCTGGCTGTTATGTTTCATTACAAAAAAATATTATGGTATAAAATAACTTTTGTTATAACTCATTCAAAGGAAGGAAAATTACCTCTTTTTTTGTTGTTCCAATTTATATGTATTTACCACTTCTATTTTTTTTGCTGTTGCTCTTCACTGTAAACATTGGATATTGTATAACAAGTTGTTTTCATACAAATACTCTGTAGTATAAAAGAGAAAGGGAGAGAAGGATTGTAGAATTCCTTTGATGTTCAGCTACTGTGCATGTTATTTTATACACTGTTTTATTTAATTCTCATATTTCTATGGGGATGGGACTATTAGCACTATTATACAGGCTGAGGATTGGAAAGATGTGATTAGGATATTCTGGGGACAGCAGAACTCTTGATCTGCTCACTGAATCATTCTGCTTCCCAAAACAGTTGGAAAAAGGCTGTGAATTTTGACATATTGCAGGATTTAAAAAAAACTATCTGTGGTACATCAAATACTGCAGTGAGTTATGGAATACAAAGTCAAACACATTCTGGTCCCTGTCCTGGAAGAACTCACTCTTATGTGAGAGCTAGGAACAGAGTAAGCAAATGGCTTATATGGTTAGGGGGTGTGCAAAGGGCAAGCAATCTATGTCTCTCCTCTCTCTGTCTCTCTCTCTCTCTCTCTCTCTCTCCACTCTTTCTAAAAATCAATGGGAAAAATACTCTTGGGTGAGTTTGATCCCTGGTCAGAGCACATGCCTGGGTTACAGCTTGATCCCCAGTGGGGACTCTTTCTCTCCCTCCCTCTCTTTTTTCTCTCTCTCTATCCCCCTCCTCCCTTTCTTCCATTCTCTCTAAAAATTAATGTATGGACCTGTAGAGCATTATGCTAAGTGGAATAAGCCACTTAGATAAAGATAAATATCACATAATTTCACTCATTTGTGGAATATAATGAACAACATAAATTTATGAACAAAAATAGATCCAGAGACATAGAAGCATTGAATAGACCATCAAATATCAGAAGGAAGGCAGGGGAGAGTGGGAGGGGTGTGTGTGAGAGATCAACCAAAGGACTTGTGTATATGCATATAGTCATAACCAAAGGATACAGACAATAAGGGGTGAAGGCCTGTGCTAGAGGACATGGGTAGGCTGGGAGAAGTCAATGGGGGAAAAAGGGGACATGTGTTAAAAGTAACAATAAAGAATTAAAAAACAAACAAACACATAAGGTAAGATCAGAGTAGACCTGGAGGAAAAACCCCACACAAGATAAAAAGAAAAATATCCTCAGGTGAGCCCAGCTGGTGTGGCTCAGAGGTTGAGTGATTTCTGGTCAGAGCACATGCCTGGGTTGCAGGCTCCATCCCTAGTGGGCACACCACAGGAGGCAGCTGATCAATGATTCTTTTTCATCATTGATGCTTCTATCTCTCTCTCCCTCTCCCTTCCTCTTTGAAATCAATACAAATGTTTTTAAAAATATCCTCAGGTGAGGATTTACAAAAACAAACCACTTTTATCAGATACTTGCTTAACAATGTGATTTACATAGATTGTGTAGGCTTTTGTCTCACTATGCATTTAAATATATTTATGAAATGTGAACTGTAACTTGTGTTTTAGAGATAAGGTGCATGATTGGCTGCATCTCCACACTACTTTGATGTACTTGGGGATTTGCTATGTAATGATTTTCTTGCTATGTTTGTGTGCAGCCGTCTGTGAAAATGGATGTCAAAATGGTGGACGTTGTATTGGACCCAACCGCTGTGCTTGTGTTTATGGATTCACTGGTCCACAGTGCGAAAGAGGTAAGTAAAGAGAAATGAGAACTTCACTTAAGAGGAGTCTGTTTTATTGTAAAAATGTATAGCTTTTTGTTATCCTACCAGAAGTTCTTAAATGTTTTCCTTCTTTTTTAGTTATGTCTGTAACTTGAATGGTAAGCTTTAGAAATATAGCTCATAGCAGCAGAAGTGTACCAGTTTTTTCCCCCACCAGAGTGGCCTCACTTCAAGAGGCCAAATCTGGGCCTATGTCTATTGAATAAGTGACTGATGGCATATTCTAATGTGCTTAATTAAAATTGGGAGTTCTGCCTCTATTAAAAGGAATAATATCAGGACATTCTTGGATGCAAAATCAACAAAAATGGTATAAATTTTCCTAACCAGTAAGGAAATACAGTATATTACATTGCATGACAAAAAGCCCAGAGCTGGTGGGCTTCAGGTAGGATGTGCTTAAAGCTTTCACTTTGTTACTCTATTTCTTTTGGCCCAGTCCTCGTTTGGGTGTCAGTTTTCCCCCACCATGAAGTTCTTTGTGGTTGTAAAATGAATGCCAGCAGTAACTGAGGCAAGTAGTTCCCCTGTTCACATCTAGAGATATAAAATTTCTCCTCTAATCATGGGCCAATAGTAATTCCATATTCTGATTGCCTTAAGCTTTAGTTTTTGAACCAGTTCATGGCAAGGTGAATGGTATTAATACTATGTTTGATGTAGACTTATCAGGACCTGTCCTTGGAGCAGGAAATAATGTTAAGCTTCCTTAACATTGCAGGGAGGTGAAAGTTTGGTATTTGAACTCAGTAGAGATTCTTTTGGACAGGAGGAAAGTGGTAGAGGAATGTATACTGGATAGACATCCAGCATTGTCTACTTTATCCTTGTAAATGGTCATTCAAGCCAATATGAAACAAATTTGCTATAATTTGGATTAGCAGTTGAACTCATGATCTACTGTAGACTTCTGAAAATCCCTGTGTTGATATGCTAAGTGAACTATTAATAATGTCCTGGTAGCAATTGGGTGCCAGTGGCATATCAAAAAAGTTAAATGTTGTAGTAAATAACTAGCACTTGAACCATAAGAGTAAAAGTAAGATTAAACTAAAAGCAATAGGACATAATCATTCATAATTATACACATCCTCCATTTATTTTTTCAGGGCTTGTCCCAGCATCTAACATTGTATATCACTTTCTCTGTTGCAAAGCTTTAGAGTAAATGAAGCTGTGTCATTGAAATATAACAGAGAAGTGGTGGTGAAGGTTTATATAAGGCATTGAATTGCATTGCAAAGAAACTTTATATTTTAACAATTAAACTAATTACTCTGACAAAAATTTCATCTTGGTATTCAGGTTAAATCTTGAGAAGAAACTGAGAAGTTAGAACTATATGATGAACTTAGAAAAGTAAGATGTATGCAGCCTTTTAATATATGCATATATATTTATGTTACTTACATTACTGCTAAGGTAACAGATTTCTTGAGATCGAAGTACATTACACAAATGACAGAGTTTACAGTTACACTTTGGATACATTTAAATGTCTTTACCAGATGCTTTTATTTGGGGAAGAAAAGTTAATTATGAAATGTTAGCATAAAAAGATAAGGTGTTAAGAATGGGATAACACAAATTACCTCGATGATGTTGTTAATTTAAAGATCATAGAATGGTAAAAAGTTAAATTTAAAATTTCAAACGTATTGTAATTGGTGGAGATAATGTTCATTTTTCTGGAAGTCATGTAAGCTTTGCAGTTCTGTCATTTGGAAGCAGATTTCAAGTTCAATTGGCAAAAGCATTGGGTAGTTTCAACTCAGAGACTTCCAGGCATTACATCATTGTTCTTCAACAGTTATTCATTCACTAGATTTGTTAGTTCTTACTAAATTTATGGGAACGCAATAAAGACCACATATATTTTACATGTACAGTAGCATGTTTTCAGAAGAAATTACAAAATTAATTATTTAACAAATTGGCCAGAAGGATATTTTTTAAAGCATGGGCTTCTTTCTTAAACATATTTAAAATTATTACCCTTAACATGAAAGTTCTAAAGCTTCATTTCTTCCAAAAGAGTCAGTAATTTCCACTCTTAGATTGCAAGCATGAACTTTAACACCTTTAAAATATATTTGCAATTGAATTTTGTAAAGGTTTCATAGCTAAACCTGCTAAAAGTGGAGTCAGAACTTTTCCCAAGAAACACTGTTTGCATAGATACAAAAGAAATAACTTATTTATGTTAAGTGTAGTGACTAGATTTGTGTGCCCTGTTAACCTTTAAAGTTTACATTGTGTTTTTAAATTACAGAATTTTAACATATATGTTATTTGTTCTCTTAAAAAAAAAGACTTTTGTAAAATTAGGGATATTTTTCCTCCTTAATGTAGAACACACAATTTTTCTTTAAATTGCCTCTGGTGATCAGTTGTGTGATAAACATGGCTGCTTTTCCAGCTATCTGGGCTTCTGGCAGACTTGTTTCCAGACTGGAGACTGAGACTGATGGTAACTAATGGCTGGCATGATTATGGTATTTAACTTGAATCTTGAACTTCTTTAAAGTTCTCTTCTCACTCTTGCTGATATGCACAATAACCTTTTATACTGAACATTGAAAAAAAAAGAGTTCTCATGGCCACATGCTGATTATAAAATGCAGGCACCTCAGCTGTATCCAAGGCACACGAAAGTTCTCAGTTCTCTTTGCTTCTCCTTCCAAATAGATGGCATTTGAAAAACAATAAGTATTGCACTTAAAACACACCTGAGAATACATAGAAATTGAATCAGCATTGTATACCAAGATTTTGTGTCATCCCCCTCCCAACACTTAAAAATGTACCTTATTATTTATCAGTAGAAGATTGAAGGAGGTCGTCAGGCAAAAAATGAATTTACCTAAGAGATTTGTGAACAAAATATAATGATTACTTGATCATAAATGTGGCCTAGCCATAGTCCCTGTTTCAGTTTCTTTGACTTAAGTTGTTGTTGAACTTTCTTTGTACCTTTTGTAAGGACCAGAGGCCCAGTGCATGAAATGCGTGCAAGAGTTGGCCTTCACCGCCACAGCGGCTGCCTGGAGCCCTCCCTCGCAGCTGCAGTGGCTGCCTCAGTCCCCAGGGCTGCAGCCCTGGCTTCATGCGGAAAGTTGTTATTATAGACTAGTTCTTAGATATATATTCTAGACCCTTTTAAATTTTATAAAAATTCTTACTACAAATTGTTTTTGTCATTTAATCATGACTTTCTTTAAAAAGTGTATAAATTAGTTAAAATTTCAAATGCCCTTACGCTTAGTGAAAATTCTTTTAAAGTGTTCATTTTTCAGTACATGGTGCCTAAAAAAGGATTGAAGATATACTTTCTAATCTATTGAAATTTTTAAGAAAAAATTATTTTTAAAAATCTGGTGGAAAAGTGAGATCAAGTTGCAAATGTTTAAGTTTGTAAAAATCTAAACTTTCAAACCTTTATGTAAAATTGAAGGATTTTGTTGCAAGATTACTTTCAGAAAACCATCCAGTTACAAAATCTGATGCATTAACTCAATGACACAAAACATGGCAGAAGGTGTCACCCAGCCTCTGCATGAATGCCTCCACTCACAGGGCTCTCACTCACCCCATCGTGAGACAGTGTTTCATTGTCAATCTTGATTGTTAAAACTCTGCATTACCCCACACCTGCCTAAACTGCAAATTTAACCGATGAGTAGCACCCCCCTTGTTGTCTGAGTGGGAACTTAATGATGGCGATGCCTCCAAAAGGAGTTAACCCCAGCTCTAAGAGTCAAGCACAGCTACCACTTGGTTTTGTATAATGGGAGCTTGAAGTCTAGTTATAATCTCTTGAGTTATTCTATACATTTTTGTTTGTTCAGCTTCATTTCAGGAGGTAAAGTAACTATGACAGCTATTAAACCTACTCAACCTTATGCAGATTCTTCATGTACAAGAGTGGAGAAAGGCAAATCAGAGTTTTCCTGAATTATGTACACAGGATCCAAGTACATTCAGAAATAATCGGTATACTTATTAATCAACATTAATTCCATGGTCTTGTATTTTACTAGAAAGTATGCCAGGTGGATTTGGTCAGCCTGTGAACATTCAAGTAACATAGCACATTAACAGTGTGCCCAGGAACCAGGGGAGCATGGTGAGAGAACATGCTGGTATGATGCAGACTTCTATACACAGTAGATTTTATGCTTTCAAGAAATGTGTAAGCAGTACTTTTCAGAAGACATTCCTTTCATTGTAATATTCTTACCTAAAGTAACACATTTTTATTATAAGATAATTAAAAAATAAGACAAGATAAAAAATGCAATTATTTATAATTTCTTCATTCAGAATGAATTACTTTTAACGTTTTGGAGAATAGACTTTGGGTAAGTTTTCCTTAGTGTTTACAAAGAATAGGACTTTTCCATTTATATTGGAATGTCCTATAACATGAAATGCACGTATGTCCTGCTTCTCCTTTTGTGTTAGGAAACAGGTTATGCTGGGGATTGTAAAAGCTGCACTGAGGGCGAGGCCTCTACATTACGTTCAATCATATCATATTTGTAAGGTTAGTTTTTCAACCTGATGGATGAGGAAACTTCCCAGGTCAAAGTTACAGTCGTTATCAGGAGCATAATGACAGGAGGAGGTTATCAGACAATCTGATTGAACACCTTAAACTCCATTACTGTCATAGAGATGCCTGCCATAATTGTATTTCCTGTTAGTTTATATTTAGGGTCATTCCAGGTTTTCTTTTCATTTTGATGGTTTGTTTGTAGTTTAACAATCCTGTGATAAAAATTTATGCAGATAAATATGTATCCTTGATTTTATTCTTAGCATATTTATAAGAAATCTAACTGCTGAGTTGTTGAGTTTGTGAAAATTTAAAGCTTTTGTTATGTTCACTTCCCTCTAAAAAGCTACTTGTTAATTATTCCTTCGGTATTGTGTTTAGAAAGTTTTTTCCCATTCACAGGTCTTACAAAAAACTATATGTTTTTTGTTTTTTTTTTAGTAATGCTTTTGGGATTTGCGATTTTACTTCTTTTTGACTTTTTAAGGACAAGTTAGAATATACAGGAGAGTAGCAAATTTATTTATAAATATTTTTAAGTATCAGTTGAATGCTTATTAAATACTAGGCTAAGTGCTTGAAACTCAAGTTACAAAGACAAATAATATGTGCTCTCTGTTAATGAGAAGCAAATAATCTCTCTAAAGAACAGAACTACTCATGCACTTTAAACCTCAAAATGTAATATGAAGCAGGAAATGCTATAATAGAAGTAGGAACAAAGATGTGTGAAAGCTCAAAAATGCTTCCTGATTAAGACAAAATACTTCCTGATTAAGACTTTTCAGGAAAAAAAAGTCTTCCTGAAGTTAGTCTCAATGAAAAACAAACAAACAAACAAAAATCTCATTCTAATGGGAAAAACAATTTTGGACTAATTCCTGGATTGATATTTTAAGCTATATCATGATTGAGTTTTAACATTATTTAAACTCCACTTTTACCACAGTCCCTGAGCTGATATTTATTTTACAGAAATAAGATGTCTCTCTCCCTTTTTTTGCACTTTGAAATTTTAATGAAGATGAAATTACAAGGAATAGCAAGAAAGAATGTTACCAACAGCAGATGTCAAACTCACATGCGCCTGCACACACACACACACACACACACACACACACAATTCCACACTCGTGAATCTGTTAAGAACATTTTATAACCTTGCACTCTCTAAACTAAACTTAGCCTTAAATGGGCATCAGAGAAATAGCAAAAGATCTGTGAGAACTTAACTTTTGGCGCTAGCTCAGATGACATCCTTATCTTGAATGCCATTAAGAACACAAGGGAAGGAAAATGGGAGAGAAAAAGCAGACATTGGGAGCTGGAAGGAAGGGATGGGAAGAAGAAAATGAAGGATGATAGAAGAGGGAGATGTAGTGCTAAGCCTAGGAGCAGAGATGCTTGTTTGTGTAAAGGAAGGGTCTAAGTTTGGGAGAAAATCAGTTTATTCACTGATCTGATTTGGAGAGGTGAGGGTTTTTATTTCTCATTATTCAATTTAAGCAGTAAGACTGAATGTGTTTGCAGCCTGTTAGATACTGATGCTTTATTTTTTATTTATTTATTTATTTTTTTCTCAGGCTTCCGGCGTTTATTTCTGATGCTTTATTTATAAAACTCCTTTGAATTAAAGCAGCATATTCATTTATTACAGCTCTGTGTGCTTTTATTTATATTCTAGAGGTCCAGTGCACAAAATTTATGCACTGGGGTGGGAGTGTCCCTCAGCCCAGCCTGCACCCTCTCCCAACACAGGTCCACTGGCTCCTAATTTATGCTCACCTGCCTGCTGGCCTGATTGCCCTAACTGATCTCCTCTGCCAGCCTGATCACCCTAACTTGCTCTCTCCTGCTGGCCTGATCCCTCTAATGCTCTCTCCTGCCAGCCTGATCCCCCTAACTGCTCTCCCCTACCAGCCTGATCCCCCTCACTGTTCTTTCCTGCTAGCCTGATTGCCCCTAACCTGTCACAATGGCTTTGTCCAGAAGGATATAAGGAAGGTTGTCCAGAAGATGTCCAGTCTAATTAGTATATTACCCTTTTATTAGTATAGATAGATTCTTTTATTTTTGATTTATCTATGTAGAGGCAGGGGAATCTATAATACAAAATAAAAATATTCAAATATTTTATATTTGTGTAACTCCATAAATATTTTCCCATTTTCCAATTTCATCATCAGGTTGGAAGACATTAAAGGATATGGATACAGGACAAACCTATCACACACACAAATTAAATTTAATGTTATATAGGATTTTGTCCAAAGTAATTAATAATAAAATGTGCATGCGTGTGGAGATGGGATTTATGTAATATACACTGTGTATTTCAAAAATTCCAAACATTATAAATTGCTAATTAACATTTTTTCCAAGAGTTTCAGATAAAGGATTGTGACCTATAGTTGCCTCATAGATTTATTGGGAAGATTAAAAGTGATGATGTGTTAAGCTTTGCACACATAATAGGCAGAGTGCCTGGCACATGGTAGACATCCACTAAGTGATTTGTTTGTTGTGTTTTAGGAATATAAGGTGTAACCAGCATCAAAACTTATTAGTAAGACTTATTAGTATGTGACCTTAGAAATGTGATTGCCTTCTCTGATCCTGTGTCTGCTATATCAACCTTGAATTATTTTTGTGAGCCTTAAATGATATCGTGTAATACTTGGCACTCAGTAAATGATAATTATTTATGCTCATCTCTTTTAACCGGACTCCTCAGTTATCAAAAAGATAGATGTGTGGTAGTTGGCTATTCCAAATAGAATATTTTTAAAAAAATTGAATTTTGAGTGGGGAATAAAAGGATTTTTTTCAAGTATTTAAAAATAGAGTTCAGCCCTAGCTGGTTTGGCTCAGTGGATAGAGCATTAGCCTATGAACTGAAGGATCCTGAGTTCCATTCTGGTCAAGGGCACATGCCCAGATTGCAGGCTCCATCCCAGTGGGGGGTGTTCAGGAGGCAGCTAATCAGTGATTCTCTCTCATCATTGATGGTTCTCTCTCTCTCTCTCTCTCTCTCTCTCTCTCTCTCTCTCTCTCTCTGTCTCTCTCTCCCTCTCCTTCTCCCTCTCCTTCTCCCTCTCTCCCTCTATCCCTGTCTCCCTGTCCTCGTCTCTCCCTCTCTCTCTCCCTCTCTCTTACTGTCTGAAATCAACAAAAAGAAATATTTTTAAAAAAGAGTTCAATGTTATTTTTACTGAGTGGAAGTACTCAGAATTCTATATAATAAAAGGCTAATATGCTAAGTGTCTAGTCCTCTATTCAACCAATTAAAGCATAATATGGAGAATCATATGCTAAGGCCATTCAACCGCTTGCTATGACATGCATTGACCACCAGGGGCAGATGCTCCAAATGGTAGGTTAGTTTGCTGCTGAGGTCCAGCTGATCAGGACGGAGCAAGACAGGCGGACATACCCTGGAGCCTTCCCGTGGTCCTTCCCTAGTTGGCTGTCTCCCGCATCCCTCCCCGGCCCTGATTGTGCACTGGTGGGGTCCCTCAGCCTATCGTGTGCCCTCTTGCAATTGAGGACCCTTCGGGGGATGTCGGAGAGTCTCTTTCTGCCCAATCCCGCAGGTCAGGCTGAGGGACCCCACTGGTGCACAAATTCGTGCACTGAACGTCTAGTAAATACCATATTTTAAGAGAGGTTCACATTTCTGGAATGAGAGATAAAGTATCTAATTAATGTCTGGCATAGAGTAGGTGCTCAATAAATGATAAGCTATAATTATGAAAAAATAAAGTCAAGATATGATATGCTCTCTTAGACAAAATTGTCTTGTTGGATGAGGACTGTTCCAGGATCACTGGGGCTGTCTCATGTCAGGGTGCATCAGTTGTGAACAATATAAGTTTCATTGTTTAATTTTGTGGGTTTTTTATGATAGAATAGATCAATTGAATAATATCATGTATCATTATCACTATCTTACATATTATGCAGTTGAACTTTCCAACCCTGCTTATTTTTTTAGATGTGTTTCTACTGTCAATACCAGTGTTGCTGTCAGTAGTTACTGTTTAGCTGGTCTCTTTAGTCTCAGTCTCTCCCTGTGCACAAGGTTTAGTTCTAAGCATTTCACAATGTAATGACTACATATGTAGGGTTTATTTCTCCCGAGGTACTTGTTATCAGTAGACTTACATAGTGGTAAATCTGATAGAAGTAGATCAGGGGGGTCTTTGAACAGTCCAGAGATCAGTTCCTCTGTGAAGCTTTCCTTGACATCACCCCCTCCCCGTCCCCCACCTTACCTTATTTATCAGACAAAAAAATTAAGCATGCTTTCCTTTTATTGTACCTCTCATATGTTCCACTCAGTCATTGTATTGTGACTGTTTATTTACTTGGCTGTGAGCCAGTGAAGAGCAGATTTTTTTTTAAAAATCTTTTTTGTTGAAAGTATTACATATGTCCGCTTTTATCCCCCATTGACCTCTTCTAGCCCACCCCCGCCACCCACTGGAGGCCTTCACCACTCTATTGTCTGTTTCCATAGGTTATGCATATGTATATGCATACAAGTTCTTTGGTTGATCTTCCACCCTTCCCCTTATCCCACCTTCCCTCTGAGGTCTTACAGTCTATTCCATACTTCTGTGTCTCTGGATCTGTTTGTTCACCACTTATTTTTGTTCATTAGGTTCCACATATGAGTGAGGTCATTATATTTATCATGCTCTGACTGGCTTATTTTACTTAGCACAGTACTTTCCAGGTCCCTCCATGCTGTTGCAAATGGTTATAGATAATTCAAACTAATCTGTTGTGACAACTAGCAGATCATTGCTTGGCTAGGGATGGAGAGGTGTGAATGAGCAGGATAGAGAAATTACAGAGGAGCAAGAGAAAACTTTGGACAATGGATATATGTTCATTATGTAGGTTTTATTAATGATTTTATGGGTGTATACCATATGTAAAAACAGTGTACACTTTATTTGCAGATTATTTGTATTAGTTATACCTCAGTAAAGTTGTTTTAAAGAATGGGAATATTAAAAGTAATTGTTCATCCTTTTCTTTTTTTCATACAAATTGCTTTAGGTTTTAAAACCATTGCCTCTAGCCGTGTGTGTGTGTGTGTGTGTGTGTGTGTGTGTGTGTGTGTGTGTTTGTTTCAAAACTGCTTGTAGAAAAACAACTTGTTAAAATCTTTTTTTTTTTTGCACCTTCTAATTGATGCTGCATATTAATATACAATTAAAATAAACCCCGTATATATCTTCCTGAAGGAAGTAATTCTGTGGCTGGAGAACGAATATTAAGGGGAATGGAAACTATGTCTCTGAAAAAGTATATTAATGCCATAAAATATAATCCAATCAGTTTCCTACAGGAATGCAATAATCCTTTATGCTTTCTTGATCTTCTGCAAGAGTTAAACTTGTATTCAGTCACAGTTAAAGAAACATATTGAGGGACACATCCTGAATTATTGTGTTCACTTTTTTTGGGAATATTAATGTGGGACCTTAAAAAAGCATTATCACTAATTATTGTTGCATAATAGGTGTGGATTTCTCAAGGAGTGGATGGCAAAGGAGCCAGGACGTATCACTAGATAAATAGTCAGGCACTCAATACATTTTTATTATTTTCATTCATATCAAGTATATTCTCTCAAGGATTTAAAAACTAAATTTATGCTGAACAGATAGAGAAGAAATATTTTCTGTCTATTTTCTCTTTATTGGAAGCTTTTGACATTACAAAATTATTGCAAAATATTTTAACTATTATTTTAGACTCATTTTAAACTTTATACAAATTTTCTTCTACATTTTTTAGTGGTTTTGTTTAAAAGTTTAAGAGCTGATCAATATATGTACTTACGTCACCATTTCTTGATAGATAACATTATACAATTTCTGTTATCTCCCCACCCTGAAGGGAGTTAGTACTATATGCTTTATTATTGCTCCTCCTCTCTGCCCCCTCAACACATCTGTAGGTTGATTGGATTTGTCATTAAGTTACTTTTCTAGGAAGTATTCAATGAGTGCTTCCTCATTATGGAGAATGTTGGCCTATTGCCTTATACTTGAACTCCAACTTGTATGGGAAAAAGTCTGAGGGTTTATACCTTTCCTCTGAAATTTTGTAGATACCATCCATTTGTTTTTTGTCATTGACTGAGTATGAAAAATCTGAATTTAACCCAAGTTTTTCATACTTTCTAAGTTAACTTGCTGTCTCTATCCAGATGCTTGAATAATTTTTACTCATAATTATTTGTTCTATGCAAGTTTTAGTGAAAATGGTGAGGTCATTTAACTGAAATGACAGTTTTTTTTCTTAATTTTCAGGGAATTTTTTTATGCCTTTGGATGGTTTTTATGCTTCATTTGTTGGGTCCTCTAATTCAAGTATATTGACTTGTTTGTTTGACTTGTGATCATAATGTTGTGTGTGCTTTAATTGCTTTGACCTGAGTCAGTAATTGTTTTTTGTTTTGTTTTTAGCCTCATCTGCTCTGTTTTGCCTTTTCCAATTAATGTAATGGTTTTATAATTCTGTGAGGTGTTTTTATTTTGTCTTCAGTTTGTTTCTTTACCTTAGAAGTTTCCACTCTATTTGATTCGTTTGTTTATCAACAAGGCTTTGTCGAAATATTATACTAAGTGAAATAAGCCAAACTGAGAAAGACAAATATCACATGATCTCACTTATTTGTGGAAACTAATGAACAAAAAGAATTGATCAACAAAATAAGACCCTAAGCAGGGAGGCATAGAACAGACTGACATACCTCATGTGGTGTTGGAGAAACAAGAAGAGATAAGCCAAAGAACTAATGTACTTATGCATAGCCAATGGACATGGCAATAGAGTGGTGAAGACTTAGTTAGTGGGTAGGGGCAAAGAGGAGGAGAGGAAAGGGAGAGAAAATGGGAGATACCAATAATAAAAAATATATTTAAAAAAGAGACTTTTTATTCTGAATCCATTTTTTTATTTAGGTCTTTACAGATACCTCTGTAATACAGATAACTCATGTAATTATCTTATTTCCTTGATGATGCTTTTTCCCTACAATGCAACAGTCTTGTTTTCTTAATCTTCTTTGTACCTTTACCTTAAAAAAAAATTAATTACAATGTTACATAGTTTCTGACCCATTTCTTTTGTCTTCTGCTTGCTTAAAATGGGCAGCTCTGTCCAGAATTTCTATTCACATTAATTTAATATAAGTGAATTTTACTTTTTTTTTCTTTCAAAATTGCCTGAGTTGTCTTCCTGTCATGTTTAGTTGCTATTTGAGAACCAGGGTGCTTCATGTTCTGAGCCCAAAAGGAGAGGAAGACCTCAGGTGGGATTTGGGCAGCTTTAATTAAAAGATGTGAGCTCTGCCCTTTCTCAGGTTGTTCTTTGCATGACTTGTGTGAGGACCACTTCATCTGGTCATGAAAACATTATCTTTCTTCAAAAAGAATGATCCAAATTGGAAAATGGAGGATCCTCCTATTTCAACTATAGTCCCTGATTCACCTTTGCTTTTGGAAAACCATGCTTGCATTGGATATGCCCATACTCATTGTAATGGTAAGGAGCTTAAGCCCAACTTTTCCCTGGAGGAGAGCCTTTTTTTCTTACATCCTTTGTGTCGCCTTGTTGGATGCTGGGATAGTTGACCCTGGGTGGTGAGGAGTATCCTGCCTTCACTGTCTGGTTTCCTGCCAGCTAGTGGAAATCACAATGGCGAGATCCCTTCGTTTTCCTGCTTTCTGATGAGTTGCTATGTTGGTAGGGAGGGATTTGACTCCTCCAAATGTTTTCTGATTTCTCCATAAGCTAAACTCACACTCAGTTCTCCAGGGAGAATTAGTGAGATTTCTCAGGATTTTGATGAGTTATTCTCATTCCCTGAGTCATTTGAATGAAGAGAGGTTATGGCTCTCTTCTGTTTTATTCCCAAGTTTTATTGCCATTTTCAAGTACTTTGCAGGTGTTTGAGCCTGTTTCCTTCTTTGAGTGCTATGGGTAGATTGTTTTAGCTTTTGCCCCTTGTTTTTTTTATATTAGCTTCAGGAAAGGGAGATTCTCTGATATAGTTTCAATCTCCAGAGGTTTTCAGGAAGTTGATATTATCTGGAATATATATCTAAAGTTACACAGAAAGCCAGGTATAAGGGTTTCTGATATAAGGTGATATAATTTATGACATTGTGGTTATGATTTTCAAATAATACTATGTTGGTTTATCAAGTGCACATCATTGAACCAAGAAACACTAGTTCTGTGGGTGCTTTATCTTCTGTGGGTTAAAAACTATAATATATTTCCCATGACCAAACTTAATATCATGGTTTAATGCATGCAAAGTTCTTCCACATGAGCAAAGCTGAATGTTTGTAAACATCTTCATCTGAATTAGAAATAGCATTCAAGGCACATTTCAAATCTTGCACATGATTGTTTTCATCTTTTAAAATAATTACGTTTTGAATGTCATAAATATATTTTAGTTAGAATTTAATAAATTAACTTTTTAGCAAGTCAATTTATAAGTAAGTTCTTTGAAAAATGAAGACATTGGGCTAGATCAGTGTTTACCCATCTTTCTTGATAAGAATCACCTGTTTTTTTTGTCAAAAACATTGCCTCTTATGTCTGTCTCGGGAGAATCAGATTCAGTGCTCTGAATCCAATGACTTTCAAACATAGTTGTATATTATCACCACCAGAGAGCTTTAAAATACCAACGTACAGGCTTCTTACTAGGTGAATTATATAAGAATCTGTGAAACAGTGGGACCCATGGTCCAGGATCAGCATTTTAAAAAAATCTCTAACGTAATTCCACTGCAGAGTAAAGTTTGTGAAACACTGGTCTAGCATGCAGTCCTTAAAAATATCCTGGCATATTTTTATGATTAGATAAATCTGAAAAATAATTTATTAAATTATCTCTAAAATTTTATCCAGTAATTCAATTTTTACATTTAGAGCCCCAAATTAAGCCACTCTGGATGCAATTATAATGTACTAAAATTCTCTTATCAGAATAGGCTTTGCATCCTTATGATGTGGCACAATTGGATTTGAAGAGTCAACTTTATCTTGAGGTTTTACTCCATATCACATATTTTTAAATCCCAGTGATCTCAGTAAGAAATACATACTCCCTGCAGGGGGCACAACTGAGCCAACAATGTTTATAGTGGCTTCAAATCTTGGCTTGGTTACTACGTGGTAAACTAAGTAATAATCCAAATATACTTTAGAAAACATACATAGGAAACTGAAAGCTTTGTCTGTTTTTGTGTGTTTTTTAAATCCCACTCTGAGGCAGTCTTCTGACATCATATCTTGGTAGAGTTAAACCCAATAGTTGATTCAATAACATTATTGTAGTGTAAATTATAGTGAGATGAACAAAGGGATATGACATTATGTACTTTTATATCATTTATACTTTCTAATGCTTCCCCTTTTACAAATAGTTACTGGAATTCATAAATATTCATTTCTCACTACACAATTATGCATTTCCTGTTGCTTATGACTATGCAAAACTAAATAAATATAATTGATTTTTCTACGTTTGAGTGAGAGCCAAGAGACTTGATCACTTTCTTGTCTTTATTGCTGGAATGATTTGTGAAGGAGGTGGTATCTGAAAGGCTGTTTGATAAACAGACAGTTTGGAGGGCTTCGCAGGGTCTGGGGAATACCACTCAGCTTTTTTCAGCACATGGTACTTCAGGGAAAAACCTAGGGCCGGAACCAGATAAGATCAAAGAGCAGCTGAGCAGATAATGGCAAAGTTGATGGAAGGGGCAGGCAGGAAGGTACTTTGGGGAATCTGGTGAACAGTATTATATTCATTAATTAATCTCAAAACTCTGGGATTAGATGTTTGAGGGCTTTTTACTTCTCTCTTAAGTATGAATAGGATTATATTTGGGATTTTTGCAAAAGCCCTGGCCTACAGACCTTCAGTGAGGCCATGCAGGAAACATGTTGATGTGATCATCACCAGATTGGTGTGCATTTGTGAGGTGACCTTCATAGAGCCCAAAGGAGGTAAATGCGCTCTGTACTCTGTATTTCCATTAATGTGTTTAACACACTACACTGACTGACCCTGCTCTGGGCTTCTCGTGTTGTGCCTCTTTGCTTCCCTCTGACTTCAGTAGTACTTCTCAGGACAAAGGCATCAGGCTTTCCTACTGCTTTTCCTCCTTAATAGGACTCTCTTCAATCTTATCTTCTTCCTTCAGATGCCAGACTCGTGGCCAATTTGGTGCCATATGAGTGCCGGAAAGAGGGAGGGAGAGATTGGCCCAGGGATTGGGATGGGGGTTCTGAATTGTGAATTACTTCAAGTATACTCTGACATGTATAAAGAACTTGCTTGATACAAATGCTTAATAAATGTTTTCTATTACTTAACTACTAGAATTATAAAACAAACTCATCCAGTCATTCAGTTAAAAGCTATTGGAGGTTTTTGTGTTACTTATTTTAAATATCACATTTACAAAGGATCTTGAAATAAAGCTCTAACCCTGCCACTAGCCCAAAGAAGACATGACCATGAACTAAAAAACAAATCTCTTTCTCTGGTCATTTTACTTATAGAAATTTGGCATAATAAGTGTAGAATTCTAGATGACTGTATTACGAATTACCTTGTATACTATGGCTCTGGATGGTTTAGGCGATCTTACTGATTATTAGAATGACACTAAAGCAAAACCTTAACTATAGTATTTACTTAACTAGTTCTTGTATGTGCCTTGACTGGGATTGAACTCACACTCCTGGCATATTAGGACGATACTCTAACCAAAGGAGCTACTTAACTAGTAAGCATAGTAGTTGTTGACACAGGGCATTCTAAAAATTTTGTAGAGAACTATTGGATCCTCTACTTTATTTCTCATGCATTTGGGATTAGATTTATGGTGATTACCAAGCCAGCTATGGAAATGCAGCTCACAATTCATACTGGTTCAAGGAAATTTTGTCTACAAATCTCAGGAGATCTGGATCAACAACACATCCACATATTTCAGCTTAACAATAACCCACAACCTTCGGACCAACTACACATCCACATATTTCATATATTAATTTTTCTTAAGCCTCATTTTTGGTGTTCTAGGTGTTAACATTAAACTGCGCTAGAAACTGTGCCCATGAGGCTAAGAATCAGCACAACTCAAAGCAAGGAACCTTCTCCACCTTACACTCTTTCATTGAAGACATTTTGGAAAGGGTATCCTACAGCCTCTTAAAATGATTTTTTAACTTGTTCTTTTTGTTCTTTCATTGGATATCTTTTTATTTATTTACATCTTTCTTTAATTTCTTTCAACAATATTTTATAGTTTTTAGAGATATATTTTACACTTCTTTTGTTAAATATATTTTTAAGTATTCTTATGCTATAAGAAATGTTTTCTTTATTTAAAAATTTTAATTTCCACTGTCTAGAAATACAGTTGATTTTTGTGTATTGGTCTTATATCCTACCTTGCAGAACTTTTGAATTAGTTCCAATATTTTTTAGTAGACAATTTAAGATATCTAACTATATAAAAGCCCTGCGACCGTTATGGCATAATGACCAGAATGATCAGTTGACCAGTCGCTATGATGCGCACTGACCACCAGGGGGCAGATACTCAATGCAGGAGGAGGGAGAGGGGAGACGCAGCTAGGCCTGGAGGCGCACATATGGCCCAGGGATCCCAGGAACCACAAGCCCAAAGCTTGCTTTTCAATAAAAAATAAATAAATTGGGGGGGGGGGGGAGCCGCTGGGTACCACCACCCTGGGAAGAACAGCTCCAGGAGGGAAAGGCCTCCCCAGGCCCCGCCTGGCCTGGCTGGCATGCTGAGGGCTCACAGCGACTCACCAGTGACCTGCAGGAACGAAGTCCCTCCAACTCCAAAGCCGGTCCCACAGCTGATCCCAGTCCCGCTCCATGGTGGATGCAGCACTGCCAGGCTGCTCTGTGTCAGCTCCGGCTTCCTGCCCAACCCTTTCTATACTACATGCACTTGGGAGTGTGGTTTCAGCTTCCCCAGCCAGTAGCGCCACAGCACAGCCAGGGAGTGGCAGGACACAGCCACCAGGGCTGGCTGGGCATTGATTTGGCTGTGTGACTGATAACCATGTGCAATTACACTGCGTGTTTACATTTATAGGGAAGCAGGGCAGCCCACATCACCTTCTAGGCTAAGAAAGGCCCACTGATCTCCATGTTTCTCCTCCCGTCCGGATTGAAAACCTCTTGGGGATGAATGATCCCAGTGATGGCCCCAACATATGCTCAGTGTCGCTGTCACAGACATTTCCAGTCATTACAGCCTGTTCCTTAGCCCGCAGTGCCCTGCTCCACCCACTGCCACTCATCATCACCTGTCACCCTCTGAAGACCACCTTATGCTATCCTGTTTGAAATGTGAGCAAGATCTCAAATGCCCCGTCTTTTTTTTTTTTTTAATAGCTCCCTTGCCCTACCTTTCTTTCCCTAAAAACCTTGCATTTTAAAAATATATATTTGATTTATTTCAGAGAGGGAAATAGAGATAGAAACATCAATGATGATAGATAATCATTGATTGGCTGCCTCCTACAGGTTCCAAACTGGGCATTGAAACTTCCTGCAGCCCCTCTCCCCAGCTGGCAAACTTCCTGCAGTCCCTCCCGCACCTCTCCCCTGGCCAGCAGGCCCCATTTCTACCCCTGGCCAGCAGACAATGGTGGTGGTATGGCAGGAAGGGAAGGAGGACTTGGGGAGATGGGATGGCAGGGCACTGAGGGTGGCATCGGCGTCTGGCATCCATTCCTTCCCTGCCCAGCCTGGTGACTATCACCTCCTCTCCTGACTCCACCGGGGCCTTCTTCGGGCCCCAGTTCAATCCACCCTGATCAGCTCTGATTGCCTGTTAGGCATAGGGACTACACCCATGTATGAATTTCATGCACTGGGCCTCTAGTGTGTGTGAGTGTGTTTATATATATCTAGTGTGTGTACACACACACACACACACACACACACATCATGTAATCTACAAATAGAGATAGTTTTTACTTTTTTCTTAACCATATGCATGCCTTTTATTTCATTTTCTTGTTTAATTGCCCTGACTAGGAACTTTAATACAATGATGAGCAGAAATGGCAAGAACAGACATCCTCATCTTATTCCTGAGCTTAAGGGAAAAGCAGCTAGTCTTTCACCATTAAGTATAATGTAGCTGTGGGGTTTTTGATAGATGGCCTTTATTTATAAAATTTTACCTTTTATTACAAAAGATTGAGAAAGTTTCATTTCTTTCCATTCCTAGTTTTTAAGGTTGTTTTTGTTTGTTTTGTTGTGTTGTTTTTTTGTTTGTTTATCATGAAAGGGTGTTGGGTTTTGTCAAATGCTTTTTGTTTTGAATGATTGTGTTATTTTTGTCCTTTATTGTTATGGTGGATTACAATGATTGATTTTATATGATGAACTGACCTTGCATTCCTTGTATAAACTTACTTAATCATGGTGTACAATCCTTTTTATATGTTGCTGGATTCATTTTCTAGTATGTAGTTGAATATTTTTGTGTCTATATTTATAAAAAATATTGCTCTATTGTTTTCTTGTGATGTCTTTGTCGGTTTTGGTATCAGAGTAATAGTGGCCTTATATAATAGGTTAAGAAATGTTCTCATAATTTTTTACAGAGTTTGTGAAAAAAATTATATTATTTCCTTATTAAATGTTTGGTAGAATTTACTAATGAAGCTATCTGGGCTTGGGCTTTTCTTCGTAGTGTTTAATGCCTAAGTTAACCTTTTGTAGATCCACTCAGATTTTATAATTATTTTAGAGTCACTTTTTGTAGTTTGTGTCTTTCCAAAAAATGTTTTTGTTTCATATATTTAATTTGTTGACATACTGTAGTTTGTGGTCATCATATTGCTTTCTAATCATTTTTCTTTCTGTAATGTCAGTAGTAATGCCTCCTCTTTTCTTTCTGACATTAGTAATTTGAGTCTTCTGTCTTCTTTCTTAGTCAATCTAGCTAAAGATTTGTCAATTTTATCTTTCCAAAGAACCAACTTTTGGTTTCATTGATTTTTCTCTATTATTTTTCTATTTTCTATTTCATTAATTCCTGCTGTGTGTATTATGATGTCATTTCTTCTGCTTGTTTTAAGTTTAACTTGTTCTTTTACTGCTGTTTCTGGCTTTATCTTTTTCTGACAAGTAGTCAGCAGTTAAATGTATTGGAGTTTCTTTTATGTGGAGAATTGTTTTTCTTTTGCTGATTTTAAGATTTCTTTAAAATTTTAACTATGATATGTGTGACTATGGATTGCTTTGTATTTATTACTAGACCTTTGTTGAACTTCTTGTAGGTGTAAATAACATTCTTCTTCAAGTTTGAAAAGTTTCCTGCCATTAAATTCTTTGAATATTTTTTCCTGTTCTTTTTTCTCCTCGTTAGCTATTACTTCCATTATGCATATTTTGGTGTATTTAATAATGTGGCACATTTCTCTGCATCTCTGTTCACTTTTCTTCATTCTTTTTCTTCCCTCTACTCTTCAAATTGCATCATCTCTATTGATCTATCACCAAGTTTGCGATTCTTCCTTTTGCCAGTTCAAATCTATTTTGACCCCCTCAAAATTTTTTTTAATATTTTTTATTGATTTTGTACAGAGAGGAAGGGAGAGAGATAGTTAGAAACATCGATGAGAGAGAGTCATCGATCAGCTGCCTCTTGCACACCCCCTACTGGGGATATGCCCGCAACCAAGGTACATGCCCTTGACCGGAATCGAACCCAGGACCCTTTAGTCCCCAAGCCGACGCTCTATCCATTGAGCCAAACCGGTCTTGGCTGACCCCCTCAAATTAATTTTTTATTTCAATTATTATACTTTCTAACTTAAGAACTCCCATTTGGTCCTTTGTTATAATTTCTGTCTTATTATTAGTAGCTTTCCCTAGGTGAGTAATGATCATCAGTCAACATACCTTGCTTTACAACATGGTTTCTTTTAGATCTTGAAACATTTTTAATGATTGCCTTGAAGTCTGCCTGTTAAACCTGACATCTGGGTCCTCTCACAGGCTATTTCTGTTGTTTGCTTTCTGCCCCCTTTCGCGCGCCCCCCCCCCCCCCAGCCTACATATAATTGATCTACTTTCTTATTTCTTCATATGTCTCATACTTTTTGTTGAAATCTGTACATTTATTAGTAACACACTACAGCAAATTTTTAAAAATGTTTTTATTAATTTTTAGAAAGAAGAAGGGAGAGGGATAGAGAGATGGAAACACTGATGAGAAAGATCACCTTTCTGCTGACTACTGCAAGCCCTCTATAAGGGATCAGGCCCACAACTCGGGCATGTGTCTTGACTAGGAATCAAACCAGTGATGTCTTGGTTCAAGAGTTGAAGCTTAATCACTAAGACACACTGGCTGGACTGTAGCAACTCTTTTTTTTTTTTTAACATTAAAAAAAATCTTTATTGTTGAGATTATTACAGATGTCCCTTGTTTTTTTCTCCTTATCTCCCCTCCATCCTATTCTCGCCCCACCACAGACCTTTGCTACCCTATTGTCTACCATAGGTAATTCATACATGCATGTAAGATATTTGTTTAATCTCTTCATGCCCCCTTCCCTCTGAGAATCGTCAGTCTGTTCCATTTCATGCCTCTGACTTTATTTTATTCACCAGTTTATTCTGTTCATTAGATTTCTTATTCATTTGATTTTTAGATTCAATTGTTGGTAAGTATGTATTTGTTGCCATTTTGTTGTTCATATTTTTTTTTTTAAATTCTTCCTCTTGTTAAAGAATACCCTTCAGCATTTCATATAATACTGGTTTTGTGGTCATGAACTCCTTTTGCTTTTTCTTGTCTGTGAATCTCTTTATCTGACTTTCAATTTCTAAATGATAGCTTTTATTCATCACTTTGAGGCATGCATAGTTTCTGTTGAGAAATCAGCTGACAGTCATATGTACATTCCCTTGTTGGTAACTAACTTCTTTTCTCTTGATGCTTTTAAGATTCTCTCTTTGTCTTTAACCTTTGGCATTTTAATTATGATGTGTCTTGGTGTGGTCCCATTTGGGTTCCTCCTATTTAGGGTTCTCTGTGCTTCCTGGACTTGTAAGTCTATTTCTTTCATCAGGTGGGGAAAGTTATCTGTCATTATCTCTTCAAATAGGTTTTCAATATCTTGCTCTCTCTTTTCTTCTGGCAACCCCATAATTCAGATGTTGGTATGCTTGAAGTTTTCCCAGAGGTTTCTTATACTATCTTTATATTTTTGGATCCTTTTTTCTTTTTGCTCTTCTCATTGCATGTTTTTTGCTTCCTCATATTTCAAATCATTGATTTGATTCTGATAATCCTCTAGTCTAGTGTTGAATCCCTGTATATTATTTTATTTCAGTCACTGTGTGCTTAATTTATGACTGGTCCTTTTCCTTTTTTTTTCTTTTCTTTTTTTTTTTTACATTCTCACTAAGACCCTTGAAAGTCTCACTAAGTTTCTTGAAAGTTTCTAGAAGATTCTTGAATAACCTTGTAAGTTTTGAACTTTATATTCAGTAGTTTTATTTCTTCCATTTCTGTCATTTGTGACATGTTTCTTTATCCCCGAATTTTGGCTGCTTTCCTGTGTTGTTTCTATATATTGGGTAGAGCTGCTCTATCAACCTGAGACGTTAGAGTGGCCTTGTGTAGTAGGAGTCCTGTGGGACCCAGTGGCTCAACCTCCCCAATCACCTGCAGTGTACACACTGGGTGAACCCCTTTGTGGGCTGTGTGCACAGTCTTGCTGTAGTTGAGCCTTGATTGCTATTGGTGTCACTGGGATGAATTGACCGCCAGGCCAATTGGCTGTGGGGACCAGCTGGGACTACAGTGGGAGAGCTGCTGTGCAGGAGAAACCCTTATGGAGCAGAACTTGCTTCAGTGGGGCTTTGGTGCTCACTGAGTCTGCTTCTTGAGTGTGTGGCTTATGGATGTGGTAATCTGGTATCGTCTGACACTGATCACTGTGCACACTGGCTCTTGAGTCTCCTGGGAGGAGTAAAGTCAGACACTTCCTGGGGCCACCCAGCAGGAGCTACAGAGATCTGCAGATCCCTTCTCTTTTTATGAGGTTTGGAAGAACCGCAATGAGGCCTATCTGTGAAGCAAGGCAGGCTGGTGCTGGTGTTGGGTTTGGGCCTTTTATTGATAGGTTTGGGGCTCCCTCACCCAGCTGTAGTTTGACAAATTTTAGCCTAAGCAAGGACAGGCAATTCATATGCAAAAGCCACTTCACACAACTTGGGTGGGGTTGTACTAGGTGTACTGGTACTAGATACTCCAATCAAAGAAAACAGGATGATTTTAAGAGAAACATCAAAAGTGCTTTATTCAAAGTAATGTCCATCACTAGCTACGCATTTCCCCATATTTCAGGTAGTTTGTGGATGCTGTCCCAATAGAACTTTTCTTGTTTTGAGGCAAAGCATTCAGAGACCCAATTTTCCATTTCTTCATATGTTTTAAAGTGCTGCTTAGAAAGTGCATATGCCATAGATGGGAACAAGTGGTAATCTGAAGGAGCAAGATCTGATGAATACAGTGGGTGGGTTAATACTTCCCAGGCAAGGTCTTTTAACGTGCCTTTAACTGGTTTTTGAAGTGTGTGATGGTGCGTCATCATGAAGCAAAATTATACTTTTCCATGTCTTCTGCAACATTCTTGTCATTTCACTTTCAAAGCATGGTTCAAATTGATTATTTGTTGTTGGTAGTGATTAATGGTTTTAGTGGTATTACTGGTTTTACCTGGTTTTAGAAACTCATAACACACCATACGTTTCTGATCCCACTATACACAGAGCATTGTCGTCTTTCCAAAGCGATTTGGCCTTGCAGTCAGTGTTGATGGTTGACCTGGATCAACCCATGATTTTGTGTATTTGGGATTCTCTAAATAAATCCACTTTTCATTGCCAGTCACAATTCGATGCACAAAAAAAAAAGACTTTCTGATGACTTTGGTTTTCCATTTGTCTTTCATTTAGTTGATGTGGCACCCATTTTCCTTCCTTTAAAATCTTTCCCATTGCTTGTAAAGGATCAAAATTGTTTGCTGAGCAATGTTTAATCTTTCTGCAAGTTGTTTTTGAGTTTGACACGCATCTTCATCCAATAATGCTTATAATTGTTGGTCTTCAAACTTTTTCAATTGATCCGAACATTTTTTATCTTTCACTTCGAAATCATCACTTTTAAAGCATTTAAGCCAGTGTTATCAAGTATCTTGAGATGGAGAGTGTTCACCATAAGCTTCCCAAAGTATTCAGCAGCACTTTTCTTCAAAATAAAGTAATGAATTAAAACTTTCTGCAAATGCTCTTTATTTGGCATGAAATTTGACATTTTTAAGTGTAAAAATATCTATGATGTTAACACTTTCAGCAAATTTGACATATGAAGTTTTGAAGCTTTTTGTTAATAGAACAAAATAGCATACATCTCAAATTTCATATATATCAACATATGTTTAACTCCATCTATTGAAAAATATCCACATTATTAACCGACACACCTAGTAAATTGGATGAGGCAGGGTCTCAGGGAATGATCAGGGTGGAGCAAACAAATGGCTGCCAGTCAGCCCTGCAACCAGAAAGGTCCCAGTATAAGAACAGAGATCCCTACGAGCTCCTCTGTCTGAGAGTAAGCAGTCCCTGAGGTCTTGCCCTGATGCCAGACAGTTGATTTCTCCTCGTATGTGTCTGGGCCCCCCAGAGCCTTGCCCTGGTGCTGGAGCTCAGAAGAAGCAGATGCTTGTAAATTTGGTTCGTGGTGCTGGCCTTCTAAGAGGAGCAGCTGGGTCTCCAGCAGCCTGTGTCACTGAGCCCCAATCTGCGCTGGTTTTTACAGTCCATAGTTCTTATTGCCCGTAGGGACTTCTTTTCCCAACTCTGGGACCCTGGGCTGGGGGGCTGGTGTGGGACTGGGACCCCTTGTTCCTCTGGGCAGCCTCTGCAGAAACACTCTCCCTCCCAGTTAAAAAGCAGCACACATAGGGGTCAGACCACCCCTTCTGCTCCTCCACACCTTCTCCCAGTCCCAGTGTGCGTTCTTCTTTACTTCTCTAGTCGTAGGACTTCCATTCAGCCAGCTTTCTAGCATTTCTGGATGATGGTGGTTCTGTATTTTAGTTATAATTTTAATGTAGTGGGAGGTGGCAAGTGCAGGCATTTCCCTATACAGCCATCTTGGTTCTCTCTGCAGCAACTCTTGATAGGGATTTTCTCTCTCAGGGGCTTGATGCCATCTGTTGTTTACTTGTTCATGTAATGACTTGGCTGAACTCATTTGTGCCCCTGCAGTGTGAAGCCTCTAATGTTGCTCCTTAGAGAGCCCTGCCTTGGACACATGCACAGTCACCTGGAATGGCAGTGGTTTTAGCAGGCTCTCTCTGGCTCTCTTTTCCTGACCTCTGTGTTAGGCTGTCTGCTTTTGTTGTTATCACATCCAACTGTTAGGCTTCTCTAATGGCCTGCTTATTGTTTATTTTTTCACAGTGCCGAGTCATAAATTGTTCTATAATCTGATCCAATTAAACGCAGGCCTCTTCCCAGGTGTAGTTTTTCTGGCCAGTTTCAATCTTTGAGGTTTGCTCTGACTCCAAGAAGACTCCTTTTAGTTATGTCTTACACAGGTTCTCTCTGGTAATCTGGTCTATAATTTAGCTTTTTGGCCCAATGGAACTACCATTTGCTTATCATTAAAATCTCTTGTTTTCAAACAAAGTCAGTAACTTTGGTGAGAGCTTCACAACCCTCTTTCATGGACAAAATCGCTGAGCTGCTGCTCTGGATTAGAGGTGGGGATAGCAGTCTGTCTAAAAGTGACATCCAATTTTATGAGTAGGATGCGGTGTGGGTTTGGATAACATTTGGTGTTTTGGGCTCGCCTCTCCTGGCATGGAGCTTCTGACAACTAGCATGCTGGGGCCATGGCATAGAGTATTCTCGGTCTCCTGCACCTGGGCTGAAGCCTCCATCCTACAAGTGGGGCCCAGTGAAGAAGGAGGTCCCTAGCCTCTTGCCACACTCACTTGGAATTTAGCTTCTGTAACACAAAGCTGAGGGAGGTAAGAAATACTGGCAGCTGCTCCTTCTGGGGAGATACAATAGCTCTTGACCTAGAACTGAGGGGTAGAGGGAGCCAACCCCATTTTATAGGTTGTATCTGCCAGTATTGGAGCTTCTATCATAATGAGCTTAGGTGGTGTGTGTGTATTGGGTGGGGAGAGGGGGGGCGGGCTGTGATTCAAATGACACAGAACAACTCAAAGTTGTTCGTCTTATCTGGAATTAATAGATTTTCTTGAATAAGTATGTCTTTGTTTTATGCCCACAGGACAATATTCAGAGACCTGAAATGGTGGTTTTAAAAAATATTTTCTAACAGCTATATTTATTTCTCTGGGGACCAAGTTAATGGAGCTCCTCATCTATTTTCTTCCTGCAAATTCTGTGTACAAAAATTTATCCTTTTAATGTTTTATAATCTAATTCTTCAACTTTCTTCCTCCCTGACCATTTTTATTTTCTATTTTTTCTTTTATATTTTTTACAGAACAATTTTTAGTGAACTTTTAAACAAGAAAGCTCCCATTTAAAAATGAAAACAAAATCCCAGATCATATAGATGCTTACAGTGATTACATTTATCTAAACAACATATATACATGTCCAGTTTTAAAATGTTAACTAAATTTCTATGATGCATATACTTCTTTAAATACCGAAAACATGATAGTGTTAATACTGAATCATAAGGGCAATCTAGAGGTTATAAGTTTTTCTAAAGCCTCTCTGACCATTTCTTAAAAAATAATATAACTTTGTCAGATACAGAATGGCAAAAAAAAAAAAGTATTTTTAAAAATTGTCATTAGTACAAATTGGCACATCTAAAAATAGTCACAGGGATGTAGAGTACAATGTAGAGAATACAGTCAATAATATTGTAATAACTATGTATGGTGCCAGAAGGGTACCAGACTTATCATAAGTTATAGATGTCTAATCACTATATTGTAACACCTGAAACTAATATAATATTGTATAACTGTAATTTAAAAATAAACATCTGAAAATAAATCCTGTGTCATTAATTCCCTCAATAGAATTTAATAGTAGGGTAATCTTGGTTCATGTTGAGAAAAAAATGTTCATCATTCAGAGATTGGTTTTTCACCTTTAAAATTGATGACAATTTTTTTTATTGAGCAAGGTGGAATTTTTCTTGATTTGTTCTTATTGTTGCATTGCTTCATCTGTTCATGTTTAATATTAGTAAAGTACCCCTTTCAGATGTTGGGATGACTTTGGAAGAAATAGCTTTAGTGCTATTAAAGAGTAAGAAGGCGGGGAGGGGGGATGGAGGTGGGGATTAGAGAACAACCAAAGGACTTGTATGCGTGCATATTGGCATGGCGAATGAACACAGACACTGGGGTGTTGGGTGCTTGCCCAGGGTGGGAATGGCTGGGCGGGGGTCGGGGTGGGGTCAACTGAGGGAAAATGAGACATATGTAGAACTTTAGGAAATAAATAACAATAAAAAGTAAGAAGATTGTCTATGAAATAAATGGCAGCATTGTGTCAAAGTCATCAGGCTTGTAGCCTGTACCCAGCTCTGGTAGCATTAGTGACACAGTAGTCCTAGCAGTCTTCAAGTGCTCCAGTTCCTGTGTGGACAAAATGTGATTATTTCCTAAGCTCTGTTACCACCTGATCTGGCAGGAAGCATGCCAGCAGGGCTTTTGCCAATAATCTGCTTTTGTTCTCAGTAAATCTCAGGATCTCAAGGTCTGTCACTGCCTAGAGCATAGTTTACAGTGTTCTAAGAACATTTGATTACATTGCAGAGACTTTAAGTGTCTTATCAAAAAAATTCCAGTTATACTTTAGAAAGTACAGTAAAGAGCTTGCTGTTCTTTTTAAAGATTATTTGAGCTTGTGAAAGACAGTTTTAAGCCTGGTACAGACAGTATGTACCCTTTCTTAATTGTAACCCAAAGGAGGAGGGCTTTCTCATTTTGAAAATTTTCTGTTTGCCTTAACTCAAAATATGACTTTATTATCTCTGTTCACCTCATATTACCATTTTCTCTAAACCTCGGGTGTTTTGCTCATCATTTAAACACTTAAAGAAATTACATACAGTGAATGGTTTTTGTTTTTACTTTTTCTAAATATTGGGTCAACTAACAATTATGGAAATAGATGAACAAAAACTTAGGGGCACTGCACTTGGAGGGAAAATGCACTCCAAGATTTCTGGGTCACTTATGGATAAAGAATAGATGAATAACTTGTTTACTTTTCATAGAAGCCATTAGTCAGTAAAGTAGAAAAATTGCTACTTATAATTTATATACTTATTACTGCTAATATTAAGTTGTATACTTGGGTATAAATGGATGGCACTAGAAATGAAAGGTGTCTAGGATACATAAACCTGGTGATGATACATGCATTACTCAATGTACATACTCAATGTCTCCATGTGGGCATTTGCATTGATATTTCCACTTTCGAGGACATAAAATATTTCTATTCATGATGGAGTAAACTCTTGTTTTTCAGTTTCTATTTAAAGAATAAGTTACAGAATTTTAAGAAATGGGTTGGAGATTTTTGTTATTTTTTTATTATAATTACTAGAGGCCCAGCACACAAAATTCTTGTACTGGGGAAGGGTCCTTCAGCCTGGCTGTCCAGGACCCCTCAGGGGATGTCCACCTGCCGGCAGTCAAATATCCCTTTTGCATTTGGGATTCCTTACTCCTTACCGTCTGCTGCTCACTTCTTACTGCTTGGCTCCCTGCTCCTTAGCGCTGCAGAGACAGGAGAGGCTCCTGCCATCGCCTCTAGCTCGCCAGCTGTGAGCCCAGCTTCTGGCTGAGCAGCTGCTCCCCCTGTGGGAGCGCACTGACTACCAGGGGCAGCTCCTGTGTTGAGCGTCTGCCCCTGGTGGTTAGTGCACATCATAGTGACTGCTTGTTTCACCGTAATTGTCGCTTATACTTTTATTATATAGATTATTTTACACTTGCTGCAGTTTCCATGAATAATCCCAACAGTGTTGGTTTTGTCTTCAGTAGAAATGTTACTGGAAGTTCTCATAACTAACACATTTCTTTTTCACAAACTTTTTTTCACCATCAATATGGCTTATATATGTTGAAATTAAGTTGCATGAAATTGGTTAATTTTTCTTTTTTAATACTTGAATTGGATGTGGCTCTAATCTCAAATATTTGTCAAAATAATTTAAAAAAATGTTTTATTGATTTCAAAGAGGAAGGAAAAGGAAAGAGAGAGAGAAAGATCAATGAGAGATAATCATTTATCAGCAGCCCCGGCCAGAAATCAAACTGTGACCTTCTGGTTCAAGGGTAGAACCACTTTTATATGATTTATTTATGTATTTTTATAAAAATAATTTATATTTCTTATAGTTCTTGGAAAATGAACAGAAAGTTACTGAATGCTTATTTAAATAAGGACACAATACTAGTAAATAGCTATTTTTTAATGAAAACCTACTATGTGGCAAGACTCTTTCCATGAATTATGTCACTGTCAAGAAGCTTGTAAATGATGACACTTAGATTTGAACCCAGGTCTGTCTGATTCCAGAGTCTACTCTTTCTGTGTTACTGCTATGCTATACTGTTTTTTTCTCCTGTGGATGCATTATACTAATAACACATACATACATTTTTTAATGCTGCTATATTGCTTTGAACATAGCACCTAACCTTTGAGAATCTGTTTCTTCATGTGTTGAGAATAATAGTTACACCTACCTCACTATAAAAAGTAAATGCATTATTATTAATAAAGCAGTTAGAACAATGCCACATGCTTATAAGTATTTTATAATTATTTGATAATATTTTTATTATAATCAGAATTATTTTCTTTTAAAAATAAATTTAGCTGTTACTATTTTCATTCATGATTACATGACCTACATATAAACATTTACCAGAAAGCCAGGATTTTCATTATTATGGCATTGAGGCATGCATTGTCTGAGTGCAGTAAACATTTTCTAAGCAATATTGAAAGGAAAAAAATATTTTAAATGAAAGTATATGAAAATAAAAGTATAAAACATCTAAAAGAGAAAAGAACAAATTCAAATCAGAGGAAAATATAATTAAATCATTTTCATAAAAACAGATATGCCAAATAAAATTTCATCAGGTGTTTTGTGGGCTATCTTGGTCAAATACTTCTTAGTGAGTAGGAATCCAAGCTAAATTGCCACAGGTGTAATTGCTACTCTTGATTTAGCATGATTGCATAGAATTGTTCATTTTTAACATATTTAGTTTAAATTTGCTTCCTAATACTGGCATTTTGCCTTGGCTGATGGTAGTTTTGAAATGTCATTGAGTGGAGACCACCAGGCATGCTAAACTCTACCACAAAATGTGTGATAAATTGCAGCTCACCAACAATCCAGAGTTGTCATGTAGTCGTTGGCAAAGTGTGGCAGCTGACAAAGATTGTTAGTGTAGCAACTGTTTTTACCTTAGACCCTGGCAGTTGAACAGAAGACTTCAGTGGATGCCAACCTAAAATTCATTTTGTAATAGATTCTTGGTCTGGGTTTATTGTAGCAGGAACTACTAAGGTTTTAGCCTGGCAGCAAAAGATATGTGGAAAATGAAATAGTCATAAATATGATTGAAACATTTATTAAATTGCTAGCAGTAAAATAAGGACTATAGTTTAGTATATGTGTCTTTTATAACTTCAATAAAATGCCATTTTTATAACTTTAGGGCTTTTTATATATTGGATAAACTTAATTAGACTTGACGTGAACTATGACTAACTTTATCTGAAATTATTTTTTATGATCATTGAAGAAACCTGTAATTAATATTCTGTAAATTGAAGCAGTTGTGTCCCAAATGTAAAATAGATAGCTTATACGTCATGCCGATGTTCACATTTAGAACTTTTATGTATTGTGAGAATTTATTGTACCTTTTAACTTTGGAATTTTTTACCCAAGCATGCTGACTATTTATCAGAATTTGTAAAGTGCATAACATATTATTTTAAATGAAATAAAGTGGAACATTCATTTAACAATTATTTACTAAGAAGACATTGTCTGCTGATCACTGTGCTAGGTACTAGGGAAACCATTATAACCCAGACATTTGAAATTCCTTTTGTATGGTAAACAGGGAAAATTTAAAACAAAGAAACCATATATACATATATAGTGATAAATGTTCTGTAGGAAACAAAGAGGTTTCTAAGATAATGAATTAAAACAATTTTAAATGATTGTGTAAGAAATTCCACTTTGAGAAGATGCTGTTTAATCTGAGACTTTGTATTAGGATGTTCTAGGACTTAGTATCTAGGTTATCTAGGTTATGGTTTTATGCAAACAACCATAAAATCTTTGCAGTTTGTTTACTTAGTAAACAGGCTAGTTTCTGCTCACCCTACACAGCCAAGTGTCCAGTGTTGGAAGCTTTGTTCATCTCAGGCATGCAGGCAAAACAGACACCTCAGCACATGCCTCCATGGTAACAGAAACAAGGAAGGAGGTCTGGTGACTTATGCACTGGCTCTTAAAGGTTTTTGCATGACAGTGTTATCTGTTCTCATATGATTGAGCACTCTAAAAAAAAATAAATAATAAATAAATTACAAGACATGGCTACATCTAGTGGCTTGCAGGCCTGAGGATGAGAAGAAACTGGCCATTTGGAGAGTTGAAGGAATAAAGTTCTTGAATAGGAGACTACATAGGAAAAAACCATGACAAAGGAAAGAGATGTGTTTTAAAGAAAAAATAAAAAAATAAAAAAAGTGGTCGGCAAACTCAGTAGGCAACAGAGCCAAATATCAGCAGTACAACGATTGAAATTTCTTTTGAAAGCCAAATTTTTTAAACTTAAGCTTTTCTAATGCTACTTCTTCAAAATAGATTAGCCCAGGCCATGGTATTTTGTAGAAGAGCCACACTCAAGGGGCCAAAGAGCCGCATGTGGCTTGCTAGCTTCAGTTTACTGACCATGGAACTAGAGTGTTATGGAAAATAATTTTTTATACATTTAAATATAGGTTAGAAGATCATTATCTATATATATAAAAAGCCAGTGACTGGAACACTAAAAAGACCAGAATGATCATTTGCTATGATGCCCACTGTGGCCAGTAAAACAGCCTGCTATGGGTGTGGGGCCAGCTGGGCAACCTCCTGTAGCCCATCTCCCCACCCCTATCAGGGGTAGGGCCAACTGGCCAACCATTTATTGCCCCTCTCCCAGGCCACTGGTCCCTGATTGGCCCCCCATTCCATTCAGGTCCTACTGGTCCCCGATTGGCCCCCCATTCCATTCAGGGCCTACTGGCCCACCTCCCACAGCCTCTCCCCATGGCCAACCCCACCCTAATCGCCCTCCCCCCGCCAACCTGATCGGCCCACTGCCCATCCCCTAGCCAGCTCCATCCCCAATCACTCCCCCATATCAATCAGGGGCAGGTCAACTAGCCCACTGCCCACAGCCCCTCCCCACAGCTGGCCCTGCGCCCTTTGGCCCCCTCCCACCCCAATTGGGGACAGGGCCTGCTAGCCAACCTCCCATCATCTCCTCCTCCCAACAGGCTTGGCCCTGATTCACCCTGATTGGGGCTGGGTGGGCGGACCCCAGCCATGCACAAATTCATGCACAGGACGTCTAGTTTTGAATAATTATCTGTCTTCCATTAAAAATATTAATGTGGTAATAGTTACTAATATGCTGAAAATGTTTTTTCTAGTTATTTATCATTTACTTGAATTTCTTTTTTATTAATTCTTACTTGAGGATATTACCCTCACACCCTCCCATTTTTTTAGAGAGAGTGGAAGTCGAGAGACACAGAGAGAGAGAGAAACATCAATGAGAGAGAGACACATCCATTGGCTGCCTCCTGCACGTGCTCCTACCAAGGCTGGGCATCAAGCCTGTAACTGAGGTAAATGCCTCAGTTACTATTATATAATTAAACCCATAACCCTTCAGTCTGTGAGCCAATGTTCTAACCAAGGAGCAGCCAGCTAGAGCTACTTGAATTTTTTCATTCATTGTCATTGGAGATTATCTTTAGATTGTGAAAGTTGACCATATTATACACCATTTATGGTAGATGTGCAGTTGTCTGGAATAAGAAATCATGATATACTAATTTTTCTCTAGAAGACTTTTACATAAAGTCTTCTAGGTTTATAAGAACAGCTGCATTTTGTTTCTTCTATGATTTGACTTGGCTCTGATAGTCCTTAGAAGAGAAAATAGTCTAAGGATTAACATTGAAGAGTAAAAGAATATAGGCAGATAACATCCTAACCTTAAAACTCTTCCTATATGTGGGTATTAGTGAGATATGTCAGACCTCTTGCAGTTAAATAAACTCTGAGAAATACATCTAAATAAATTTTGTACTTAAATGATAAGTTTGATTTAGTCCCCTGATCACTCAGTTGTTTAAAAATGCTCTGTTCTTAAGTGATCTTTTTAAGTAAAATACCTTGGATAATTTTAAAAGTCTGGTATATAACAAAGGACATTTCAAGATATCTTCATGTGCACACTAGCAAATAAAAAGAAAACTAACTTTTAAAAAATGGTTTCAGATCACGTCTGCTTTTTCTTTTTTAAAAGAAATAAAACCTTGCAGATAAAATTGAAATCCCCTGTTTCTTTCATTCATTCTCTCTTTCCTCTCCTTTCCCAGAGGTAATGTCATGAACTTGTAGTGTATTTAGTCCATGTTTTACACACTTACTACATCCAATGTTACCATGATATATCAGTTTTATATATTTTTTGAACAGAAAAAAAATAAATGAGAGGAAGATGTTTACTTATGCATAAGTATTACTTTCAACTACTTTTCAACAAATTCATATAATTTGCTTTCTTGTTGGCATGTTTTTATTTTTGAAATGCAATATCTGAATTATTTTTAAACATCAGGAAAATAACATTATTAATAAAATGATAGGTGGTTAATTTTTCCTTGCATATTACACTTAAATCACAGTCATTGTGAAGAAGCTAACATACTTAGAAAAAATATTATTGAGATACTAGAGGCCCAGTGCTCGAATTTGTACACAGGTGGGGTTCCTCGGCCTGGCCAGCAATCAGGGCTGAGCAGAGCCATCTCACCCAGTCTGGGAGGAGGGACTGCAGGAGGTTGGCTGGCAACAGGAGGTTGGCTGTGGGAGTGCACTGACCACCAGGAGCCACCTCCTACATTGAGCATCTGCCTTCTGGTGGTTAGTGTGCATCATAGCAACCAGTTGGCCAGTCATTTGGTTGACCAGTCTTAATGATCACTTAGGCTTTTATATATATTATATAGATGTCCCACTGTAGTAATATAATGTTCAAGATGTTCTATGAACATATATTGTTTTTAAAGAAGCCTGTTTTGCAAAATATTTACAGTTTAATATTTTAAATAAACACAAAATACTATCACTTTCCATGTATTATCCAACTTGCTGTTTTTATCAACATTGCTTTTGAGATCTTGTAATGTTAATACTATAGAACTATTTTATTTATTTTAACTATTGTACAGTATTCCATTGCATGCATGTAAAGCAGTTTATCCATTTTTTTTTACTGAAAAATACTTAGATTCTTTATCTTTTTCCTTAATAAAAGAGTGTTACTGCGAACATATTTTTGAAATGTTTATACACATATACCAGAATTTTTCTTGACTAAAGGTTATACATATCCATCTTTCTCTTACTAAGTATTGTTAAATTGCTCTCCAAAATAGTTTACTTGACCATTACAACAGTCTTCTCTTAACCAGGATTGTTTAACCCAAATTATTCAACATTTGGTCTTAGGTTGAGAAGTTAGGCTGCATAGACTGTCATTCATTAGCTCATTGAACTAAGTTCCCTGTGTCTTGCTTCCCTTATTTGTAAAATGAGGGTAGTAATAGCCATGCATGATTAAGTTCATGAGGACTACATGACATAAACTATATAAGGTGCTTAGAACAGTGCTTGCCATAGTTTTTGGCTTCTCTGATGTGTATACAATAATATCTTACTGTCTTAATTTGATTCTCTGGGAATGAGTTTGTACATCTTTTCATATATGTATCAGCTATTTGTATTTTATTCTGTGAGTTTATTAACTTTTTTTCTATATTTCTAAAGGTCTTGTCTTGTTGATTTGCATATTTCTGTTATATATTCTAGATGTTAATTCTTTGCTTATGGCATTTGTATGTTTATAGATGTATTCATGCCATAAACAAAAGACTTATGTGTATGTAATATATATTATATTATAAGACTATATAACATATAATATATAAATATGTATATTTCAGTGGTTCCACTATCTGCTCTTAGAATGTTGTTTGACTTTGAAGCTTAATTTAGTGATTTTTCTTACTTAAAAGATTTTAATTTTAAATAATTCCCTTTTACTAATATCTCTCTTGTGATTTGTTTAAAAGTAATTTCTAGGTATGTTAAAATGCTTCATAATTCTTCGCTAATGATTAAGTAGTAATAACTTACAATGACCTAGAATAACAGATAAAGAGAGAGAGAGAGAGAAAATATGAGAATATGAATGAGAATGCATGTACTCAAATATGGGTGATATAGCAGAATGAAAAATAAACTAATTCTATAAAAACAAAAAAATGAAATGAACTTTTTTACATTAAATAATTAGTTTTTCTTTCACCCTTATGCTTGTCCATGACATATGTAATTTAATTTATAGGAGTATGTTAGACAGCCCAGTCACTCACTGTCTTCCATCCCATATGTGGTGGAAAATGTTACCTCATAGCAATTGAGCCAGACATGATAGTAGAACTGAAACGTTAAAGAGCCTCTACTGGCAATCAGATTCATCTACTCTGTATACAGGATTGCTATTGAAGAGAACTACTGCATACTTAAAATATTTTTCCAAATATTATCACTTAAAATGTTTTAAGAACTGATTCACACAAAATATTAAAATTATTTGTCTTTTTCCTCCAGGCAACTCAATTTTTTCAGTGCTTGTAATACTTCTGTGGGTTCAAAATCATTACATGTTATGTTTCTCACAGACCTAATTGTCTCGAGCTATTCATTAAAGTTTTAACGTAGAATTAGTAAAAATTCAGAACTTGGAAATGGGTGGGCTTTAAGCTTTCCGGAGTCTGCTGCCCCAAATGTAACAGATTGATTTGGGACTGTCGGCTTCTTCTCAGATAAGTTAAATAGCCGGTCCTAAGTAATTTTCCAAAATGCTGGATCTCATTTTCAGCTAGTATGCATTTTCTTCATAATTTGTTGCATGCCGCCTTTCATAAAGTGTTTTTTATTTGCATCAGCCCCAAATCAGTGCGGCCCGTCTGATTTTTTGTTCATATCTTTTAGAAACCTCATGGCTGGTCTCACATCTTGGCAAGGTAGTATGAATTAGACAACAGCAGGTTTTCATGTATAATGAGTGCAGAGAATCATTGCTTTAATTTATATTTATTGTTGAAAGTATTATAGATGTCTCCCTTTTTCTCTCCATTTACCCCCTCCACTCCGCCACCAGGACTTCCCCACACTATTGTCTATCTATGCACTATGCATATATGCATATAGTAGTAAGTTCATTAGTTTATCTCTTCTGGTTTCACACACACACACACACACACACACACACACACACACATACACACACACACACACACTTCCCTCTGAAATGTGTCAGTCTATTGTATGCTTCAAATGTCTCTGGATCTTTTTTCTTCTTCAGTTTATTTTGTTCATTAGAATCCACATATAAGTGAGATCTTGTGATACTGGTCTTTCTGTGACTGGTTTATTTCACTTAGCATAATACTCTCCAGGTCCATCCATGCTGTCTCAAAAGGTTAAGATATCCTTATTTTTTTACAGCTACATAGTATTCCATTATGTAAATGAACCACAGTTTTCTAATCCATTCATCTAATGATGGGCACTTGGCCTGTTTCCAGAATTTAGCTAGTGTAAAGAATGCCAATTCTTTGTAAGGGTTAAGTCTTATGTAAACATCTTAATTATTAATACTTGCAAATAACATGAGAATGATTAAAAATTGGGACTCTAACCCTGGTCTATTGGCTCAATAGTTGGAGTGTTATCCTGCAAACTAGAGGATTCGATTCCTGGTCAAAGGCATGTACCAGAGTTGCAGGTTCAATTCCCTGCCAGTCTCTCTCTCTTCCCTTTCCTTTTGCCCTCCTTTCCATTCTCTTTAAAAACCAATGTAAAAAATATCTCCAGGAGAGATTAATGCTCCTCCCCCCCGCAAAAAAAATGGGACTCTAATGCAGAATATTAATATATCAGTGTCTTAAAATTATAATCAAAGCTCAGATACACATGCAAAGAATGATAATAGCTACCTATGAACTTCACTCTGTCCTTCCAAAAGTACAATAGAAAAAATTATACCGAGTCCTTAAATTTATTGAACATTTAAAATTTAATTTAAAATCCCCATTGTGGCCGGGACCGGTTTGGCTCAATGGATAGAGCGTCGGCTTGGGGACTGAAGGGTCCTGGGTTCGATTCCGGTCAAGGGCATGTACCTTGGTTGCGGGCATATCCCCAGTAGGGGGTGTGCAAGAGGCAGCTGATCGATGACTCTCTCTCATCGATGTTTCTGGCTCTCTATCTCTCTCCCTTCCTCTCTGTACAAAATCAATAAAATATATTTTAAAAAAATAAAAAATAAAAAATAAAATCCCCATTGTGAATAAAATGCTACCTGTATCATTGAGGTCTTGGCTGCAAGAAAACTGAAATAGAATCTGGATCATTGAATTAAAAATAGTTTCAAAAGGATGTAATAGAAAGGCACTGATGGCTATAGAATCTGCAAGCAGTCCAGAGAAGCAAGCTTAGAGAATAGGTAAGAGCCAATAGAGGCTCCCAGCAGAAAGCCCAGGTGAGGTCTTGTCTGGTTAATTCCTTTGCTACCTCCACTGTCCTCTTGCTGCTGAGACAAGTTTCTAAAGATTTGTCTTTGCATCTGTTCCTTCCACAGATTCACACAATGGAGATTTCTCCTTAATGGGAAATAGTTTGGTTGCAGGACAGGCCAAATGTACAGTGTGCTCATTTTCTCTACATAGCTTATCATATATTTTGACCAGGCTTTTCATGAACGCTACAAACCTATTTTTGTTGAGAGTCCAGCTTTAGAATGAAACCGTAGTAACTAAAATGTTTTAGCAGCCATATGGGTCTCAACTATTCAAACTTAAGAGGAATTACAATAGACCCCTTTTAGTAAAAAGTTTAGATTGCCCTCAAAATGTCTGATTAATTAGGGAAACCTAAGGGATTTATTATTTACTATCTATATATTAAGGTAAGCTTCCTGTAGTTATCTAGGAATTGAAATAGTGAGTAGAAATGTGATAACCTTTATATTATGTACTAACAAAATAATATGAAATGTGAGTATATTTATAATAGCTCAAAAATATGTGTGTGTTTTTTCTAGTAGAAAATTTCAAGTTTGATTTCCTTTACTAATTAGGAACAGAGAATATAAATAGATAATATAAAATAATAAGATTCATAACCCTCTAATTTTTGAAGGCAATCAGAGACACATACTCAACCTAGCAAACATCTGGTTGGAAATTCGAAAATTTACTTTAGCATCAGGATGTTTTTCTAGATCTGGAAAGTTAGCAGAGTTTGGAAACATGTGGACGTTTAACCGAGGTTTCCTTTGATGTTCATCATCAGGCAGTCGGAGCCTCTCCCATAGCTCAGACCCTGACGATCTCATTGTATCCTGTGCCATAATTCCTCCCTACTGAGGGCCTGCGCTCAGTGGCACGAGGCTTAGTTCCCTGGCAAGTAGATCAAGGCTGCAGGTAGAAATAGGTCATCAGAAAACCAAGTAATGTCAGGGCTAATTACAGATCAGGGCGGTACTGCTGGAGTTAAGGCTAAGAGTCGTGAATCAAAAGAGGTGCTCTCTTTTACAGACCACATTGGAGTCGGAGCGGGGGGGGGGGGGGGGGGTTTAAATACTCTGCTTTGTATTTGTCCATCATACTTTCTGGCTAGGTAAAAAGGGAGATTTTTTTTTTTTTTTTTTTTTTCACTGAGTAGAAATTATGTGAGTCTGGTATTTCTCCTTTCAAAATAATTTATTTCTGGCTGTACAGTATTAATTTTCAGGTTGTGAAAGCTGGCTTTGATTCTAAGCAGATATTTTGGAAAGAGGGAGCTTGAATAATACAGAAAATAACTCCATAAGGAAATATAGTACATCTTGGAAGGATTCTGCTCTCCATTTAAGTGGTTTCTTCCAGCTCTTATATTCAAGAAAATTGTATCCATATAGAATTACGAGGAACAAAGCCATAGTGAGGTTTGTATAGGGCTCTCTGCCTCCCTCATCCTTTACCTTGCAATGCCAAAATAATGGCCATAATGAAATAAAGCATAGGGAAGTGTGTTGTAAACTAGTAAGTGTTTTAATCTGTTTATTGATAGCCACCAGAGTAAGAACAGCTACCAGGTACTGAGCATTTTTGAAAAGCCATCCACTGTGATAAGTACTTGAAGTTTTTATCTCATGGCATATGCATATCCACATCAAAAACTATAAGTTCTCTTTATTATAGCAATTTTACAAATAAGGTAACTGAGTTAAAGTATCTTATACTAGTAGTTTGTGTGAAATAAACAGATAACTCATTATCATTATTAGCTTTAAAAGAAATTTGAGGAAGTTAATTGTGTGGACCTTTATCTCACCTTCCCCCTTCCCTCCAGGTTAGCTAATTTATGTCTTTGTGCCATTGCATAAGTTACCTAACTTCACTGTGCCTCAGTTTCCTTATCTCTAAAATGGGCATAATAATAATAATACCTGTCATGGTGTTGTTTTGATGATGAGAAAAGTAAAAACATGTAACATATTTACAATCCACACTAATAAAAGAGTAACATGCTAATTAACCAGATGCCCACCAGCCAATCAGGAGTGAGTATGCAAATTAACCCAACAAATATAGTGAGTTAATTTGCATACATAGGCGCCAAGCAGCAGTGGGTGGGGGGATGCTTGCATCCTGGCCATGGAGACGATGACACAGGCTTTCCACACCACCCCAGCTGCTCCAGGCCTCTGGGCAGCGTGGGAAGGCGAAAGGTGGGCTCTGGTGAAGGCAGTGCTCACAACCAGGGGAAGGAAGGCTCATTCTTGCATGAATCTTTGCAAATCGGGCCTCTAGTCCTATATAATAAAAGCCTAATATGCAAATTGTTCAATGTGGAGTTCATAAGTTTGATGGCTTGCTGTGAGACCACCAGGGGGTTGTGCAGAACTGCAAGGGTGCCCGTGATGTGGTTCTGGCAATGAGTGGGTGTTAAGGCACTGCTGGCCCCAAAGGGCCCTGACAAGAGCAGGAGGACCGTGGCAGGATGGTGGAGCAGGTGAACCAGCGTAATCAGGCCAAGGCCGATGGGAGCAGGGGCCCGATCACCCCACCAATCACCCCACAGATGGTGACCAGTGGTGGCAGCTGGGGGCAGGGCTGCCCCCCAGCTCCCAGGCACTAATTGATGGCATCCCAGGCAGGATGGTGGAGCAAGTGAGGAGAGGTGGTGCCAGGCCACATCAGGCTGCCAGGTGAGGCTACAGGGCTGTGAGGCTGGGGGTGTGAGCAGGAGCCCAATCCCCTCAGGCCACCCCGAGGAGTTCCAGCTATGCACGAATTCATGCACCGGGCCTCTAGTAGTGATATATTACTCTATCACTGTGTCTATGCTTGTCACTATTTTCTCTGCCTTGCATTGCTGACAACAGCCTACACAAGAATATGGGACCATGTGCTTTCTATTACCAATTTGGGACATCAGATCTTAAGTCCAAGGAGAATAGATGGGATCCTTGATATATAGAGAAATAATGCAAAGAAACACAGAAAAACCCCTGAATTATGATCACTTATAAATATTTTCAATACTATTAGCTGTTTAGGCAATAGTTTAACACTGCTAAGACAGTTTGAGAGCTACAATCATGTCACAAGTCTCTAAAGTTCTCTGTGATATTTATGGTAGTAGTGATGTCATCTGGAGGAAGGCCAATCACACCAAAGATATCATTTTATTAAGTCTATTTCAGGCAGCAATGTCTGAGGATACAACAGGAACTCATCTGCTGATAAAGTTAGCTAAGTGTTTGCCGAAGTGTGTTTCATCCCACGTTAGTCTTGAGGAATACTATTGGATAAAAATATTTTATGGGCAAATAAATTTTGAATACTGCCTCTGCAGTTAATAATGCACATAAGTACATTAAAGCCTTCTGAAAGTTGTGAAGTTACACACACACACACACACACACACACACACACACATTATGTCTTTGTTTAACTCTAATATGTACGAGGTGGGCAAAAGTAGGTTTACAGTTGTAATATTATACAAATAATAAATAATACAAGTTGTTTTGTGTACTCACAACTATAAACCTACTTTGCGCCCTCTCCCACCCACATATTTGACCACATCATTTTTTTTTTACATAATACTCCTACTAATCTGTGAAATTGGTGTTCCATTGACCACATATTGGGAACTACTGAGTTAGATCATATTTCTGAATCTGAACTCAGCAGGTGTATTTTGTCATGCAAAGCCCTTCACACCCCAGATTTCATCATCTCTAAACTTCTAATTAACTTTTTAAAAAATATATGTTATTGATTTTTTTTACAGAGAGGAAAGAAGAGAGATAGAGAGTTAGAAACATTGATCAGCTACCTCCTGCATACCTCCCACTGGGGACATGGCACAACCAAGTTACATGCCCTTGACCGGAATCGAACCTGGGACCTTTCAGTCCATAGGCAGACACTCTATCCACTGACCCAAACCGGCCAGGGCCTAATTAACTTTTTATATTTAACTAGAGGCCCAATGCACAGCATTCATGCAAGAGGCTCTACCCCAGTTGCGGCTGCCTCGACCTCAACTCCCACCACTGTGGCTTTGTCCAGAAGGATGTCCAATCTAATTAGCATATTATTATTATAGATACTGCAGGAGAATGAGTCAGGACACCTAAGCTGTTATATCAAATCTATTTTGTCTTGATGCCAGTTGCTAGAATTCCTGGCTTTTATTTTCTCATCTGTTAATCACATGATCAGATCAGGTCATCTCTTCAGGGAGTTCCATCTAAAAGTTGTTAAAATTTAAATGATACTTTACAGTTCTCAAAATGCTCTTATGTGTCTCATCTAGAATGGCCTGGTTCCTTTTGGGAAGCTGGCAGGAAACCCAGCACCTGCCTAATATTACAGGTTGGATTGGAAGTTCACTGAGCTTCATCTTCTTGGACACTTGGCCAGCATTGTGTGCAGACCAACCCCAGCTCTGAAAACTCTCAAGTGTTGAAGTGATACTTGTTCATAGTCCTTTCACCCAGAGCACAGAAGCTAAGCTGCTGATATGATTTGAAGTGGGTTGGCTGCCATGCCATGGGGCACCCGCTGACAGAGAATTTCCATATCCGAGAAGTACTTGTGTACTAAAGAGTGGAAAGTCTAAATCCAGGCAGCCATGCAGCCATCTGAGAAGTTGTGGCTCTCTTTGGAAGCATATCAAAGTGGCCAGTGAAGCATTTAATGAGCTGGGCTTCACTTAGTTGAAAGAAGGGGTCACAGCCTTAAAACCCAGGAAGGAATAAATGTATACAGAAAAGAGGATTTCATGCTGAGCAGAAACCACTGATCAAACACAAGATCCCACTTCTCCCCCTTCCCCTCCCCTTCCATGATCAATGTTACATGGTTTTTGGTATTCAATACATTTGTCACTCAGATTTGGCTCTGTTGAGCACTATCTGTGTGACTTTGGGTAATTTTATTTAACCTATCAAGCCTACTAGATCATCTGTAAAGGAAAGCTATCCATGCCAACCAAATAAGGATATTGTACAGATAACTGTAAATAATGGGTATAATGCACTGGACAGACTTCATGATTGGCACTATAAAAGGACAGAAATGATTTGTAATTTCAAACACACCCTCTTAAAGAACTGGACACTCAACACCAGACACTGTCAGCTACTCCAATATGCATCCATAGAGCTTTGTTTGTGCTGCCAGTACAGTAGCCACTAACTACACATGGCTCTTAAGCACTTGACATGTGGCTAGTGTGACTGAGGAACTGAATGCTTATTTAATTTAATTTAATTTGCATTCAAAGTTTAAATTTAGAAAGCCTCATGTGTCTAACGGATACTGTTTTGGACAGCACAGCTCTAGATTATAACAAACCACGTTGGTGTGAAATCTTATAACTGCTAAAATTTTCTAAAATACTCAATTTCATGTCAGGTCACAGATTCCACAGTTTAAAAAGTTGGTGGTGATCCCTTTAAAAGGAATAACTAATTTAGCTTTAATTTAAAAGAGGGCCCAGAGTATTTTTTATGGTGAATTTATAGGTTACATTACTTGAAGTCCTTCTATGCAAAATACTGTGGGAAGTTTCAGACTTTCATACTGTGAAGTAGAAAATATTCAGTAGATATCCCTAGGGATCTATTGAATCTCACTGAAATAATGATTTGCACATGAGCAAATATTACATTCTGAAACAAAAGAATAATGTCACACTTTCTGTTATGGTACAGAAATCATTTATTAAGTCATCTATTAAATCATCTGTTAATCATCTATTAATTTAAGTTCTTTTATTGTGATGTTCTTACTGTTTTGAAAATAAAATTTGAAAAGATCTCTTTTATAACTTTAAACTCTTCTTGTATTTTTGCTGTTGGTATTTCACTATAGCTTTAGTCTGAATTTTATATCCTCTTACTTAGTTGTAATTTTTAACCATATTCTTTTCTGACTCACTTTTTCCTTTTTGTCTTTGAATTCCACTCTATCTGATATTGATTATTGCTATTTCGGCTTTATCTTACTTATATTTTTCCTGCCACTTTCTTGTCCTATTTGCACTCTCTTTTGTTATTGTTAATCTTCACTCAAGGATATCTTTACCATTGATTTTTAGAAATTGGAAGGGAGGGAGGGGAAGAGAGAGAGAGAAACATTCAAGTGAGAGAGACACCTCCATTGGTTGTCTCTTGGGAGCTGGGATCGAACCTCCAACCCAGGACAACTTGACTGGAAATTGAACCCATGACCCTTGGGTGTACTGGCCGATGTTCTAACCACTGAGCACACCACCAGGGCTTTCACTCTTATTTTAACATTTCATTTAGATGGTTTTATTATTTTTAATATTTTATATTTTTACTTTATTTTTATTGTTGACATTATTATAAATGTTCTCATTCCCCCTATCCTTTGCTCATTTCCATCCAGCCCCTGCCGCTCCTTCTTTCTATCCAACACTACATTGGTGTCTGTGTCTTTGCATTATGCATATTTGTTCTTTGACTAATCTCTTCACCTTCTTTCATGCAGTCCTCCTTCTGTCTGACAGCTGTCAGTCTGTTCCATGTCTGATAGTTTTCTTACAAATAGAATAAAGCTGAATTTTATTTTAATCACATCTACAGATTTGTTTGTTTGAATAAAAACTAAGAATTTTCATATATTGTGATTTCAGTGTATTTGGTTTATTTCTACCATTTTACTTTATATATGTCATTGTATTTTTATAATTTTCCTCATTTCACCTTTGTTATCATTTTGACTTAATATTTCATTCCTGTACTTGCATTGCCTTTCTTCCTTAGTTAAGAAATTCTATTACATTCTTCATTAAACTTGTGATTACTTTTCTGTCTTTCACATTATATTGAAATCTGTCTCATAATTTTTATATACTGTACTATTGAAATTAAATATCTATTTCTCTCATCCCAAGAGACATTTTACTTGTTTATATCTCCCAGACCCAATTTGCGCTCTTAGGAATAATTTATTTCTAAGTTCTCATCATGGCAAATACTTGTGCACCCCCATTCCTGACATTGTATTTCAAGCTATTATCATCTGGCTCTTTTGTTTCCAGAATTATTTCTCAAAATTATGAATTAACTGGAGACCCGGTGCATGAAATTCGTGCATATGTAGGATCTCTAGGCCTGGCAGGCAATCAGGGCCAATTGGAGCCTTACTTCCCCTGGGAGCCTTCCTTCCCCTGGTTGCTGGCTGCTGGCCCGGACCTTTCTTTGTCCCACACTGCCCCTTAGTGGCCAGTGCACATCATAGTGAGCGATCAAACTCGTGGTTGGTCGAACTCCCGAGGGGACACTTTGCATATTAGCTTTTTATTATATAGGATAACTTGTATTTCTTATTTCACTGTATTTTAACACTCCATGCTGCAGGTGAGAAAGCTAACATTAAGTAATTTAAACTTTTTTTGCAGTTACCCTTTTCTTTCTTTCTGGAAATGCAAGTTGTTTTTTGTTGTTGTTTTCATTTTTTCATAGGGTTCACGAGGTTCAGAGATTTCACAAGGCTGTATTTTTGGGGACATACCTTTTATTTGTTATTGTTATCTAGGACACCATGAGCCATTTAAACAGAAGATGTAAGGCTACTTTTTATTTAAACATAGACAGTTTTTTCCTATAATTCTTTAAAAATATATATATATATTTTATTGGTTTTTTTACGGAGAGGAAGAGAGAGGGATAGAGAGTTGGAAACATTGATGAGAGAGAGTCATCGATCAGCTGCCTCTTGCACAACCCCCACTGGGGATGTGCCCGCAACCAAATATATAAATTAAATTTATATATTTTATAAATATATAAATTTGACCGGAATCGAACCCGGGACCTTTCAGTCCACAGGCTGATGCACTATCCACTTGACCGGAATTGAACCCGGGAACTTTCAGTCCGCAGGCTGATGCTCTATCCACTGAGACAAACCGTTTTTGGCTTTTCCTATTCATTCTTTATTCTCTATTTTTTTAAATCTTATTTTGAAATTAATATTATTCATATTCTGGTCTCTAGTCTTTGTCTTCTAAATCTTATCTTATGATATTAATTGTTTAGAAATTTTGCTCTGTGTTATAAGCTGTGTCTTCCACTGATCTTCTAGACAATTAATTTAGCTTGAAGCAGTAGCCATTCATTTTTCTGTTCTGAATATTGAAAGGGTTTACTTTCCTGAACCAAAGAAAGACTTTAGACTTTTAATTTATATATGCACATTTGTGAAGAAAATTCTCTCAGTGCCAATACCAGTCAGGCTACCTGGCTTTCTCCACCAGTTAGAAGCTTACTGGCTGTGTAAGTTATGGTCATTTTTATTTTACTGAGCTGGTGTCATAGTACTTTGACCTTGCTAGTGAGATGTTTTAAGGGGATCTCTTTGTTCTTGAGTCCCTCCTAGGGTTCATGTGTGAGGAACAGGTATAAAGCTCCAACAAGAGATCCAGGAATGATTTACTTCCCCAGTGTAGACTACCACCCATGCTGGGCCATTTTGCAAGAGTGATGGGTTCATTGACAGATGCTACCTGTGTCCTCTTAGAAGAGCATATGATCTATGTGTGGTCTTTCTTGCTCTTCAGCATTTTCCTAAAACTCCTAAGTAATAACCCCCCCCCCCCCCGTAATGAGTCACTTGACATGTTCTCATTCCTCAGGAAAGCCCCAGCCCCTCTAGTCAGATGTTATTCTTGAAGTTGGATGTCAGGACAGAATTATAGAAGAAGGGCTTTTGATTTCCTGGGAAGGGTGTGATTTATTGGCTTCATTGACTCAATAGTATGTATATGGCTGCTTTGGGCTCAGGAGGAATTGATTTAGGCAGAAATTTAAGTAAGAAGATAGTATATTAGCCCAGTCGTGGTCCCTCTGGTTGAGCATCTATTTATGAACCAGGAGGTCTCAGTCTGATTTCTGTCAAAGCATATGCCAGGATTGTGGGTTCAATCGTGAATTGTGCAGGAGGCAGACGATCAATAATTCTCTCTCATCGTTGATATTTTTAGTTTTCTCTTTCCGTTCCTCTCTGGAAAAAAAAATGTTGAAAAAAGAAAGTAGTATATTGGATCCATATTATTATAGAAAGGCTTTGTCAACTAATGTGCCTAATATAGTATTTTATTCACTGCCACTGCAATCCAGTCTTGTATTTGGATCAAGGGGGATATAAGATCTGCTCAAGCACTGGTTTTCATTGATTCTGTTTCTGAGTATATTAATAATGAAGAAATGCTTTATGAGAATATGCCAAAATTTCCCTGGAATCATTAAGGCCTATTTAATTATATTTAGGTTTTTCTTAGATACTATAAAATTTGGTACTTTGTCAATTTGATTTGTGAATGATCCATCTTTTGTGTGAGTCATTTGTGTTTCTGGCCTCCTTATTAACTCATGACAAGATATTTTTGTCTCTTTAAATCTCTCCTTCAAAACTGATGATATTCTTCTGATTATTAATAATCTTATTAGTTTTTAATTTTCAGCATTGTTTGTTGCCCTTAAAGTAAGTTAATTGGCTTTGCTCTTGGGAGAGTGCACTTGAAGGCCATGAATTTTGGGACCACATCTTTGATTACCTTCATCCTTATGAAACATGACATCAAAGATAGCAATTTTGTGTGCATCATTGCCCAACACCTAATTACCTTCCATGCCTATTTATTCTTCAAAAGCCCTTTGATGTCTGCAGTAGCCTTGTGCTTTGAAAGACTAGAAAATGGTGCAAGGGATCTGTCTTTATGGAGTACATGCTACTCTGAAATATTAAATAATGGTATTATGCTACAAAGACAATGCAATGAAACTGTGGTAATCAAAGTACTTATCTGTTTGCAGAAGCAAAAGTCTTTAATTTACCAAGAGTCTCAATTTAGAGAGAGAGTTTCTCCCTGAGATAGTATGCTAGGTGGAGACTCATCTTTGGGAGAAACCAGAAGCAAAGCATGACTGGGCTTGCAAATTTGGAGTTAGGAGATGATATTTGGGGGGTGGCAGGAGGCATTTGAGAGGTTGTGACAATATTCATTAAGATGGTAAAGCACTTGGGTTTCTTAGGAGAAGGCAAAGCCACCAAAAACTAAGAATGCAGATGATCCACGCTGGGTTTAATGAACCAGCATGCATGGTGTAGCGCTTTCAGTGAGGGAATCTCCAAGTCAGAGTTCAGCTTCACTAGTTCTTTGATTGTCTATGAATGATTTATTCTCTGACTTTTTTTTTTTAATAAAAATGGCAAAAAATATTTTTAGCACTTAAGGATAAAAAGAGATAGTTTATAGAAAGAATCACTGTAAAGTGCCTGGCCAGATTTAATTTTCTCCCCTTGATTGTCAAAAATGGGGACAATGAGTTGTTTTAGTTCATGAACAATAAGAGATACAATTTTCACCCACTGAGTGAACAAAAATCAAATCATTTCCTTCTACTGTTGAGAGTGTAAAGTAGTGCCACCTATTTAGAGAGCAGTTCAGAATATTAGTTTGAATATTTTTCAAACCTGACACTTCACCCAGAAATCCAGTGCTAGGAATTTACCTTACAGAAAGCCAAAGAATAGAGTCAATAAATATGTTCAATTGCAGTCAACTGCAAACAACGTAAATGTCCATCACAAGGCAAGTAGTGAGTATTGCTGAGGATGCTTTAGTGCCCTCCATGGTGACTTTGTATATGAAAAATTCTCAAAGTTTATTTTGGTGGTAAAATTCCAGGTTTGCTTTTAAAAAAATATAATTTCAAAACCAGTTATTATTTAAGCTTTTAAAAAACATATTTTTTAACTGTGAACTATCCTAATATATAAAGAGCCAGGGGCCATCACAACCAAAACAATAGATGGATGACAGATTGCCCTGAGGTGGCATTGACTAGTAAGTGGGCTGAATTGCTGACCTCTGGATCCTTTCCCTTAGCCCCCAGGGGCAGCAGAGGCACCTCCCTTCCACCTCTCATGCTCCCGTCTCTCCCTCCCACCTCCTGTGGGCACTAGTGGTTCCCACCCACCTCCAGTGAACTGCTGCCACTGTCCACTGTAGCCAAGGAACCAGCCCGATCAGGGGGTAGGGCCGGCCAACCTCACAGCCCCTCCCCCCACCAGCCTGCCCTTGTTGGGACTCTCCCAATCTCATAAAGAGCGGACTGCACAAAACCTGGACCTTTCCTGGCAGCCCTGAGTTCCTGGGGTTCAAAATTCTAATGGTCTTGCTCAGAGAGTAGAAGCATGTGATGAAAAGGTATAGGGACCTCAGGCCTCCTGGGAGCACCTCAGAGTTGGCAAGGAGAGGAGAAGGCCTGTGGAGGGGAGAGGAGGCGAAGCCAGCAGATATCAGCCCAGAATCCAGCCCTTCCCCCTGGAAGAAGCAGGCCCTCAACCCAGAACCCCAACCTGAATCAGGAAAGCCCGAGGAGACTTCAGAAAGCTCTATGCAGAGCTATGTGTTGAGAACGAGAGACTTTGGGAGGTCCTGACCAAGACCACACTGCTGGCTGGCACAGCTCAAGGTGGAGCTGGAGCAGCCCTTGCAGAGACAGGCCCTCCTGAAGCTGGAGATATTTGAGCACAGGGCCCTGGAGCACATGGCCACTGAGCTGAAAGAGGAGCTGAAGGGCCTGTCCAACCTCTGGGTTGACAATCAGCATCTCAAGGATGAGAATGCAGCCCTGATCCGTGTCATCAGCAAACTGTCCAAGTGACCCTGGAGGACTTGCCCCTACACCCACATTTATACAGCTGGTTCTGCCACATGTTCCCCTTCCCCTGTGTGAACACGAGTGACAGGGCTGCCAGGGATCTCTGAGAAGCCATCACCTCCCCCAGGACCTCCAGGCTAGGGGTGAGGGGAGGACAGAGCCCCCAGGAGTCAAGGGGGCCATCTAAGGCCAGGATGGAGAGAGGAGGCTGAGCCAAGTAGGAAGACTTGCAGGCAGGACCAAAAAGGAACCGAGGACCAGGAAGTTCCAGGACCAGTAGGCAGGACCAGAGTAGCCACCTGGAGGTGCCCTCTCACATGTGCTGCCACCAATCACTCCTCTAGCTCCTGAACAGGGATCCAAGAATGTGCCAAGTATTCCACTGGCCTGGGCTGGGTGGGCCTATATATAGGGTTCATGCGCAATAGGGAGGTATGTCTTCTATTTTTTGCTGCCCCCTCCCCAACTCTGGAGGAGAAGGTATTTTTGAGCAGTTGGGGGCAATAGGGCTGGCAGGGGAGGGCAGTTGGGGTGATTAGGGCAGCAGGGTAGTGGTTAGGTGTCAATCAGGCTGGCAGGGGAGCAGTCGGGATGATCAGGCTGGCAGGCAGGAGTGGTTAGGGGCAGGCAGGCAGGCAAGTGGTTAGGAGTCAATGGTCCTGGATTGTGAGAGGGATGTCCGAGGATTCCCAGATTGGGTAAGGTTCAGGCTGGGCTGAATGACACCCCCCCTCCAGTACATGAATTTCATGAACCAGGCCTTTCGTGTATAATATGAAATTAGCCATCTTAAACCATTTTTAAGTGTACACTTTAGTGGCATTTAGTACATTTACATTGTTGTACTTGTGCTACCATCATCATCATCCATCCACAGAACTCTTTTCATCTTACAAAACTGAAACTCTGACTCCTTATTTCCCTTTCCCTCCAGCCCCCAACAGCCACCATACTACCTTCTGTCTCTATGAATTTGACTACTCTAATGGAATCAGAACATTTTTCCTTTGAAACTGGCTTATTTCACTGAGAGTGATGTCCTCAGGGTTCATCTGTGTGGTTACAATGTCAGAATTTCCTTCCTCTTAAAGGCTGCATAATATTCCATAGTGTGTATTTTATTTGTCTATTCATCCATCAGTGGACACTTGGGTTGCATCCATCTCTTGGCAGTTGTGAATAATGCTGCTATGAAATGGATCTGCAAATATTTCAAGTCCTGGTTTTCAATTGTTTAGGGTATAGTCTTTGAGCTTTTAAATGCAACTTACAAATATTACTAATGTATTAAGAAATCTAGTGGATTTTAGTAGTCATTTTAAGAGGCCTTTAACTGATATTTGATTCCTTTTTCATACTTGTTAATGAATCACCTCCATATCTTTTAAACTGCTTTTCTATATTAAATACATCTAATATCTTCACTTATGCAACTTAAAAATCTTGGCAGCTACTCAACTCGTAAAAAGGTAATTAAAAACTAAGTGTATTAATACTCAAACCTATAAATATTAATTTATAAAACTTGAATTTCATTTCAGTGACCTAATTCTGTATGTATGCATAGTCACATTTAACTTAAAAATCACAACTTTAAATAAATGTGTTATTTATTTTAAATTGTGATTACAAGGCAATCTAATGGAAAGGGCCAAATGCTGTTAAATATCACAGGTATGTAATTTTTGTATAGATTTTTTAAAGGAAAAATATTCACTTAATGGCTTTGATTCTCTTAAACATTTCTGTACTTAATTCTAATTTCCCAAGGTTTTCATCAAGGAAGATAATTACCATCTAGTTATTTGAATTTATTTAACCCTCAATATTTAACCCAGCATGAAGTCTGGATCTGCAGACATTCAGGGTACCTTTTATTGAAACTATAGAAACTATTAATTCATTTAATATATTTGGGAAGTTTTCCTTCTCTGCTTACTCCATTTATGTCTGTGATCAGATATTTCAGCAGGCATGTTAACTAGATTCTCAATTATTATCTTAAGAAAACTATAACATTAAAAAAATAAGCAAAAAATAAACATCAACAAAATCTCTTTTTCCTAATCCCCAAATCCCCCATCAGACCTATTTCTGTCTTAACCTTCCAAAGGTTGCTGGTTGTCTGCACAAAAATAATACTCAACTTTGGCTATCCAGCACTGTTTAACATCTCTAGTTATATTAAGTGGACTTATGAAATTACTAGTGGCCCCGTGCGTGGATTCATGCACATTGAAAGGAAACTAATTAGAAGAAAGATTCGTGCAGTAATTACGGTACTGCAAAAAAATTATGTGTCAAAATACTATATATAATATAGTATTATAAAATTAAAATACAAAATATTTACTATCGCTCTTCACCCTTTATAATAGAAGTGGTGCCAGTGAGAGCTTTATATTTTTCTCACATGCGCAAGTCAACATTTATTTTTAAATTGCCAGTGCATCATTTGTACTGGCTAGTTGGTTAGTTGATGGACGTTCAGCCGCTTAGTCTTTTATATATATAGATAGCAAAATTTCCAAATATATTCAGTTGTATTTATTTAAAGTAAAATGGTAACATAGGGTATAATTAAAAGGATAATAAATAAAAGATATTAGAAGGATGTGGAAAATTGGAGCTCACATTGTTGGTAAGAATATAAAATGGCAAAACTATATTGGAAAACAGTTTGGCAGTTTCTTAAAAAGTTAAACATACATTTGCCATACAATCCAGCAAATGGCCACTGATTAGCAGATGTGGTATAGTCATACAATAGAATACTATTCAGCAGGAAAAAGGAGTCAAGTATTGACTCATACCATGGCATGGATAATCCATTTTGCGAAGCTAAAGAAGCCAGCCAAAACGACAACATGTTATATGATTCCACTCATAAAACTTTCCAGAAAATGCAATTCTATAGTGACAGAAAGTAGATTCATGGATTACTGGGGCTGGAAATCGGCTGGCACAATGAATCTTTTTGGGATGATGCAAATGTTCCAAAATTGGATTGTGGTAAGGGATAAGAAGTACACACTTTTTTATTTCATTTTTATTGATTTCAGAGAGGAAGGGAGAGAGGGAGAGCGAGAGAGAGAGAGAGAGAGAAACATTAATGATGAGAGAGAATCATTGATTGACTGCCTCCTGCACGTCCCCGCTGGAGATCAAGCCTGCAACAAAGGCATGTGCCCTTGATTGGAATCGAACCCAGGACCCTTCAGTCTGCAGGCTGATGCTCTAGCCACTGAGCCAAACCAGCTAGGGCAGAAGTACACACTTGTAGTTATAAATTAATTCAAAGAGTTATAATGTACAGCATAGGGAATGTACTCAATGATATTATAATAATTACGTATGGGGACAGATGACTACTAGACTTATCTTGGTGAACACTTTGTAAGGTATATAAATGTTTAGGCACCATGTTGCACACCGGAAACTAACATGATACTGTATGTCAATTATAATTTTTAAAAAATACCTGCTGAGAAGCCAAAATAAAAACAAAAACAAAATTTGGAATGTGCTAAAGGTTGTGCAATCACTAAAAATTATTGGATTGTACATTTAAGACAGGTAAATGTATGATATATAAGTTGTACTTTAATGAAGTCATGAGAAACAGAAAGAAGCAGCAAGCACCAAATCATTTGATTAATTTGTTAACTGCACCATTTGCTTAATGTGCATGAAAGTGAAATTATATAAAACAAGTTAATATGACATACTGCTCTTAGATATTAGAATATCAAAATAGCAATATTTGTGTTTCACAAGCTAATTTCAAACAACATTTTCTTGCTCGTATAATAATGAGGGAAATACCTCTTTTCAACCCACTGGTTCCAGCTACCAACGTGATCAAGAGTTCTCTCCTTTTATAATTTGTTAACACACTGCAGGTGTGTCCTTTGTTGACTAGGCATGACTAGGATGGCATACAATATCTGACCTATGATGAAATCTTGGGGAAGAGAATCCATAGCCAATAACATTTAATTAAGATCTTTTAGAACTCTTTGGCCATAATTTAAATACTGTAAAGTTTGGAACAATATTTTGATATAAGAAAATTAAATCCCTTTCCAATCTCTAATATTTGCTCACATACATGTTAGTAATTCTTGAATAATGAGGTGACATTGTAAGTTTAAATGTCAAAGTAATCATTTGTCAACCAGAAAGTAAAACACAATCATATAAGAAATAAGGGATGGCATAAACTCTGTTCCTAAGAAGGGGAGTCTGAGGCCGGCTGTATTAGAACCTTCAACTTGAAAGCACACACATCTATCATTTTCCAGATACACCTCTTCTCTAAAGAGACAGACTGAAAGGACAAAATTCTAAGGAGGTACTGCAATGAGAAGGAATGAATTTCCTGACAAGTTGGTTTATTTAAGAACGGGATTATGAGAGAGACTATGCAGGCTTCTCTCTGGTAATCCTAAATGTGCACAGAATGTCAACATAGGTGTGTGTGTGTGTGTGTGTATATATATATATATATATATATATATATATATATATATGCGCATAAATCTACAAAAAAAAAGCATTTTATATTTTTTGTGAAAACTTTTCCTCAACTTCTTCAGAACTTGGTTTACTTTGTTGTGAGTCTAATATTCATTTAAAATGGCAAAATAACGTGTTGTCTGGAGGACAGTAGAGTAGGTTTAAAAAAATTTATAACCTGGCAATTTGTGGTGTGGGAAGCATGCTTATTTACAAGGGTGACATATCTACGTGTATACTACAAAGATGGTCTTTTTCAGAAACGTGATTTGTAGCCAGCACATCTGTTGTTCTTATGTAAGGGATTACAGCGAACTATTTTGGTTGAACTTCAGCTGCAGAGTAACAGAATGTTAAAGCAGCTTGCTAAAAAGGTGTTCCCTATTTCAAATTTTGTTTCTTTATAATGAACTTATAAAGTGTTTCTATATGAGAAAACCTCATTCTTCATTAAAAAATATGTTTTATGTGGTTTTAAGTTGTATTTTTGTCATTTTATAGCATTTAGATGATATCTAAGTCTGTCTGGCTTAGCATTTTGATTTTTAAATTATATACAAGTTTGATATTGTTCAGTAACAATTTTTCATAAAAACCTTATCAACAGCCCTGGCTGAGTGGTCAGTTGGTTGGTGCATTACCCCATATACCAAAAGGTTGTAGATTCCATTTCTGGTCAGGGCACATACCTCGGTTTTGGGTTCAATCCCAGGTTGGGGTTTGTGTAGGAGGCAACCAGTCGATATTTTCCTTTCAAAAAATCTCAAATAAACTTGTTCTGGCTTTTCTCTTCAAATGGAATTATGTCACTTGCATTTGGGTTTATTAGGAAATCCTGACTATTATGTTACATTCCCAAGGGTTAATAAACTGCGTGCATACAATCTCTGTGAAAGGGAAATTCCCCCCCCCCCCCATATTTCTGCTGTAATTTTTAACAAATATTAATCATTTAATTGGTCAGTCTTCAGGAAACAGACCTTTATGTCCCATGTTCTTAAAACAGCAGCAACAACAACATTCAAATTAAAAATTATTTAATGTTTCAGTTCTGCTTAAAAGAATATATAGTGATCATCTAAAAGGTTCAGTGAAGTAAATTATAGCAGGAAGAGGGAAAGAGTAGGAATGCCTAGCTTTCAAGTTGCCCATAGTCTAAATCAGTCCATCTTAAACCTTAAAGTGCATATGGATCTCCTGAATATCTTGTTAAAACGCGGATTCTAGTTCATTGATTCTGGAGTGGGACCCAAGTTGGTGTTTCTCACCAGCTCCCGAGTGGGGCACTATGTTGCTAGTCCATGGACCACATTTTGAGATGCAGGGCTCTAAACAGACTGGGCTTAATATTCATAGAAAAGTCTGCCTACAGATCATGTGTGACCTGCATTTACAAACGTTTTTATTGCCATCCTAACAGAAGTTGAGCAATGGTACAGTCACCTTCTAGAGAATGGAGTTCATATAATATTAACTTACTTAGAAAGAATCCATGACTATGAGCCTCCTTAGTACTATCCTTTTAGCTAGCTAAAGGACATACAGCTAAACAGACTGACACAGAAACAAAAATCAAATTGTGAGAACTAAGTGTTCATAAATGATTAGACTGGCCAAATATATTTGTGATATGGAAGGATATATCTTTTATCAGTTCTGTTTTGATTTTGTGAACTATTACCTACCTATCAGGTCTAGTAATAATTAATGTCTTTTTTCAACATTCCTTTAAAATCTTGCTTGGCGTTGACTTGTATTGACATAACCTTCAAACACGTGGTATCTACAGAACGTGTGAAGTGCAATTAACAAGTTTTGCTTGAAAAAGTTTGTGTTTGGTTTGGTTTTTGTTGCAAAACTAGGGCTAAGAAGATGGCGGATGAAGAGCATATTCGGCACTGCATGCTTTAGCAACACAAATATTGCTATTTTGATATTCTAATATCAATTAGGAAGAAAAGCAAGTGAGGCTGCAAAAAACATCTGTAGTGCTCTTGGTCAAGATGCAGTTAGCGCCAGAAAACACCAGCGTTGGTTTGAGAAATTTCGCGAGGGAAATTTTTCGTTAGATGACAAGAGTGGTCGAGGCCGTGTGTCCAATTTTGATCAAGAAGCTCTTCAAGCTCTTTTGGTGCAAAATCCTCAAATTATCCAACAAGAGCTTGCGACAACTTTAAATTGTTCACAAAAAACAATTTCCAATCAATTGCGTGCACTTGGCAAAGTCCAAAAATTTGGAAAATGGGTTCCTCATGAGTTGACCGACAACAACCGTAATCAAAGAGTCACAATTTGCAGTTCGCTCCTCTCTCATCAAAACCGTTTGCCGTTTTTAGAGCAAATTGTTACCGGAGATGAAAAATGGGTGCTGTATGTTAATTTGAAAAGGCGGCCTCAATGGTTGGACAAAAATGAGGCTCCGCAGCCCACGCCAAAACCTGACTTATATGCGAAAAAAGTGATGTTGTGTGTTTGGTGGAATTTTAAAGGAATTCTTCATTACGAACTTTTACCATCTAACCAAACCATTACAAGTGCAGTGTATAGTGCCCAATTGGAAAGGTTAGCCCAAGCTTTAAGAGAAAAAGAACCCGCGCTGATTAATCGGAAGGGCGTAATTCTTCACCACGATAACGCACGACCGCATACTGCAAGAATCACTGCTGAAAAACTGCGGAATGGGAAGTTCTCCCTCAACCTGCATATTCTCCTGATATTGCTCCTTCCGATTACCATTTGTTTCGTTCTTTGCAAAACTTTCTTCTTGGAAAAAAATTTAATAATGAAGAATGCCTCAAAAATGCATTGACCGAATTTTTTGCATCAAAATCACAAGAATTTTACAACAGAGGGATTAAAATGCTTCCTGAGCGTTGGGCACAAGTAGTAGAAAACAACGGCAACTATATTGTTGATTAAATTTTGTTGTATTGTTTAAATAAATTCGATTTTAAAAAGTATTAGAAAACGACATTAATTATTACTAGACCTAGTAGTAAGAAAAGGAAATCTTTGCTAAGTAAGAGAAGTTACTTAAGTAGGCGCCAGGGAACAGGCAGGGCATGTGAATGAGTAAGGAGTGCTGGGAGTGGCTGGGGAGTGGTGTCACAGAGAGCGTGCACATGGCTCCATCACTGCCATGAAGCATGCTACGCTACCATGGCTAGAGCTTCAACTTTTCAAGAAAAGCCAGAAATAAAATTTTCATGTGAAAGTTTCCAATTTAAAAATGTTGGCTACTAAATTTAAAATTCTCTTAAAACATTATGTGGGCCAAGAAAGCACATCTGTGTCCCAGACACAGCCCCTGAGCCACCCACTTACAATGTCTAATGTTGTAGACTACACCGAAATCTCATGTTTTGAAAAATGAATTTTCAAAATGAAACTTTCTGACCTTTTATTTTTAGACATTTTAGTCAGAAGAAATAGACTCTGCTTTATGTATTTGGAGGTACTGGAGTAAGATTGGGGTGTGATCAGTAAACCTGTCTTTTCATCTTCTTTCACATTCCAGATTACAGGACTGGCCCATGTTTCACTCAGGTCAACAACCAGATGTGCCAAGGGCAGCTGACCGGCATTGTCTGCACCAAGACCCTGTGCTGTGCCACCATTGGCTGGGCCTGGGGCCACCCCTGTGAGATGTGTCCAGCCCAGCCTCAGCCCTGTCGGCGGGGCTTTATCCCCAACATCCGCACGGGAGCTTGCCAAGGTGAGTCAGCCGTCTGCCTGTGTACAGTCACCCGCATGTCAGGTCTTCTTTCACTGCATGTGGAGGGCCTGCCACTATGGAGGGTGACCTTTAACCCAGTACCATTTCTGAGAGCAGCTTCATTAGCAAGCATGATCAGAGATGGCTTATCTTTTGGGCACCTAGTAACTAATTATTTTTCAACTCTTGACGTAAACAGAGAAGCGAGAGGTAATATGAAAAATTGGAGAAAATTTTAAAATACAGTTTAAGATATTTAATAGAGTCAGAAGACAAACCACTCCATGTCTTCATCCACTTGGCACTCTATGCTCTCTCCCACAGTCCTCAAACTATATTCATGTAAATACACAGGAAAAACATTTTATTCCTTTTTCCTATTCTCATATAAGATATGAGAACCCAAGCCTAGGCAACAGGAAGAAGAAAGCTACCCAAATTTATTAACGAGTAGAGGCCCAGTGCATGAAAATCCATGCACTGGAGGAGGGTCCCTCAGCCCGGCCTGCCCCCCTCACAGTCTAGGAGCCCTCAGGGGGAGGAGGTGACCTGGCGATCAGACCAAGGCAATGACCCATCACACCTCTGCTGCTACCACTGCTGGCAGCAGAAGCCTCGACCAGCCCTGGTTAAATGGGCCTTGGGCGGTGCTGGTCGGCTGAGCAGCCACCATTCGAGGCTTGCCTGCACCTCAGGCTGGCCCTAGGTGGTTGAGCAGCCGCCATCCAAGGCTTGCCTGTGCCTCAGTCCAGCCCTGGGCTGCTGGGAGACTGAGGGGACTGGAGGACTCTGGAGGCAGGTGCGTGGAGCGGGCTCCCAGCCTTATGTGTGCCTGCTGCCCCAGCAGGGCTGAGGGGACTGGGTGCCACCATCTTGTGGCTGTGGGTGCTGCCATCTTTGAGGGCATGGCAGTCAATTAGCATATTCCCTCCTTATTGGCCGTGGGCACTACATCTTTGCGACAACATGAGGGTCAATTAGCATATTCCCTCTTTATTAGATTGGCTAGTGTCTTTAAAGATGAAGTGTGAACTTCCAGGATTACAGTTATTTCAGAGTTTATAACCTGGTTGTTTGCAATTTTATATGCAGGCAATTTTTCCAAATTCATTCTGATACATAGTTTATATATCAGGGCTAGATTAGGTCTCTGAGGATACTGCAACAGTAAACTCCAAGCCAAGTAGCCAAAAATTGTTACATATTCACTGGATAATTGCCTTAATTTCAAGCCACCATGATTCTTATCATTTTGGGGGCTACTTCTCTGATATCATGTGTACTAAACCCATTTTTAAAGTTTAGAAACAGACCTCTGTAATCAACTCTCCAAAGGTAGTAGGATCACGGAAAAATGGAAAAGTGCTCTTATATTATTCAAAGAAATGGTATTACTCATATTTTAGACATGGGAGTTAGGTTTATTTGTTATAATCAAATCATATACAAAGTTAGATCTGATGTTTTTCAAATTGATGTCAATAACCCATGGCAGAGGCAGAGATGTCATCTACTCAGCCCATGTAAATGGCATATTATAGGAAGCCAGTCCAGTGTCCTAAAACTCAAATGAGAATTGTAGATTGTAGAGCTTGTATAATACATAGCCTCAATTTGATACAACTACCAGTGTGAGTACATATAGTTCCTGATAAAGCAAGAATTTTTTAAATAGAAGGTAAGTTATACTATAGATTATCTAGTGTTCACTATACTACATAGATTTCTCAGATCAGTATATACATTACCATATAACTTATATAGATTGCTATTAAAGATGAAGGACTATATAGATTTAGTAGATTAATACTGACTAGACTTGTTAGAGTAACACTTTTTGTTTATTCTAATATACTTGCTTATTTATTGTCTTTATTCTCCCCCAGCTAGAATGTAAGCTTTATTAGGGCAGAAATATGTTTTATTCATTAATGTCTCTGTTCTATTCATTAATTCTAGTGTCTAACATGGAATTAATGCTTAGTAAATATCCTTTGAATTAATAAATGTGATACAATTAAAATACTTCTCCAAACCACTTTTCATAGAAATAGCCCAGGTTGAGAAAAGCCTTTAACTTCAACCAGCAAATCCCAAGTTATTGACTCTCCTCATCTTTTGTATTTGCATACGCTTTTCTAGCCTGCTATTTTGTCAGAGAGCTCCAGTTTTCTGAACATAGTTACCAAAAATGTATGACCTGATCTCAAACTTTCTGAATGTCCTTCAGTATTCGGTAATGTCTGAAGTCTTATTTATTTGATTATATTTATGTAGCAAAGATAAGTTTTGGGCTCCATTTCCTTAAAAAAATATAATAGATTAATAGAGCCACAGGAGCAAAATGAAATTTGCCACATGGTTAAAATGTCTGGAAAAGCAAGTTTAAAAAGTCCTGCTTTCTTTCAAAATCATGGCATAGTCAGAAAGTTCTCAATTAAATAGTAATCCTCAGTTCAGGCTATTTTAAGACCACATCTTACTGTGATTTTATTTTTCCCTTAAAATTCCTAGACTGTTTCCCAATACTGCTGCCAAATTAACTTGGAAGATATAGGGCATGAAAAAAATAACATAATAAAACATGATATGTACATGTCATACTTTTCTTTATAATAGTCATCTTTTAATGGGATAATTAAATGTTTTTATAGAGTTGATAAATTTCAGCTGTGTAGATGATAACTGTAAATAGCTTAATACTGGTTCTAAAACATGGTTTATATTAATGAAAGGAGGACATTCTGAAGTTCTGAACATAATGTTATCCCATAGGTGACGCAATTAGAAAATCACCCTGTCAATGGCCTAAGAGGGACTGAAACATGATCACATGATAAACAGAGTAACTGAAAAACCAGGGCCAACAGAAAATTAAATATTTTATAATAAAAATAAAAATTAAGCTATCAGGAAAGCAGTTAATATAACTGTTGCCATATTGACTTTCTGGCCTTAAATAAGCACGGTTGGAAAGGTGGGCATTCCTAGGGTGCTGTGAGGTCAGGCATGGCGAGTCCTGACTCCTTCCCTATTGAGAACCATTTCAGTTCAAGCCCTGTGCCTATGGCTCACCCACATGTAATTTTGTATTTTCTTCTATTTTATTATACAGTAAAAGGACCAACATTAATTAACATAGATCTTAGTATTTAAGCTATCATAAAATGAGAAACTTAAAGTTGTTTTTTTAAATATATTTTATTGATTTTTTTTTTTTTTTTTTTTTTTTTTTTTACAGAGGGGAAGGGAGAGGGATAGAAAGCTAGAAATATAAATGAGAGAGAAACATCGAAACATCGACCAGCTGTCTCCTGCACACTCCCTACCAGGGATGTGCCCACAACTAATGTACATGCTCTTGACTGGAATCGAACCTGGGACCTTTCAGTCTGCAGACGGATACTCTATCCACTGAGCCAAACCGGTTTCGGCAAACTTAAAGTTTTAAAAATTGGTGTTAGGCCCCTTTTCAAGAATATTTACAAATTTTAAACTGCAATGTACATATGTTGTTTTCTCCCTCTCTTTCCCTCCCTTTCTTCCAATCTCTAAAACTCAGTGGAAAAAATGTACTTGAGATAGAGTTTACAATGATAACAAAAAAAGAGTGAAAATAGGACAAGGAAGTGGCAGGAAAAATATAAATAAAATGAGCAGAAATAGCAATAATCCATAGCAGATAGAGTGGAATTCAAGAACAAAAAGGAAAAACCGAGTCAGAAAAGAATATGGTTAAAAATTACGACTCGGTAAGAGGATATAAGCAGTACAAACCCTAAGTCACTCCCTGCAAAACAAATGCTGGCGTGCCCTCTTTTCCAATGGCATATTGTACAGAAATATTTAATTCCTTTAGTGGGACCGCACTTGGATAACGTAGAGGTTTGTTCTCAGTTGAAATCAGGTAAACATGGCTAGTTTCTTCATTGTACACTGGGAGGAAGATGTCCAAAGTAAAAAGTTATTTCTAGGCCTTGTATATAGCACAAAGTAGAAAGTTATTTCTAGGCCTTCTATATAGCACTAAACAATCAGACCAGCAGGGGAGAGCAGTTGGGAGGGATGAGGCCTGCAAGGGAGGGCAGTTGTGGGGGACCAAGCCTGCAGGTTTGGTTTATTTGATTAGCATAAACTATTACAGACAAATTTATCTTGGCTGTCTACATCAGTGTTTTTCAACCTTTTTGGGGCAAAGGCACACTTGTTTCATGAAAAAAATCACGAGGCACACCACCATTAGAAAATGTTAAAAAAAATTAACTCTGTGCCTATATTGACTATATCTAAAGTAATTCTCTTGAATAGGAATCAAACACAAAGAAAGTATTTTATAATTACTTTATTTTGAAATATTAAGTAAACAAAATAGTGAAAAATTATAAAATTCTTGTCTTGTCTGCACCTACAGCACACCAGGCAACATCGTGTGCCGCGGAACAGCGGTTGAAAAACGCTGGTATACATTGACTAAGTTAACCAGATCATTACAAAGTTCAACTTTAATTCATATTGTGTGAATATAAAAAACCATTCCAATACAATTCAAAAGTTTTACTTAAAATATAGTACTTGATTATAGAAACTCTTACTTAAAATAGCAGAATATTCCCCTTCTTCTGACAAGAAAATGAATAATAGAAAATAAGGCATGGTAAAATAAAGTTCAACAACCCCCAGTTAAAACAAGTGAGGAACACATGCGGTTGTTGGAAGTCACTGGGACAAGAAGAATCTTCTATGAGTATCAGCATCCTGACTTTGATAACGAATAAATGATGATGACATTTGTTGAGATAAGGAACAATGAGAGGGAACCATGCTCTGGTCTTTTTATTACTAGTACAGAGTCCTACAGGTGATAAGTTACCAATATTTGCTTGATAGATGATTCATTTGAATTACATGAGTACATGAACATGAATTATGGCTGAATCAAATCATATAGAATGGTTGCAAAGATAACCTCTTTTGCTCAGATTTCAGAATGAGAGAGACCTAGTCTTCAATTGTTGTACTTAAAGACTGACATTCCTTTTTATAGAAAAACAAGTACCATGCAGAACATCACTGAGACAAGAAATAAGAACTTACATTTTATAAATTGAACCAGTATGGCTAACATTCATTTTTATGGGAATATTAGAGGCCCAGTGCATGAATTCATGCACCAGTGGAGTCCCTCAGCCTGGCCTGCAGGATCTGGCCAAAACTGGCTCTCTGACATTCACTAAGGGGTCCCAGATTTCGAGAGAGTGGAGGCCAGGCCAAAGGATCCCTCCAGTGCATGATTGGGGATGGGGAGAGATGTGGGAGGTGGGCCAGCCCCAGAGAGAGACCGCAGGAGAGCTCTAGGGTGTGTCTGGCCCGTTGAGCTCAGTCCCAATCACCTGGACCCCAGCAGCAAGTTAACCTAACAGTCGGAGCATCTGCCCCCTGGTGGTCAATGCACATCATAGTGACAGGTCAACTGGCCAACTGTTTGCTCCTAGAGGTCAGTGTCTGTTGTAATAAGCAGTTGAGCAGCCTTATCATATCATTAGCATATTATGCTTTGATTGGTTGAATTACCAACCAGTCTACTGGACACTTAGCATACTAGGCTTTTATTATATAGGACAAGTACTATGTATTACTACCTATGAAATGTAAATAGTGTAAGAATTTATATTTTAAAAGTAGATCTAATTTGGTGAGAAGCAAAGTTCAGAAACTTTCACTATTAAATATAGTAATAGGAATTGGTCCTTGGTTCTCACAGATATAAATTAAGTAAACAATTTTAAAAACATATTTCTTCATTGATTTCAGAGAGGAAGGAAGAGGAAGAGAAAGGTAGAAATATCAATTATGAGAGAGAATCATTGATCGGCTGTCTCCTGCACATCCCCTACTGGGGATCAAGCCCACAACCCACGCATGTGTCCTTGGCTGGAACTGAATCTGGGAACCTTCAATCCGCAGGCTCTATCCACTGAGCCAATCCGGCTAGGGCAAATAAACAATTTTTATATGTCTGTACCACTGCACAAGTCTTCATATTTTAATGTGAACTAAAATAATTTTATACCATCTAATACTAATTTAATAAAATCAGTTTGATCCTCTATTGCAAGTTTTTTTAGAGAAGTTGGAGAGTAAATGAGTTCATGAACTAGAATTACTATTGCTTTGTTACATTATTTATAACCTTATAGAATAGACTGAAATTATTATATAAGGTTTAGATTTCGAAAGACTTAATTTTGTTTCATAAAATTCTTACATGTGATTTGAAGTAATTCAACATGTAAAGAAATAATAACATTGTGCCTGAATTGAACGGCTAAATGGAAACACATCTGTATAGTAATCTGGGCAGTGGAAAACTAATCAGACATTAGTAGTTGCTTATGTTAGTATTTTGAAGATGTAGAAACTCTTAGATAGTTTGAAGGTCTGAGTCTTGCCGTTTTTTTAATTTTATAGACAGCATTTGTATATGCCTCTAAGTTCAAGTTGATTATTTCTTTTAGGTTTCTTTAATATTTACTTTTTTAATGATTAACTTGTCTACCTAAAAGAAATTAATTCTGTATAGATAGGTAGTCTAGGATACTTAAGAAAATAAAGGTTTTATTTTTCCTTATAGGAAAATACTATTTAGGCAGTTTGCTTTTCCCTTTGAAAAATTACTGAATCTACTAACTATGTAGTCAAAAGATTTTATGAATAGTATTAAGGGATTTATAGGTTTGGCCTTGTTTTCCAGCTTATGCCATGATATTCTTTCTCTGATTTATCTGCCAGGAAAAGAGGTTTCTAGGGATGTTTTACACCACATTGTAATGAGAGTGGAAATGTAGTACATTTAAAAAATAATGTGGTTTGAATGTTCTGAATTAAACTGTTTGGTATATAAACTTCTTGTCATATATTTCACTTTAGCTGCTTTTTGTTTGAGTCAGATATCCTTTAATAAGACTATTTCTGTGGACTGAGAGATCACATAAAATAAAAATAACTATGTAAAGGTGCCAAGATTAAATTGTGGTTAGGATTTTAGATCTGTACTAAGTTTTGTCATTTTTTATGCCCTTTTAATAAGGTTTTCAGTTAAGACTACTATGGTAGGATAGTAGTGTATCAAAGTAATTGTCTTCAGTCAACATGATTAGGAAAATGGATGAAAAGAGCCCTCTTTCTGGCTGATGTATTGGGAGGCATTTGCTCTGAGCAGGTAGTACTAAGCAAGAAAAGGCACCTGAGTACTAGTAAGAGTTCAACTCTAACTGCTTAGGTTTTCACCTACTCAGAGGTAGCCTGGTGGAGAGTATGGGGGGATAAATGGTGATGGAAGAAGACTTGTCTTGGGAGGTGGACACACAATACAATATACAGATGATATATTATAGAATTGTACACATGAACCCTATATAATTTTATTAATTGATGTTACCCCAATAAAAATTTTTTCTTTTTCTTCTTTTTAATCCTCACCTGAGGATATTTTTTTCCGTTGATTTTTTTAGAGAGAACGGAAGGGATGGAAAGAGACAGAGAGAGAGAAACATCCATGTGAGAGAGACACATACATTGGTTGCCTCCAGGACTGGGGATGGAGCCTGCAACCAAGGTACATGCTTTTGACTGGAATCAAACCCATGACCCTTCAGTCTGCAGGCCATCACTCTAACCACTGAGGAAAACCAGCCAGGGCTCACCCCAATAAATTTAGTAAAAAATTTAAAAAGACATCTACTGTAATTTTAGTATAAAAATCTTTTGGGCAGTTGTAATCAGTTTTATTGACACACTAGGGTCCAGTGAACAAATCCGTGCATCTTGAAAGGAACTGTGGGCCATGAAGGTACAGTGGGCACTGGCTGGTCTCGGCCCATTCTCTGCACGCCCACCGGCCTCTCCTGCTGTGGCCACACAGGATCGGGCCTTAAATGGGCAGTCGGACATCCCTCTCACAATACTGGACTGCTGGCTCCCAACTGCTCGCCTGCCTGCCTTCCTGATTGCCCCTCACCACTTCTTCCTGCCAGACTGATCACACCCTAACCACTTCCCTGCCAGCCTGATTGATGCTTAACTGCTTCCCTGCCAGCCTGATTGCCCCTAACTGCCCTTCCCTGCAGACCCAGTCACCCCCAGCTTCCCCCCTCTGCTGGCCTGGTCACCCATAACTGCCCTCCCCTGCAGGCTTGATCACCCCCAACAGTCCTCCCTTACAGGCCTGGTCCCTCCCAACTGCCCTCCCCTGCTGTCCATCTTGTGGTGGCCATCTATGACCAGCCATATTGTGTGTTGGAGTGAAGTCAATTTGCATATTATTCTTTATTAGATAGGATAGAGGCCTGGTGCATGGGTGGCGGCCAGCTGGTTTGCCCTGAAGGGTGTCCTGGATCAGGATGGGGGTTCCCTTGAGGCATCAGGTGGCCCGGGCGAGGGGCCTGTGGTGGTTTGCAGGCTGGCCACATCCCCCGGCAACCCAAGCGGAGGCCCTGGTATCTGGGATTTATTTATCTTCTATAATTGAAACTTTATAGCCTTGAGTAGAGGCCAGGGCAGGCCAGGAAGTTTGCCTTCCTTCATTGCTGGGGAAACCCAAGTCTCCTGCTTGCTCTGTGGCCACAGTTGGGATTTTTTTATCTTCTATAATTGAAACTTTATAGTCTTAAGGGGAGGCCAAGGCAGGCCAGGGCTGTAGAAACTTGGCTTCCTCCATTGCCGGGGGCAACTCAAGCCTCCTGCTCTCTCCAGCTTTGTGGCTGCTGCCATTCTTGGGATTTCTTTATCTTCTATAATTGAAACTTTGTAGCCTTGAGTGAAGGCCAGGGCCAGCCAGAGCAGGCAAAAAACTTGGCTTCTTCTATTACCAGGTAACCCAAGCCTCCTGCTTGCTCCGTGGCAGGCCTCCATCTTTGTTGGGTTAATTTGCATACTCGCTTCTGATTGGCTGGTGGGCATGGCTTGTGAGTGATAGTTAATTTGCATTTTTTTCTTTCATTGGTGAAGATGAGTCTTTTTACATGGCCTCAAAACATAGTCTATATTGGTAAATATTTATTTGGTCTTGAAAATAATGTGTACATTGTCAGATAGACTATTCTATAAATGTAAATTAGGACAGGTTGGTTGAAAGTATAATTCAGTTCTTATATATCCTTGCTGATATTTAGTCTACTTATTCTATTAGTCCATTTATTATATTTGTTCCTAAGAGACTGAAGTGGAAATTTACAATTGTAATTGTGGATTTGCTTATTTTTCTTTTCAGTCTTGTCACTTTTTGTTCTGGGTGTTTAACACTTTGTTGTTTGTGCATACACATTTCACATTATTATGTTCTCTAATGAACTGAACCCTTTGTCATCCTGAAATATCCATCTTTATCCGTGGTAATATTTCTTATTCTGATGAACACTTTGTATAATATTAACATAGCCATTCCAGCTTTCTTTTCATTAATGAACATGATATAATTTTGTCACCCTTTTACTTTTTAAGCTATATCTGTCAAAGTTGGTTTCCTGTCTTGCATTTTTAAATTAAATTTTATAATCTCAGTCTTTTTAATTTGATTCTTTATACCAGTTATATTTCATGTAACATCAGAATTATTGGGTTTTAATCTACATCTTACTATAGCTTGTATTTTTGTCTCACCTGTTCTTTATTTCTTTTTCTCTTTTTTCTACCTCTATTTGAGTATATTTTAGCATTTCATTTTATCTCCAAAATTGAATTATTAACTCTGCCTCTTTGTTTATATTGTAGTTTGTTTCTCATTTCTTATTTTACTTAATATAGTCTGTTGTCAAGTAATATTATGCCACTTCACTTATAATGTAATAATTGATGTAATTTTTCATTTTTCTGCTTCAATCCTCTATGCTATTATGTTTGAACTTTTTACTTCTATGTATTTTATAACTTCCAGAATACAGTATTATTATTGTTGCTGTTATTTTTCAACAACCAGTTATCTTTAAGATTATTTAAAACTGAGAAATATGACTTTTATATTTATCAAAATATTTATAATTTCTGGTGCCTTTCATTTTTTGTGTGGACCATAATTTCTATCTCATTTTTGTTTTTCCTGAAGAACTTTCTTTAACATTTTTTGTAGACTCTCAGCTTTCATTTGTCTGAAAATCTTTATTATAGTTTCTAGAATTTAATTTTGTCAACATTAAGGACACCTGTTCCTAAATGAATATGATTAATAGCTTAGAGCAGTGGTTCTCAACCTTTCTAATGCATATTTTAAAAATGAATTCAAAGGATATACAGCATTCTCTTGAGAAAAACTGAAGTTTTACTATACATTAAAAAGAAAGATAGTCTCAAAATCAGTGGTATCTGTGTTTAAAATGCTTTCTTTTTGCAGATGTTGATGAGTGCCAAGCTATTCCTGGGATATGTCAGGGAGGAAACTGCATCAATACAGTAGGCTCTTTTGAATGCAAATGTCCAGCTGGTCACAAGCAGAGTGAAACTACTCAGAAGTGTGAAGGTGAGTGTCACTACTTTTTAAGTGTCTCTATATATCTAATTGATGACTCTGAACCAAAAATAGGCCTTCATTTTTAATTTTAAAGAGCTTTATCATAATTATAATTCTTTAATTTGATATGAAAGTGGCATCATAACCTTAGAGTAGTTTTGTATCAGTTTGTATATTTAATGGGTTTTATTTGGGAAAAAACAATGAGCATTTTGCATCTGGTGTAGTATCCTAGTTTTTATTTTGTAATGAGAATGGAATGCAGCCACTTAGAATTTTTCCTTAATAAATTTTTACTATTTTACATACAAAATTATATAAAACTTTTATATAATTTTTAAATTATTAAAATTGGGTAAAGAGAAGTATAAGTGAAATATAGTGTCATGTGTAAAATGATTCATATGATGTTCATACTCTGTCATACATTTTACAATACATATTCTAATTTTTATATTGAATATTATTGCTTGATAGCCCACCAAACTGAAAAACAAGCATGCTTGACTCAGGCAGGATTTGGAAATTACCAAAACAGATATTCTGTGAAAGAATAGCTTACTCAAAAAAAATTTTTTTTTTAATAATAAAAGCTCAGTGTATTGCATAAACTACATAGAAAAAACATATTTTAATACTGAAAGTATGAGTTTTGTCAGAAAATGTATGACTGAGGAATAATACAAAAATCACCTTAAAAGATAATACTTATTTTGCCTTACTTCAATACTCCTGATGATATTGACTTCTTATATAGTTCATAGTTATTTGATTACAAAGACAAATTTGATAACTGTTTAAAGCATTATGATACTTCACAAGTCCTTTTTAAAAAAAGTATTTCCCACCACATAATATTGCTAGACTGAGAGCTCTTAGAGGTAGCAACTGGGTTATATTTATTAACTTTTTATGATAAGAAAAATCAAATTACTTTCTTTTTTTTAATTTAAATTCTTTATTGTTTAATATATTACATAAGTTTCCTTTTTTCTCCATTGACCTCTCTCCTGCTGCCTTCAACCCCCAATACATGCCCAAAAATATTTTTTTAAATATATTTTTATTGATTTCAGAGAGGAAGGAGAGGGAGAGAGAGAGAGATAGAAACATCAATGATGAGAGAGAATCATTGAACAGCTGCCTCCTGCATGCCCCTTATTGGGGATCAGGCCCACAACATGGGCATGTGCCCTTGACGAATTGAACCTGGGATCCTTCAGTCTGAAGGCTTATACTCTATATACCAAGCCAAACCAGGTAGGGCAAAAATATTTTTAAAATAATAATAATTCTCCAGAATATGAGTTTTAGATTATAATATTGAAATACAAATTCCATCAGCATTCCTCAAATAAAATAAATTAACTTCTTATATCTGTGATCCAAAGCTTCATCATTATAAAATTCAAGAAGCTTTTAAGTGTGTTGAGGTTTAATGAACATGGATATTTGGAATAATTATTATGTTTCTATTAGTATTGAAGTATAATGTTTATCTTTTCAATTATTATATTACCTAAATCAATTTATTTCAACCAAGGTAGTTTTCTTAAAATAATACAGCATATCCTCATTTTTGTGTGTGTGATATAAGCATTCTTATCTCCTCAAAGTTTAGAAGATTTTATTCTATAAATTTGGTTTTGCCAATCTTAGCTTAATTGAGATGGAAAAATGTATATGGGAAATTCAGTATTTTCCATTTATTCCATATTGCCTACTATGATTATAACTGGAAGCATTTTCTAAATTCCAGAGACTAAAAGTACCAAGCATGTAATTGCTTCCTGTGAAAAAAATGGTCACAAGTTCATTTAGACCATCTTACCTTCAATAACTAAGATAACCTTCTGGTGTCTATAATCCTTTTGTTCTTTTCCTTTTAAAAGGCAGTATTTCTGTTTAGTTTTTGTTGTTTGGTTATAAAAAGTTGTGTTCCTCTCTGTAGAATTAAAAATGGGAAAAGGTAAAATCTAGAGTTTAATTAAAGACAAACAGGAACAGGAACTATTGCACTAGGCAGGCGGTGGAGTGGGTGCACATGCTCTCGGAGCCCAAGGGCCATCTATCGTCCTATGTTTCCTATTTGCCTCTGTTCATTTATAGTTAGCTCCAAAGTAATCCTCACAAATTTTTACATTATTAAACAAGTTCATGCTCACCCAAAAGAAAAGATAATAAAATGTGGTTAATTATTTTAAAGACCAAATAAATTCTCTCTTTTAACTGACAGCATGAATGTTCAACAAGTTTATGCTATTTAAATGCCATGTAGATAATCAAAGTCTGCCTATATTGGAAAGGTTAAGAAAAATATTTGAAAAATAAGAAAATTATCTGTGTTAGCGCAGGAATTAAACCAGAGTTAGGAATCTACAAAAAGCCTGGTGGTAATGCTGCTGCATCCTTACTACTTTTTTTACTTCCTCTCCTGACATTTTTGGGGTTGATTCTATCATTCAAGCTTTTGTTACCCCCTTAACTTTGTACTTCTGGAATAATATCCAACAAGAGTCAAGGATGGTAGATTTAGGAACAAAGACTGTGTATGATTATAGACGAGAAGGCATAGCCAATGACTGATTTAAATGGTTTTGACATTTCCATTAATCATCAAACAATGTATATTTCTTCTTAGTTGAAAATAGAATGAGCCTTTTCTACATCACTCTTCATCAAAACAACATACAGAGCCAAGACAGAGTTTGGAGAAAGACAGTGCAACTCTGTATTCGCTCTTGTCTATGTTCTTTAGGAAAGGGGGCTATTGATGTAATGGAGGCACCACCCAGGGCCCTGAATCCAGCCATCCCTTTCCTTGCTTCCTGCCCAGGCAGCCAAATCCATTTAGCCACTGCCCAGAAAGAATTATGTGACTTAATATTTGGGATTGGAGGTGAATAGTAGAATTGGAAGAAGTGGTGATTAGAATTTGAAAACTAAAGGTTTTATGAAGTCTTTACTTTTTGTATAAGTCATTTATTTAGAGAGATCTTAAAAGTGACAACATTATCGATTTTCTTTGGGTAATATTCTTCTTCTATGTAAAAGATAAAGTGGCATTTCCTTCTGTAAAATTATTTAATGTAATTGGTAGTATAATGTATCTCGAAAAACTGTAAACTACTGCTTCACTCAGTGATAGGTTTTAAATTATGGTCAGTTTATGTGTAGTTTATATAATGTCAATGTAAAAATGTTGACATAAATTCAGTGTTTGCTCCAAATAAAAATACAGCCATAACAGTAACTTCTGACAAACTGTCAAATATAATATATTTTAGTTTTTTATGTGGATTAAAATGTTAATATAAAATATAGTAGTTTGGGAAAATTTATTTTAAAATGATGCTGTTCCTGTTTCTATTATAGCACATATCATATATCTGTTTATATGGCAATGAAATTCTCTAAAGAATTTTTTTCGAACTTTAATTTACTGAGTCTGTTCATAAATAGGAAAGGTCATTCCAGTGTTTTGGATCTGAGTGATTGAGGAAATTGTTGTAGCATTAATAATAAACTGCAAAGTTAGCTTATTAACTTTTAAAAATTGTGTTATTGATATTTTTTATTTGTTTGTTGACCATCTCACTTCAACAGTTGAGTAAGTTCCTTAAGGACAAAAACAAAATGCTGTTTCCTGGAATTGTTCATGATGTTTTGTAGTTTCCAAAAATATGTGTTGATTAGTTGGGAGTGGTGTGCATAAGAAGTTAATTTCTTTGACTTGGGTTGAATGTCCAAAAAGAAGGTGAAATTTGTGGACAGAGTTAAAATTGTATTTGGAAAGGGGCCAATGATCTTCATCAGAAAAATTTTTTCTTCATCTGATATATATATATATATTTTTTTACCATTTTTATCATAATTTTATTTTGCTCTGTTTGCCATTCAAAGACCAAGAGCATAAACATTAAATGCAACTTGGCATTTTTAGACCTTCGTGTCATTGTCTCTCTTCATTCACCTGCAGCTAATGCTTTTGAGGTGAGACATCTTTGCTCTCTATTTACTAGTAAAAGGGAGAATGTTCTGCTTGTTCATTTAGATGTCTTCTTAACTAAAATCTTATCCGTAAAGTCTTATTCTGCTGAAAACTTAAGTTTGAACATATACAGTATATACTAAAATGAAAATAAAAAAGGTGGAATGATATTCATCTCCCAAATCAGTGTTTGAAGCATATGACTCAGTATCCATCATTGAGACTTCTTTTGTCTTATATCATTGGTTCAGTGGATTCTCATATGGGATTCTTCTCATACATGTTCAGATATAGGCTACTGTCCAAGATGTAACTCTGAGCCCAAAGCAGAAAGGAAACTGTGTGTGCATATGTGCATATGTGTGTGTGTGTGTGTGTGTGCGCACACACACACACAGAAGAAAATCAGTTATTTTCCTTCTTACTCAGTTAGGGTCCCAGATTTAATAAAACTTCTTATGCTTACTAAAGTCCTGCCTTATTTCTTCTGGGCCATATTGGCTACAAAAGTTTTTCCTATTTCTGTCACACAGTCAGCAAAATGATTCTTTGGTGCAGCAAACTATGTCTTCATATCCAAAGAGAAGGTTGTTTTGGTTACTTACTTTATTCAAAGATTCATTCATCTAAGTATTTGTTTAATTTAAGTGAAGAAGGCAAGCAGAACCCATTAATATAATATGGAATGGTATGTCAGAATACTTTCCAGAATTTTTCTTTTTTTATAATACATGCTATTTTGAATTTTAGTCCTCTTGGATAAAGCACACATAGGTGCCAGATGTCCTTGCATGATCTCCCCCTTCAAGACTATACCTTCTTTAACATTCCTGGAACTAGTTATTCTTTCCTGGCTTAAATGGAAGGCAGGAAAATAGCATCACTGTATTGGAAAGTTTCCCTTCGATGCCTCTTTATAGGCCAAATAGTTGTTTACAATTTATTCTGAAGAGTCTTCAGCTTTGTTCCATTACCACAGCATTTAGTTGTTTGAAATCTGTGACAACAAATAAATTTATTTATGCTCATGAAACTTACAAAACTTGTTGGCATGGTAGCTATAGCTGCTGTTCCAACTCCACTATGATAAACCATGAAAAATAAACTTCTATTCTAAACTGAAAAGTACTTGCTTTTACTCATAGTACCAAAGTGTATTAACTTTATATTTTTAAACTTTAAAATAAATGCTAAGTTCATTGACTATTTCTCAAAAAGAAAGCTATATATTAAAATTGAGATTTAAATAAGGGGATTGTAAATCTTGGAAAGAGATAAAACTTTTTAGGTAATCAATTTAAAAACCACAAAACTGTCATCTTTTTAGTTCTTTTAAAAAGACATTTAGAACACTGTAGTTAAAACATAAATTTCGTCTTTCTTAAATAAGAAAACCAGGCAGCTAAAAACCCAAACCTACTTTCTGCTCCCATAATGATTAAGCTGTTCCTCCTTCATTTTTTTACATTGTATTGTAATTATTTTTCTTATCTGATTCTGCCAGCAGATTATGCATACAAAATAACATCTTTGTAAGAGCTAATGTTTATGGAACATTTAATATATTGTAGACAATAGTTAAATTACTTTACATGGATTTTCTTATTTAATCATCACACAGGGCTGTGAGGTTGGTTACTATTATGAACCCAGTTTAAAGGTGAAGAAACAGAGACACAGAGAGGCTAAGTAACTTTCTCGAGATTGTAAAGGTAGGAAACCACAGAGCCAGGATTCCAACCTGCTAGATTCACTCTAGAGCTTCCACTCTTAGTGACTGTTGAGCAAACAAAGGCAGATAACCTGGCAGCATACATCCCAGCCCACAGAGTACATTTCATGGGGGAAATTCATGAAGACAGCAACAGCAATATGAGCACAATTCTCTCTTTGCTTATTGTATTATGTAGTGTGCCCTGCGATCCAGAAAGGCCAGAATTACACCCACTGTAGTGGTCCTGGCACTCACTGGCAGTGGAGTTTGTATGATTGAAAAACACCACTGCCTCTCTTCTCAAATATGATGAAGTCAGAAAAAAATATGGACTTTGATCTCCATTTCTATTTCATTATCTCACCTTTCATGAGTGGGAGAACCTTTCCTTTATGTCATCAGGGTTCAGGGGTCCAAGCCTTGTGGTGTGGGTTCAGATTGACCAGTTTAAGCACTCAGATGTAGCTGGTTTCCAAGGAACCTTTTGGGAGGATAACCCACAAGGATTAGTTCTTGAAAAATTTAAGCTTCGGTATATGTTTTATTGCCTCTCATGGCTGATGTATTAGATACTTAGTAAATGGATTTTTGTTGTGTCTTCTATCCATTAAAATGTCGTAAGTAATTCATTTACTACGACTTCAGCATTGGGATTGAAGGCCTGGGAGATTGAGAGTAGGAATAAGTGGGACTGAAGTAGTCCTGTATTTAGAGAAAGGGGTCAGTAGTGGAGGTCTGAAGAGCAGACCTGTATACTCTATTGATTCTATGAAAAGACAAGAAAGGGGAAAATATCTAAAAGAAAAGTAGATAATTCTCTCTCTTAGATATAAAACATGTTAGAAAGTTAAACTATTTAAGTTACTATTGTACTAGCTTGTAAACAAACATCCCAATGGAACACAATAGAAATTCTAGTATAATTACCCAAATATAGAACATTTAAATCAGTGGGGGAAATGGTGCAATATACAGTGAGTGATATTAAGATGACTGGGTGTCTTTGGGGGGAAAATTAGTTTGGTGTCATCACATCTCATACCGAGATATATTCTGACTGAACCAGAGATGTAAATATCAACAAAAGAGAAAATAGGGATGTTAAAATAATCATGGGAATTTTTATACAGACTTAGATCTGAGAAAGTATTTCTTATATGTTACTTCACCTGAAAGTTCTAGAGGTATAGATTGGTAATTTCAGCTACATTAAGTAAAATAAAGTGCAAGGCAATAAAAAGGAAAAGAAAAAAAAAGACACCACAAGTAAGAATAAAGGACAAATGGTAAACTCGGAAAACACTTGCAACTAATAACACAAATAAAGACATGTTTCTAATGCATAAAAATTATGCAAATAAATCAGCAAATACCCAATAAAATAAGAAAGTGCATAATAAAATTATGAGATAACATTTTTTACCTTATAAACTTTGATAAAACAAAAATTCTGTTGTGAAGGTTTTGGGGAATAAACACTCGTAAATTTCTAATAAGTGTAAAATTGGTACTACCTTGGCAGAGGGCAATTTAGAACTATCAAAATTTATATAACATTTATTTTATAATTTTAATTTTAATAATTTATCCTATCCTCAACCAAGAAGTGATGGAATTACAAGCTTATTTCTCCAGTGTTGTTGTGGTGTTTTTTTTTTTGTTTGTTTGTTTTTTGAAATAGCAAAATATGGTAACGTACACATGTGAATAAACTGGTTAAATTGCGAAGCATAGAATACACAGTAGAAGCTATTCATCCTTTAAAAACGTTGTTAGCTTTATATATTGATATAAACATGTTTAAGATATTTTATTATGTGACAAAAGCAAGTTGTAAAACATTTTCACTTTAAAAAGATAAAGTGCTTGTGAATGTTTATTATGCATAGAATGTCCATAGAAGTATATTAAAAAATCTGTGCCCATTGATATTCTGGGGATAGAAATTGACTGGCTTGGAGAAAGGAACAGAAAAGACTTCTTGAATGCTCTAGTATAAATTTTTTAGTTTGAACCATGTAAATGTATTATTTACTCAAAAAAACAAAGAGGAAGGAAAAGACCCATTTATTTGCTACTTGTTAAGTTCTCAACAAATTCCGGTAGCAGAATTCTTGTCTCCCTCCTGATGGCCGGAACAGTGAGTACAACCCTAGTAGAGCCTTCGTGATGGGGCATTGCATCCTTTACCCCCAGAGCACTGTGTCCAGGGCACATTGCGTGCTGCCAAGTAGACAATATATGCACATCTAATGCTTCTCACATGTGGAATGAAAATCTGGAACTTGAGCAGAATGTCATTTAACCTTAAAACTATTACTTTTATAAAGCATTAAATACTTATAAGCATCAAATGAAATGTGTTTCACTTTAATGGTACTGTCATTAATTGTCAAGGGAAAAATTCATTAAAATATGTGCAATGACTTAAAGAAGGAGTAAAATAGACAGTAAGGGAGAGGTGGGCTAGAGATGATAACTACAGTGAAACTGATTATAAATTGCTTTTGACAAAAACACAAGCATTATTTAAAAGAGTGTGTGTGAAAGTCTATTGTGAAGGAAAAAGATATCCTTCGTTACATGTTTTAACAAAAGTTGGTAAAATCCTTGTCATCAACTGCAAAGAAGCTGCAGTTCTACCAGTGGAGATAGAACTGATGGAGCAGTCAAAACACAGCTGCTCCTTCTAGTTGAGTGAGTTAGGACTTTCTAAGTAGAAAACAGGTCAATCTTTTTCTGCTTTATGGTGTTTGCATTTCTTTATTTCAGCAATCTGTCTCTCTCTCTTGCTACTCTCACTCTTTCTCTACATACATATATAGCTCTTTTTCTGTGTTGCACTGAATTATATTAATAATAGGATTTGTTTCATAACATAATCTCATTATTATTCCACGGATAGCTTGCTTTTATTTCGTTAATTATTTTAAATAATAAGCATCTATGAAACCTCAAAAAACAAAATCTAGGATTATGATAATTACCTACACTACCCATGATGCCTTTCCCTCTCCCACTAACTATCACTTTGTATCTAGGATTCAACATTTCTTGCCTTTTTTTAGGTACTTTATTAAACCTTTAGAGACTCCATTTTTTATTATTACTACTATTATACTATCTCAGTTCTTAAAACTTTACCAAAAAAAGATTTAATGCTGTTATAGAACTTACTTTTTTTCATTTAATATTAAAAGTTGTAATTCATCAACCTGTGGACAGGTGAGCATCAACCTGTGAACAGAAGGTGACCGTGAGAGCACATGCCCAGGGTGTGGGCTCGATCCCCATTGTAGGGCATGCAGGAGGCAGCTGATCAATGATTCTCTCTCATCACTGATGTTTATATATCTCTCGCCCCATTCCTTCTGAAACCAATAAAAATATATTTTTTAAAAAGTTATAATTGACCTATATAGTTGCATTTTGTTTCAGACACATACACTCTAGCACTTTTGTAACTAGGTGGCTCCTTCAGAGTAGGGCCCACTGTTCCCACTAGTTTGCTCAGCATAGAGCAAACCATGAAGCCAGAACCATTTTGATTTTCCAGAGGAATATTTGTCCTCTCTTTGGATCCACTTATTTCTAAAAGGCTTGCAGTGGGTTTTCAGGCTTGAGTTTTAGAAGCCCCATGTAGCTCATGAATGAAAAGGTCACATCCAAGAAAATGAGGTCAACTGCGAAGACTGATAGGATGTCCAAAGGGGCAGCGAACAGCAGCCCAAAGCTGACAGTTGAGGCAAAATTAGCAAATATCATTCCGAGCATATTTATCAAAGTTACCAATCTAAACTCTCTTAGTTTCTTCCCACAAATGAAACACGTGCGTTAAGTTACTTGGGCACTACCTTGACAGTCTTTGTAACTAACAGCAATATTCCATAGGGAGTTACCAAAGTGACATCATCCCTTTAACTTCAACCCAAACAAAGTGGCTTACATGGAAAGTTGCACATAAACTTTTCTATGAAAGCCTAGAGGAGAAAGAGTTCTTTATTTGAGGCACAGTGGGTAACATCATCATTACTAACATGAATAAAAAATTCAACAAGAAGTTATTCTTTCGCATGTCATCCAGGTTGCGAATCAAAATTAGGAATATTCACATCACATTTTAACTTTTATAACACATTTATTTTTTAAAGTTCCATTCTGATAGCAAGAGGGAAATTGTAAAGAAAAATGACAATTTGAGTTTTAAGTACAATTAAAAATAAACAAATGCTGAGAGAGAAGAGAGCATGGTGATCAATAACCTAAGATTTGAACGCAAACGTCAGCGTCTGTGCTCCAGCTGAACCTTGTGGGAACTGTGTGATCTCTAGCAAATTAATGCCTTCATCTTTACTATGGAGATAATAATGGTATTTTCTGCATAGGTTTTTATAGTATTATATAAAATAAAGAAAGCATTTGGCACTTTATGTATTTGTTAAAGAAGGCACAGATAGCACAGGCAAATTAATTGTAAAAGATTCAATAAACCCTGTGAGTTGAGATCTTTAAAAATTAATTGTAAAAGGGGCTCCAGTGGCGCAGTCGGTTAGCGCGCGGTACTTATAAAAATTAATTGTAAAAGAGTTCTAATATAACATTTCAAATAGTAGTTTCCTATAAATAAACTTCTTTAGTCCTGAAAACATAGCAAAATTGACCTATTAGAATATATATTTACTTACTCTGATGATGGTATTCACAAACAATGAAATAGACCCAAATCCATCTCAAGATGAGGAAACATAGAACGGTTTTAGGTGATCCATTAATTCCTGACTGGTCTCAGTCTGCTTTTACTCCCCCAAATCCAGTTCCACCCAAATTACAGAAATGGACATTTGAGACCCCGAGGACTTGATTTATTTAGCATAACACAATGGTCAGGAAATTGCATTTTAGTGGATCCTGAGAAATTTTCCCAAATGGTAGGGACCAATGTTGTTTTCCCTGTGCCATTGTATATTTAAATCCCTTTTAAAATATGAAGGGAAAAAAAAGGCCTGGTAAAGTAATTTCCACTATTTTTGCAGTTCAGTTTCTATTGAAGATCACTGGAAAAATTGAGAGCCTCCAAAACACCTTTCTTAGAAACATAAAATTAGGTGTGGATTATTGATAGAAAAATCTATCCTACCCTGGAATGAAAGGATCAGATGAACGCTTTTGAGCTTTGCCATTAGGGAAAAAAAGATATAAACTGAAACATACCTCCTTATTTCTTCACTTCACTTTCTAAATAACTTTTTGTTTCATAGTAGAAATGGAAAAGTAATAATGCATACAAAAATAAACAAAAGAAAATTCTAGTTTTATAATATTCCTGAAATATATCTTTAGCTGAGAGAGAGAGAGAGAGAGAGAGAGAGAGAGAGAGAGAGAGAGAGAGAGAGAGAGAGAGAGAGCAGCCATTTCACAAATTACCATGGCTCAATGCCTGGAGGAAATTAGTGTACTCTAAAGAAATATCCTGCTATAGTCAAGTAAAAATGTAACAGAACTTGAAATATAATACCTTGACCCATGGCTGCATTTCTTGCAAGTGTTGTCACTTACTGACGTTGTATATACTTCATTCAATACCCAGGCATTGAAAAATATATGAAGGTCTGGTGAAAATTGTTACAGGCTGCTAATTTATTTTAGATGCTTCCATTTAGTACAGATATAAATAATCAAAGCTGTGAAATGCTTGAATTATCTTTCTCTCTTTGTCCTGACCTAGGTATCTTTTTTCTTAATGCAATCCTTTCATATTTCATTGTGCAATGTTTCTCATCTATATTTTGCAATGTTTCTCATCTATACTTTGCCTTTGCTAGATTTTAGTACAATTCATCTTATTTTAAGGGATACGGTGAATGATTTTGAACATTTTAACCATAGAACCTGCTCTTGGTCAAAGGGAGGTAAATTGTTTCTCCAAGTACCTATTGTTTTCCTTACTTTCAGAATACAACTATTTTAAGTAGCTTTTATTTCAAGGACACAAAATTAAAGATAAATGAACAAATAAATAAACTTAGTTATGGTATGAGTATGTTTCTTTTAATGTCATCATATGGATATTAGATTGGTTACTGTGGTTTTTTTTTTTAAAAAAAAATGTAAGCTTTAGTTTTCCTAATGGTCTGTAGTTTCATATTTCACATGCTGACATGTCTTTTTCAGTTTAGCTGTGAAAACTATCTGGGGTATATTTTTGTCCCAGTCCAGCAGCAGCACATTTAGGGCAAACTCATGGCTGAGTTGGGAATGTGGCTAAGTTCTAGTGAATGACAGAGACAGTTTAGGCAATATTTACCAACAGCTCTATGCAATCATATTAAATTTAGTGCGGCTTAATTTAACTGCCTTTAGCTGATGCTAATGTGTAGCATAAACATATTCTTCAGCCATAGGTTTCATCTTCCAAATTCTTGGAAATGCTTCTAGGACTATGTGACTATCGATATAAATAAAAGTTTCCTTTCCCCATTTGTCATAGAATACCGTAATAGTTCTAACACATAAAAATAAGCAACTTTTCATTTTGTTCCAATCTGCATTAAGAATACGTCTTATCCAGCAAAATCCGTATTTTTATGTTAATTTTCTTTTTGTTTGCTTTTTAAAATCTTACTTTAGGCTTGTCTACTCTGGATAGGCATTGTTCAATAGGTCTTTTCTCCCCTGCATTATTATTATATTATTTTTATATAATTTAAATTCTGGATTGTTTAAAGTATTACATAAGTCTCCTTTTCCCCCATTTACCTCTCACATCTCCCTGGCCGCCCCCACCCTCCAGCACATGCCCTCAGTCCCTCCATCTGTGTCTACTGGTTATGCTCATATGCACGCATACAAGTCCTTTGGTTGATCTCTTACCCCTCACCTCCGCCTTCCCTCATAGGTTGGACAGTCTGTTCGATGCTTCTACGACTCTGGTTCTACTTTTGTTCATCAGTATATGTTGTTCATTATATTCCACAAATGAAAGAGATCATGTGATATTGATCTTTCTCTGACTGGCTTATTTCACTTGGCATAATGCTCTCCAGTTCCATCCATGCTGTTGCAAATGGTAAAAATTCCTTCTTTTTTACAGCAGTGTAGTATTTCATTGTGAAGATGTACCACCGGTTTTTTTATACACTGATGGGCATTTAGGCTGTTTCCAAATCTTAGCTGTGATAAATTGTGCTGCTATGCACATAAGGGAACATATATCCTTTGTGATTGGTGTTTCTGTTTTCTTAAGACATATTCCTAGAAGTAGGATTACTGGGTCAAATGGAGTTCTGTTTTTAATTTTTTGAGGAAACGCCATACTGTTTTCCCACAGTTTACATTCCCACCACCAGTGCAAGACAGTTCCTTTTTCTCCACATTCTCACCAGCACTTATCGTTTGTTGATGGTAGCCATTCAGACAGGTGTGAAATTTGTTGTTTTGATTTGCATCTCTCAGATGATTAGTGACTTTGAGCATGTTTTCATGTGTCTCTTGGCCTTCTGTATATCTTCTTTCAAAAAATGTCTACTTAAGTCCTTTGCCCATTTTTTGACTGAATTGTTTATCTTCTTTTTGTTAGTTGTATGAGTTCCCTATGAATTTGGGGATTAAACCCTTATTGAATATATCATGGGCAAATATATTCTCCCATGCAGTGGGCTTTCTTGTTGTTTTGTTGATGGTTTCTTTCACTGTGTAGAGTTTTTTATGTTGATGTAGTCCCACTTGTTTATTTTCACTTTAGTTTCCATTGCCCTAGGAGCTTCTTCGATAAAGATATTGCTACGACAAATGTCTACTATTTTGCTGCCAATAGCTTCTTCTAGGGTTTTTATGGTTTCCTTTCTTACATTGAGTTTTCTTTATCCATTTTGAGTTTATTTTTGTGTATGGTGTGAGGTGGTGGTCTAGTTTCTTTCTTTTTTTTTTTTTTGCATGTATCTGCCCAATTTTCCCAATACCATTTATTGAAGAGACTCTCTTGACCCCATTGTATGCTCTTGCCTCCTTTGTCAAATATCAATAGAGCATAATGGCTTGGGTCGATCTCTGGGTATTCTGTTCTGTTTCATTGGCCTATATGTCTGTTCTTGTGCCAATAGCAGCAGTTTTGAGAACAGTGGCTTTGTAATACAGCTTGACATCTAGTATTGAGAACCCTCCTACTTTGTTCTTCTTTCTCAAGATTGCTGCAGCTATTCAGGCTCATTTTTTTATTCCAGATGAATTTTTGAAGTTTGTTCTAGGTCTTTGAAATATGCTGTCACAGAAAAGGCATTTAACAAAATCCAGCACCCTTTCCTGATAAAAACTCTCAGCAAAGTGGGAATAGAGGGATCATACCTCAACATAATAAAAGCCTTATATGACAAACCTACAGCAACATGATACTCAATGGGCAAAAACTAAACTATTTCCCTAAAAACAGGAACAAGACAGGGATGCTCACTTTCACCACTCCTGTTCGACATAGTACTAGAAATGTTAGCCATAGCAATCAAACAAGAAGAAATGAAAAGCTTTTCATTTCTTCTTGAATAAAAATTTTGATTGCTATGGCTAACACTTCTAGTACTATGTAAATTGGAAAAGAAGTAAAATTGTCATTATTTGCAGATGACATGATATTGTACATAGAAAACCCTAAAGACTTCAAAAAACTACTGTAACTAATAAATGAATTTGGCAATATAGCAGGATACAAAATCAACACCCAGAAATCTATGGCTTTTTATATACCAATAATAAATTCACAGAAAGAGAAACAAACAAAAAGAAAACAATCCCATTGCAACAAACAAATTAAGATATCTAGGAGTAAATTTAACCAAGGAAGTAAAGCACCTATGCTCCAAAAATTACAAGACACTGAAGAAAGAGCTATAGGAAGACATAAACAAATGGAAGAATATGCCATGTTCATAGATTAGTAGAATCAACATCATTAAAATGTCCATACTACCCAAAGCAATTTATAGATTCAATGCAATGCCCATTAAAATACCAATGACATACTTTAATTTTCTTTTAAACCTGGCAAAAGAAAGTATCAGAAAATTAATATATCCTTTAAAATTCTAGTTTAATTTAAAACTTGTTTGTTGACTTTCATTTTCCAGTTCTCTGATATAGGTCTTCTTTTTGAGGTTAGTTTCCCAAATGACATCCTGAACTTGCATTGTCATATAAATTTTACCCCAATGCTCTGATTTCCAGTGTTGTTACTTTAAATTAAAGCACACTTCTCAAGATGCTTGTGAGGCACTTGTGAGTGCAGAACCTTTCTAGATTGGGGTCGACAAACTTTTTCTGTAAAATGCCAGATAATATCACATTTTAGGATGTGGAAGTCACTCTTTTTTGAAGATATGCAATTCTGGAATCCTAGCACATATATAAAAACAGCCATAGAAAATAAATAGGTAAATGAATGAGTATGGTTGTATCCTAATAAAACTTTACTTACAAAAACAGGCAGTGGTTTTCAGATTCCTAGTCCATTTTTTATTACCACTGTTCTTGCCTTATGTCAAATAGTCTATCTAATTCTAAAGCTATTTTCTTAGATAGATGACTTTCAAGATAGATGACTTTAGGTGGATCATGGATAAACAATTTTTTTTATTTTAATAGTTATAATAATTTTAATAAAATGTTTTAAGAAAAAAAAACACACACAAGTAATACATCATACGTGTTTATGGATGTTATTCCAGGAAACATTGGTGATTAGAACAAAAATCATATTACCTTTTTTTATAGACTTAATTTTTAGAGCAGTTTTAGGATCCTAGTAAAACTGAGATGAAGGTACTGAGATTTTCCATATACTCCCTGCCTCCACACATGCACTGCATATTTCATTATCAACATCCCCACCAGAGAGGTACAGTTGTTACAGTTGATTAACCATATCAAACATCAAAATCACCCAAACTCCATCATTTTCCCAGGAGTTCTGTTGTACATTTCATGGATTTGGACAAATTTAAAATGTCATGTATCCATTATTATAGTATTACAGAGTATTTTCACTGCCCTGAAAATTCTCTCATATTAAATATTAAAAATCAGAATCTCTCTCTATATATAGAAGTATATTAAGAAAAAAGTAATACTATAGCCGAAACCGGTTTGGCTTTGTGGATAGAGTGTCGGCCTGCAGACTGAAGGGTTCTGGGTTCGATTCTGGTCAAGGGCATGTACATTGGTTGTGGGCACGTCCCCGGTGGGAGGTGTGCAGGAGGCGGCTAATCGATGATTCTCTCTCATCGATGTTTCTAGCGCTCTACTCCTCTCTCTTCCTCTCTGTAAAAAATCAATAATATATATATATATATATATATATATTTTTTTAAAGTAATACTATAGATGATTCAAGGATATGGCAATAGGTACAGAGATGTAGCTCTTTGATGACTGGAGTTTGAAAAATTATATTGTAAGATTTATTATCATCTTCAGAAAGCTATTTGACTTCCAAAAATGAATGTTCTTCAGCTGGAACTCAGAGTTGCCATTATGTTTGCCAAAGAACTCCAAAGGAAAAATAATGCCCCGCAAAGATCATGGTAAATTTAGCTTTATTATCTTTATTTGTAGGTCTGTCTTACTTACCCCCAACTATAACTTTCTGTCTTGCTACCCTCCTTAATAATATTGCTCCTTTTCTAATCTACTGTTACCTAGAGTGCAGTTGGAAACATGGCCATTCCTAAAATTAGAGGAAAGTGCTCTCAACATTGTTAACATAATTTTAGGTTGTCCTACTTTTATATCTACCTGTAAGTTATATGAGATATGAATCAGTGCATCACTCAAAAAGAAGGGATGTGAGTGTTAACGCAGTTAGTATTGTATTCTATTTTTTTTTAAAGAAACAAAAATATTAGCGAACTTTTTCTAAAACTTCTGTTTTAACATGAAGGCATATACAAAAGTGCTTGTAATGATATTTTGAAAAAAATATCAGAGCTTGCTTTCTTGCTTTCTTGGTTCTAAGCATAACGGATTTGAAGCCTTTGAACATTCTTTGTAATAGAAAACATTTGAAGTTTACTAAAAAATTCTCGTTCAATTCTTTAGTAAAATCATGTTGTGAATATTTAGTTGTAGACTTAGAAAATCAATTCAACTGAATAAACTCATACAACACAGCTATTGACAAATTAGATTATCATAATTTTTTCTCCCACATGGAATATGTTCTCTTAATTTATTATGATAGAAAAATATTTTTTATAATTAACTAGTAAAGAAAAACAGGAAGTAAGACATTCTGGCATTTATTTGAAATTTGTTTTTATATTTGAAAGTATTTCCTGTTTGCTTATTTTCCTTATAGCTTCAAGATGGAAGATTGCTATTTTTGATGTTTTCTTTTCACTAAGTGTAATGTTGCAATTTTATATAAACTTGGATACTAGTGTATATAGGATTTATAGTAGCCAGGTAATTAAATATTAATATATCTATCTGGAATTAAGAAACTATGTAGATCTCATGAATAAAATGCATTCTAGAATATATTCCTATTTAAGAAAGTAATTAAAATTTCACTGTGTTATTTTTTTAGGAATATTACTATACAATATGTAACTACTGTCTTTATCATTTGCATAACTTTTGAGCAATAAGAATGAGATGAGGGAGAAAAGGAGGTGAAGAGAAAGGGGAAGATTGTCCTGCCTTCACTGGTTCATATCTTACCTATAGGCAGTGTAAAAAGAGAATCCTTGAAGAGGTTAAAGAGAACTAACAGTAGTGAAGATCATTTTTGGAAACTGTTACCTATGAACTAGAGTGTGGGAAGGGGCAGTGAATAAATACGTTTTTCATCTGCCCAGTGAGGACCTCAAAGAAAGGAGATGAGTTGTCCAGATAACTTCCTATGGATAAGCAACCGTTCTGTCTTGCACCATAAAGTAATCATTCAAGAGGCTGTGAATGTGTCTGTGCTCCAGCAGCTAGTGAGTGTGGCCTGAGTGAGGTCCAGCCAAGGTCTTGCTGAGCCTCCCAGATTAGCCTTTTTAAATTTGCCACTTGGCTCAGTGAATGCATCACTCCGTTGAACAAATCAAAGTTCAACTGAAGCTGAGCCTTAGGAGTGATCTCTCTGTCTTCACACATCTGCTCTTGTACCCATTTTGTGTATAATACGCATATATGTCTGTGTAATTCAGAGTATGTACAGTTACTTGTTGAATCTAAACTGACTGTATATCAATGTAACCTGTCAGATGAATAAGAAATCAATCAAACAAGCCCAGGAAAACACATTGGTACTAATTCAGAGATTAACTTCCTTTCTAAGAATTGCTCATAGTATGTCTTAGTAACTGAACATACCATTTTTGTTATTTTCTTTTATTGGTAATAAGTATGAAAAGCACAGAGAATAATGAATACTTATGAGATACTTTTATAATGGAATATAGGATAGATTCCTTTTCCACTGGATGTCATTTAGTTAGAAGATATAAAATAAGTGACTTGCTATATCATTAGAGTATCTATAAAAGGTCAAGATTTCTTCAATCGAGGTTATTACTGCACTGTGCAAAAATATTTTTAAAATCCTGGCGGTTTTATGATTACATCTTAATGTACTGATGTTTAACAAGAAAAAATGGAAACAGAAAATATTAAATTCTTGCATCTTTGCCAAATCCAAATGTTATAGTGAGTTTAACTTTGGAATTTCCTGACATTTGTGTTGTTGAAAGTGCAGGTTTTACTCAACAGTAAGGGAGCCTTTTGATTTACTTTCCCTATATTTAAATATTTTTAGGTAATTGTAGAAGGCAGGGAGGATTAGAAGAAAGAGTCTGGAGGACATAATTTTAACAGCTTACCATTCAATTGTTAAAAGTATTTTCCTACAAAAACTCAGCTTCATCATCTTAAGCCTTCAATATTTAAAAAATTACAAATAATTTGGTCTTTTATCTTGGACTAACAAAACGTTTCCACCCAGAGTAAATTAAAAAGAGAGAGAGAGAGAGAGAGAGAGAGAGAGAGAGAGAGAGAGAGAGAGAGAGAGAGAGAGAGAGAGAGAGAGAAAAGGAAAGGAAACATCACTGCTGACAAATAGCTACACTTCCCAAGCAATACCATTTTGGAATTCGGACCAAAAATTTAAGCTCATAATGTTTGACTATGTTATCAGTAACTTTAATGCATTTTGAAATAGTAATAGCTCTCCAACTGTTGCTGTAATGTTAAAATGCACTGTGATGGAATTGCCTCTTGTTGCCTTTAATTCATGCCTGAGTTATTTAATCCAAATTAGTATTTAGAAAGATGCAGTATTGATTTCAAGCCAAAAGGGAACCATTCATTTCATTGCTACCATAGTAACCCTTTTAATGCTATTATTTTGCCTACATAGACCAAAAACTCTAAATTAAAAAGTCCCTATTAATATTAACAGAGAATGTTTTAAATGTACTTCCCTAGATCAGTAACAAGAGGAAAGAGGTATCAAGAAGGAATATAAAATCTTTCTATGGTAAAACCCTGAAATAACACAAAGATACTGACATTACATGACAGATAGTAGGCTTCTGTCCTCTGCATGGCCCCTGGTGGTATCTGTCTTTCTAAAAATGATATCCTTCTCTTTTCATTTTCCCTTTGGGCTATAGCCCTCTTTTTTCCTTTCTCTTCACATCCAACTTGAGAATTATTTACAGTCATTCTCTACTTTCTTTCTTCTGACTTATTCTTGAACCCATAGTAATCTAGGGAATATCTTCACCAGTCAAGTAAAACTAATTTCATCAGGATGGGTGGACTTTTCCCATTCCTATGAAAAAAAAAATTATAGGCAGTTGGCTTCCCAAAAGAGGGCACAAATTTTTCCTATGCAGCTACCTCTCAGGCACGTGTGCTTTCAGTGCCTCTCAGTTACCTCACACTCATGCTCAGACTTCAGCTCCATTAAGCCCATTATACATGTGTTTTACCAGCATTTCTCATGTCATCCATCTGAGTGATTGACCCAACTATCCATCCATTCTCTTGCTCAAGACAGAAATCTGGGTACCACTCTCAATACTTCTCTTTCCTGACACAACCATTTTATCCCAAGACATTTGGATAGATTCTATTATACTTCCTAATTATATTTTGAGTTGATCCACTTTTCTTCCTTCATCACCACTGACTCTCTTCTATATCTTTGAGATGGCTTTCTTTGAGGTCTATCTCCTGCTTATTTCACTCCATTTGCTTTTCCATGTTGCAGCCATCGTGATCTTTCCAGAACACAAATTTAGTCATGTAACTCCCTTGTTTGAGTCCTCTGTTCTCAGGATGAAGTTCTTGCATGTTGTCCTCTGCTTACCTCTCCAGCCTCCTTTCTTTCAACATGCTCTGTGACTCAGATACCTTAACCTTTACTTAGTTTCTAATAATGTTCTCCAATTCTATCCAGGTTGACTTTTAAATGGAGTGGAAGGGAGAGAGGAGGGAGATGGAGAGAGAGAGAGAGAAAAAAAAAACAACACAAAAAAACATCAGTGTGAGAGAGACACCATTGATTGGTTGCCTCCCACTTGTGCCCTGACCAGAGCTGGGAATCAAACAGCAACCCAGGTACTTCCCTTGACTGGGAATCAAACTCAAGATCCTTCCATCTGCAGAGTGATGCTCTAACCACAGAGAAAAACTGGCCAGTGCTTGTTTTTCTTTTTCTTAATTTGCTTCTCAAATAAATACATCACTTCAGTAACTATCTTTAACATTTTATCTTCTCTTCACTTTTTATTCTCTATCTTACTAATTTTATTTATTCTCTATCTTAATGATTTTATTTACAATGGTTTCAACTAACTTTATTCATAGATTCAGGCTCAATCCCCAGTATAGGGTGTGCAGGGGGCAGCCTATATATGATTCTCTCTCATCATAGATGTTTCTATCTCTCCCTCTCAATTCCCCTCTGAAATCAATAAAAACGTGTTGGTGGCTTTTTGTTTTTTTGGTGTTTTTTTTGTTTTAAAAAAGATCCATTTTGGATTTTCAGCTGTTTTCTAGATATAATTAGCACCAAATGTTAATGATGAAACCATTCACTCTCCTCCAAAATATATTTTTTTATTTCATTAATTTTGTTAACATTAGCTCAGTATTGAAAACTTTCTAGTCTCTTTTTTCTTATTCTTACTCTTACTTTCAGATTATTTCTTTCATTTATTTTCCTCTTCTGGTCTCACCCTTATTAACTTAGACCATGCCATTATATTTACTGTCCCTGACCTCTTTATTAACCTAGCCCTATCCTTCTTTTTCAACATTGACAGATATCTTTGCCAAAAGTAAAATTCTTACTCTCTTTTTCTACTTAATGATTCAGTTACTGGTCATTGCTACAAAGCAAGGACAGATTCCTAAAAATGGCATTCCTATTTTCCAATTGTATTCCAGAAGCTCTACCTTGGGGCTCTACTCCATGTGGGTACAGCCAGGGAAATGGGGCTACCTCTTTCCCCAGGTACCACTCCAGAGCTGGTACCCTCAAGGGAGCCAGGCTCCCAGTGTTTCTCATCCGCTCTCCCCACCCCTAGAGAGATATAATCCTGGAGGGAGCAACTGAGAGGACTGCTTTCCTTTCCCCACTCAGCTCCCTCCTTAGGAGGAAGCTCTACACCAAGCGCACTGGCCAAGAATAGTGACTATCCAAATGCCCCAACTGAAGCATATTCACAGAGCAGAGCTTCAACTCAAAAAGAAGTAGACTGAGAATACCAGGAGTTGTCTAACTTCTCATAGTACCCGCTGGTAGAGCAGAGGCATCACTCTAGGTAAAGTGAGATTTTGTTCCTAGCATATTGCCTTGTCCAGGGGACAGGCAGTTCAATCTGATTTCTTTTGGAGAGGATACAGCCTTGAGTGTGCACATAATATCTAACTGCCAAAAAAGGTGCTATTATTTTTAAGCCAGGTTCCTTAGGAGTCACCCCTGGGTTAGAGTAACTTAAATTATTCAGTGTTTGGACACAGTTTGCATTAAAGTTCTTTGTGCAGTGAACTTTCTGCCTGTGTTGATGAGTCCATCAGAGTTATAGTGTTTAAATAAATATATATGCTCTAACAACAGATCCCCTAATATATAAAGTAAGACTGATAGAATTGAAGGGAGAGACAATTTATCAATAATAGTGGAGAAGTCAATAGTACACTTTTATTAATGGGTAAAAAATAATATGACAACTAGGCAGAAGACTGTTAGGAAATGAACACTATAAACTGATTTGATCTTACAGACATGTAGAATAGTCCACTCAACAGTAGCAGAATATATATTCTCAGATGCACACAGAACATGCTCCAATAGAGATCATATATACGGTATGCTAGGCCATAAAACAAGGCTCAATACATTTAAAAGGAATGAAATCATACAAAGGATGTGCTCTGATCCAACCACAATGGAATTAAATGAAATTAATAACAGGAGAAAAAATTGGAAAGTCATAAATATGTGGACATTAAACAACAGACTCCTAAATAATCAATTGTATAAAGAAGAATCACAGAAAAAGTAGAAAATAATTTGAGATGAATGAAAACAAACACAAAGCATAAAAAAAACTTGTGATATTTATGTAATGCATGTCTCAGAGGGAAATCTATAGTTGTGAACAACTATATTTAAAAAAAGGATCCCAAGTCAGTAACCTAATCTTCCACTTTTAAGAAATAAATAAATAAATAAAAATCATAGCAAGCAGGAGGAGGACAATAATAAATTCTATAATGGAAATAAGTGAAATTTAGTTTAGAAAACATTAGAGAATTTTCACAAAACCAACCGTTGGTCATTTGAAAAGATGGACAAAACCAACAATCCTTTAGTGACACTGAATAAGAAAAAAGAAGAAAGTTCAAATTATTAATCATAAATTAAAGAAGGGTCATTTCTACTGACCTATAAAAATGATTATAAAGAATACTATGAATAATGTTATGCCAATAAATTATATACATAAGACAAAAAAGACAAATTCCTAAAAAAAAAATACAAACTAACAAAACTGACACTGTAAGAAATGGAAATCTGAGTAGGTTGTAACAATGCATTTTAAACATGATATAAAATCTAAAGAGATGAGTTAATAATTTGAAAATTTACCACAAAAAAAGAAAATTTTAGGCCCAGATGTCTTCAATGGTAAATTCTACCAAGCATTCAAAAAATAATACCAATCTGCCATAAACTCTTCCCCAAAATAGAGAACATGGGAGTGCCTTTCAATTCATTCTTTGAGAAGAGTATCACTTTGATTCTAAAACAAGAAAGAAAATACCAGAAAACTACAGATTAAATTCTCTTATGAATATATAATAGATGTAAATGTCCTCAAGAAAATATCAGCATATGAAATCTAGTCACCTTCAAAAAGGTTTATACATCATTACTGGTTAAGGTTTATTCCAGGAATGCAAGGTTGGTTCAGCATCTGAAAACCAAGTAATGTAATATACTAGGGTCCCAGTGCATGAATTTGTGCACCTTGAAAGGAACTGTGGGCTATGAGGCAGCTGTGGGAACAAGGATGGGTCTCAGCCCATCCTCTGTGCCCGGCCCTTCCCACTCCGGGCCCTAGTCCTCTGTCTGTTGGCAGCCTTGCTCCCACCACTGCCACTCCCATACACTGATGGTGCCAGCCTTGCACTCACTGACTGGCAGTGCAGAGAGATTGGGGCTGGTGCCAACAGATGTGAACAGGGCCTGCGCCATCAGTGGGTGCAAGCTGCGGCTGCTGTCCCCATTGCCCCTCAGGAGCAGGGGGAGGTGGAGAAGTCCTTAGGGGTGGCAGCCACTACTCACATTCACTGATGGTGCCAAGCGATCAGGACCGGTGCTGGGCTCCGGCAGCAGGTGTGAGTGGCAGCTCTGGCACCAGTAGCAGATGCAAGTGAGGCAGGCACTGGCTGTAGGTGTGAGTGCCAGACCAGTCACTGTCATCGGAGCGAACCTCTGGTGGTTACTGGAAATTCTTTAGACCCAGTTTCCCAGAGGGTGGAGCCCCCCAATTAATTGCCCTGCCTGTCAGTGGCCTAAGCCTCTTTCTGCGGGGCGATCATGGGGCGATGGCTAGGCCCCCAACCAATCGCATTGCATCTGCCTTGACTGGCCTGGCACCAGTGGGTATCATAGCATAGTCGTCCAGAAGGTCGTCCAGTCTAATTAGCATATTACACTCTTATTATTATAGATAGCCCCAAAATGGAAACAACTCAAATACCATCAAGTGATGAATGGATAAATGTGATATGTCCACACAGTGGAATATTATTCAACAATCTGAAGGTATGAAGTACTGATATATGCCACAACATTGATGAACCTTGAAAACATTATGCTCAGTGAAAGAAACCAGTCATGAGAGGTCAGATATTTTATGAATCCATTTATATTAAATGTTTAGAACAGGTAAATCTATAGAGACAGATTAGTTAGTGTTACTTATGATCTATTAGTTATAGATTAGTTGTTGCCTAGGGCTTAAAGGAAGGCAGGAAGTGTGACTATTATACAATAAGATAGAACTACTTTTGGGAGGATAAAAATGTTCTCAAATTAGGTTGTAATGATGGTTGCACAATCCTATGAATATGTTAAAAACCATTGAATTTTATACTTTAAATAAAAGTGAATTGCATTACCACCCAATTATTATATTTAAGTAAAGTTGTTTATAAATATGTTGTGGAGCGAAAGTGAGTGAATGACTACTGGAACCCAGACCAAATTAAAATTTAGCGAGCCTTTATTAGCCGGCCAGCCATTCAATCAGCAACTGCTCTGCCTTTCTCCATGCAGGAGTTCAAAGAGCAGCATCAACCCTTTGTGTAGGACCACTTTTAAGCCCATTAACTACATCCTGTTTTTGCAGAACAAGTAACCCAAGAAAAAACAGTTTTTCCCAAGCAACATCAGAGTTATGCCATTGAGGACCATGTTATTCACAGGGTCATCCTGTTCTTCAGAAAGCTGACAGTGTTCTATGAAAGAAGGCCTACGTGCTGGGAAGGGACCATGAGACCCTATCTCAAGGCCTGGGCTGGTGTCACACTGACAACTCTATCTGGGGCATAGACTACGGCCTCTGTAGAAGCATGCTCAAAAATTCCCACTTTCCAACAAAATATATAGTAAAATTCTGTTTATACCTTGCTTTCAAAATCTGAAACGGGAAAAGAAAACATTAATTTTCCATTGCAACTTATTTTATTTCAATAATGTCTGTGTCCTTTAAAAAGCTTGAAATAGTTAGCAATTATTTGTTTAAACTTTGGTCATGAATATTCCTAATTTTAAACAGTATATGAATTAATAGAAGTTGAATATTAAACAGAATATACTTTTTGTACAAAAAAAAATATATATATATATAGAATGGCCAAATACATAAAGTTTTTTGGCATACAGGGAAAGAAAATATTCTAAGAACACATTTAAGAAAAACAAAATTTCTTGTTGATGTTCTAATTCTCTGTAACACAATTGTTCCATGGATTGCTTTTATGTATGACATGTACATATTGGAACTGACAATCTCTAGGGTACTGTTCTTAGAATTCAGTGATATCTGAGATCACACTTAGCACTACTTACCAAATTACTCATTATATTCTACTTTTGAGTAAGATTTACAGTAAACGTTGTAAATGTTGGTTGACAAATATGAGGTTATGTGGTTTGGCAGTCAGTAACCTGTCAGATGGTTTTGCTTAGATCTCGTTTTCTTTAAAAAAAAAAAAAAAAAAGTGTTCAGCCTCTTCAAATTATCAAACACTTTCCAGTCCTTCTCTCTCTTTACCTTTCCATGGCATACTTAAAAAACCCCTCCTGTTTTGACACTGTTTTTTTCTTAGCCTCCATTCATCATACTCTCCCTCTTACCTCCCAAACTTTCCTTCCCAGACTCCTATACTGGCCTTACTATTTTTTTGAGTTTCACTTAGATAGTGGTAGTTCTCAGAGTGTCCTCCTTAAGTTCAACTCTTTTCATTTATGTGTCATCTTTGAGATCCCATATATTGTTACAACTTCAAAATGCAACTCATGGAGTTGGTGATAAATCACAAATGGATGTATGTATTTAACTCTTGTGTACTTCTTCAAGAGCATATGTCATAGTCAGGTTTGGAAGTGTTATCTTGTCAAATATAAAGTATATATTGCCTAGCTATATACAAATGTGCCTATGTTTCTGCCTCACATCTTTACTCAGTTCAAATTTTTAGTGGCGCAATTGTAATTTATGCCTGTTTCTCTCAAACATCTCAAGTTCAAAATGTCCCAAACTCAATGAACTTAATATCAAAATACGTTCTTCCCTCTGTGTCACATTCTCTATTACTAGTCTAAAGCTAACTGCATTACTGCTTGGTTCAGGACTCTATTCCAATCAGCACACTCTTTTGACTAGAGGAGTTCTTTAAAAATAGGCATGTGACTCATTGAAGACATTAAAACAAAAGGGAAGATTTGCTTGGTTTTCTTTGGAAAAAGTATTCTTGCTCTTAGGAAAGAATCACAGGAAGAGACACCCTCTCTTTGCTTGATGTCCCAGTCCAAGGTCTAAAGTTCTACCTTACAACTGCTGTGGCCATGCTGCTTCTGTCGAGGAAGGCACCCTCAGGATGACGTTGAAGCACAGGGAGGGCTGGTTTATGTCAGTTTGGATCAGTTTTTCTAATATTTGCAGACCAAAGCCTCCAAACTGATAAACTTTTTTAAAAAGTTTAATGGAAGGTAAATGGAAGCACATTAGTTATGCAAGCATGAATGAAATTAAGTCCCATTAAACAAAATGGCTTCCCCACAAATAGACATAGGCACATTTGTATATAGCTAGGCAATATATACTTTATATTTGACAAGATAACACTTCCAAACCTGATTATGACATATGCTCTTGAAGAAGTACACAAGAGTTAAATACATACATCCTTCTTAACATAAATGTTAATACTGAATTTAAGTTTAAGTGGATGAATAAATATTGGGCATAGCTACATTGAAATGCAGTTTAAAAAAAAAAAGCACCAAATGTTTTAATTTAAAATTTTTTGGAGGGAGTCTAGCTCAAAAATAAATGAAAAACATTCTTTTTCTTCATATAGAATTCTTAAATACTTTGCTGAGAGCCTTTTATATGTAATTATTTTGACTGTAACCTTTTAAAAATTCCTACTCAATTCTAAGGAGAATTGTGAAACATGGAGTTTTTGAACAATAAAATATTTAACACAAAACCCACAAATTTAATATCATTCCATGTGAGCTCCTATGTTCCAAATATTTTTTTCCTTACAAAAGAAAATGTTAAACATCTTTCAGTTGTGTACTCTTTTGTTGTCAGAAAGGATATTTGGAAGTAGAGCACAAAGAAGTTCTTTATTATGAAAGAAAATGCCAAGAAATGAGAGTTAATGCTTAAATGAAAGACTTAAAGTTCTTAATTTTTAAGAATTCAGATTAATCTGGAGCCCGCATAAGTGCCTTGACTGTTGATATAACTTTAGATGTAAGAGGATCAGAGGGAAGTTTTCTGGCTTTTCACTTTTGCACTTCTTGCTGCTGTACTTTGTGCTCTTCTCTTTTTTTTGTCTTCCTTGTCCAGAAGTGATTGATTACTTTATTGGGTTAACCAAGTACAACTGTTCTAGTGTCCTTTCTCTTCTGAATCCAGTTCAGTTTTTTTAGGATGCACTGAGCTAAGACAGCAACATAAGATGCAACAGGTCTTAATTTTGTACACATGGTTTCATTTTGTTGGATTAAGTCTGATGGTAACACACCAAATTACATCTATGCTCCTCATGTAGTCAGTTCCTGTTAAAATTCTGATCTCTCGGGGAATTGGTAGATTTTGATTTGTACAATTGTGCTTTCAGTGGTTGGATATTAAGCCTCAAATAAAGATACTATTTCAGAGAATGTCTGAATCTGGTCATTTTTTTTATATACACATTCCAGGAAGACGCACGAACGTATAGTTAATTTCATGATGCAGTTGGTAAGCAAGAGTGATAGAATGGGAAAGTAAAGGATAAATGAATAGACTAATAGAGGAATTCAAGAAAGGCATTGCTGACATGGCTGATGTGGCTCAGTGGTTGAGTGTTGATGTATCAGCTAGGAGGTCCGGGTTCTGTGCCTGGTCAGGGCACATGCCCAGGCCGCAGGCTGTCTCCTCAGTAGGCGGTGTGCAGAAGGCAGCCTATCAATGCTTCTCTCTCATCATGGATTTCTTTTATCCCTCTCCTCCTCTCCTTTTCTCTCTGAAATCAATAAAAATATATATTGAAAAAAAGGAAGATATTGCCAACTATTTTTATAATCATTTTTCTTGTTTTTATAACAATATTGTTTTCCTGTGTTTTTATTAATACATTTCTAAAAAAATGTAACTAAAAAATTAAATGCTCAAATTCATATTTCAGTAATTATCTGTTTGTGTCTTTTAGTATTGGTCTCTGTATTCACTGGTCTTTGCTAGTTCTGTTCCTTAGAAAGGACAGCCAACTCCCAGCAGGCATAGCTGGATTTTCCTCACAAAGATTCACTTCCTTTTCAATGTATTAACAATTAGCGCCCAGTGTACCAAATTGTAGCTTTGACTTTCCACCTCTCGATGCTTATTGAACTAGAAGAAAAGTACATTAAAGCTTATATAAATGGCCAGGTTTCCTGCCTTAGTAAAAGTTTAAAAGAAAGCAGACCTTTCATTAATGTGAAAGGGAATAGACTAGTTCCAGCATTGAGTAAACTGAATGAATTAGCAGGGAGGTACAATAGGAAAACTGGACACCTCCCAAGTTTGCCCTTTGTGGTGTTTCTATATTATTTTAGATTTGGAGTTAATTCCCAGAATGTCAAATATACCCATATTCAGATGTAAGTACAAAAACATTTCCTAAAGCCAAATGGGGGGGGGGCGAGGGGGGGAAGAGAAAGAAAGAAAGAAAAAAAGAAAGCATTTGCCACCTTGCATTGGTTCAAAAGATTAGTGTGAAAATTAGCTATAAAAATTTAAAATGTAGCTACTCCATATTTTAAAATATGATCTCTGTATGTGTTTTTATAAAGGCTGTAGTAGGATAATTCCTAACTGGTGGAGAATGGAAACTAAAACGTTGACATTCTTACTTATTTCCAATTTAAATTGCATTTGGAAAGAGACAAAAAAGGATATAGAGTTTTGCTTTAGTTGGCTTCTTTTTACTGCCATGGGAGTTTACTTTCATCTCAGTTCCCATAGATATGTGTGAGAAATTCTTTAGGGCCTGAAACAAGAGTATCTTTAGGGTTATATGATCTGACCTAATCAACCATGATTGCACTCATACTCTTTTTTTTTTTTAAATCCCTTCTAAAAGCTATTTAATGAAGGCCTTTCTCACCGTCTTCTTCTTCTTCCCTTGATTAGACATCGATGAGTGCAGCGTCATTCCTGGGATATGTGAAACTGGCGAATGCTCCAACACCGTGGGAAGCTATTTTTGCATTTGTCCACGTGGATACGTAACCTCAACTGATGGCTCTCGATGCATTGGTAAGCCTTGTGTTTTTGAAAGCACAATACACTGCTTCTTTATAATGACAAAACAGCCCAAGCAGGTATGAAGATGGCAACGATTATAAAACCATTGGGAAAATGGCTGAAAGAGTTGTTTAAAATAAATGGTACCACTATTGAGAGACTGATGGACCAGGTGCTCTTTGCAAAGACTTCAGTTTCAGGAGCCATCTGGGTTTGTTTTATGTTGTCAGAGTCATTTTGGAAATGAAGAAAAACTTCCTTAAGACATTGCTTTTGCCCAGCATTAGCGACACAAAAGCATGAGAAAGATTTTTAAAATTCTGCTTTGGAGACAGAATGTAGTAATTAAATGATCTTTCGTTGCTATGAATCATGAATATAGTCAATGACTTGTTTACTTAGGCCTTGCTTATTCTAGTGAAAATATTTATTATGGAAAAGTAATGGACACCTTTAATTTTGTTCTTGAAGCATATTCAAATTGAAGCTAAATAATATTTTATGTTCTTCTTTGTTTAGAGAAACGGAACAGTGCTTCTTAATCATGTGTAGGTCAACCAATTGAACAAGTCTTAGACTTCAGGGGCATTAAAGTTTCATGAGATACAGGAATTAGGAAAATTAAACCAGCACCCAAAAACGGAGTTGCTTGGTTTACTATAGCAGCGTTTTTCAACCGCTGTTCCGCGGCACACTGGTGTGCCGCGAGATGTTGCCTGGTGTGCCGTAGGTGCAGACAAGACAAGAATTTTATAATTTTTCACTATTTTGTTTACTTAATATTTCATAATAAAGTAATTATAAAATACTTTCTTTGTGTTTATTTGATTCCTATTCAAGAGAATTACTTTATATATAGTCAATATAGGCACAGAGTTAAATTTTTTAACATTTTCTAATGGTGGTGTGCCTCGTGATTTTTTTCATGAAACAAGTGTGCCTTTGCCCAAAAAAGGTTGAAAAACACTGTACTATAGGATGGTCGTCTGAGCAGTGACAGTCTCCTATACTCACCAGGAGGATACGTCAGCAACTGACTGCCAGGCCTCTGTACTCTGTAGATCCTGATGATGTGCCCAAGTGAACTGGGTTGCTGAAATGGAAATACAGAGTCAGCCCCAACAAAAGGGCTGAGGCCTGAATTCATTTGCTAAAATGTATTAATATGCCAGACACTATGGTTGTTCTTGCCATGCAACAATAAATATGAGATATGTAGATCCTGCTTTAAAAAAGGTTTGAATCCACAACCTAAGTGTGTTAACTGGGGATTAAACCGGCAATCTTCTCAATGTATGGGATAATGCTCCAATCAACTGAGCCACATAGGCCAAGGCTCTTTTAACATAATTTAACAGCTGTGAGAATTGAAAATTAGTAGAAAACCAACAGTGGCTTAATTTTCTTAAATTAGTACAGGAAAATAATGCGTGCGCACATACACACACACACACACACACACACACACACACACACACAGTCATCTGCTTGAAACAGTTAATGGACTCATCCCTGCAGGAGAAATGTCTACGAGCGAGCGAGTCATTATTGAACATCAATGGCTGTATGTCATATATTTTGGCTTCAGGAAAGTTGTTTTAGAATATGGCTAGAAGAAATGTGGCTGGAGAAATAAGTGAGGATTTTACTGTGAAGTTCTGGAAATATCAAATAAGGTGTATGTAACATTTTATTTGGTAGGCAATGTGGGAAGGCCTTTGAGAATGAATTGGAATGGAGTTGGGGAGGGTTAAGAAGAAAGACAAACTAGTTAGAGGGCAGAATTTGCTGTAACAGACATTACTGTTTTATATATTTCTAAGTTATTTCTTTAGACTTGGTTTCTTAAACTGCTAAATCCTTCTTTAGTCAAACGACACTTGTTTTTTGTGGGGTTTTTTATTATTTGCATTGAAAAGGAGGCATATTCTTCATCATATTCAGATAGTCAAAATCAAGATTTCTAATGATTTACTGATGTTGTCTTTCTTTAATTTCAGTTATTTGGTTTACCATTAAATCATGATAAACTCTATTTATTTCTTGCCTATCTATATAAAAGTCCTAAGTCTTTTCTTGGACATTCAAAGCCCTTTAGAACCTGACCCAGAATGTATTCAGAGCTCATCCTCACCCAAAACATTTCTCTCATTGTGAACATGAGCACAGTTAAGGTCTTTCCCCACAATATTCCCTCTACCTGAAGCATCTTCATGTCCCTCTCTGTGCCCATTAAAACTAACTGAAATTCTGGCCCTTCAATGAATAGGATGCCTGACCTACCTAGTTTATGAAAATGTGAAAATCCTCACATTTTATTAATGATTTAGTGAAAGTGCTTTTTAATATTTTTTTAATTCTTAAAAAAAAAAAAAATTCAACTGATCCTTCAAGTCCCAAATCAGATACCTCATTTCTTTATAGCCATTGCTACCTAATCTACATTCTCTTGGATAAAATTCATCAGCCCCTCCCAATAATATTTTTAATTTCCTTCATTTCTGGACTTAACATATTGTCATAGGAACTTGTGCTTTACTCATTGGCCAGACTGTGAATTTCATTAGGTCCTGTCTTGTGCAGCTTCATGTCTATGTAGTAGTACCCTGCCTTCTGCCTTATGTCTATATAGTAGTACCTTGCATACAAGTTTGGACTCAATAAGTCTTTTCTGAATGAATAGCCCAGCCAACAAATGAATAATGAGATCAGATCAAATGAAAGAATTTTATGCTGGTTAATAACTGCTTTTCATTGTCACCCTGTTGGACATGATGTGGTGGTGCTGAGTAGTGGTCCAAGATGATCTCAGCCTGTGTGAGCTCCTAAGAGTGAGGCACAGTGAGTCCTGTGCAAAGCATAAGTCCTTGTTCATTTCAGTATCAACATTCTAAGCCAGGAACAGAGGAAAACCCCTCAGGAGGGGAGAATGACTCTCTAAAATTATGAAATCAATGTTAAAATTAAGTAAGCAACTTAAAAATTTTTTTTAAATAACTATGTTACATTTGGAATAAGTACATGTTTTCTATATATGAGAAAAAATAAATCTAACATTCTAATGTGTAAGAAATCTTTGACTTTGATTTTTAAAAATCTGGGTATATTTTCTTAGATTGAATTTATTTATGATTGAATTTTATAGGCCATAGGTATTCCCATGCTGTTTATTTTGTAACCAAATATATGCTAATCATAATAAGTTGGATGAACTCAAAACTTTTTTTTAGTGTGAAACTGCATGTTATCTGCAGCTTTATTCTGAGTGGCACATGCTGACTGCTTCCCTTCCTTATTTTAGTTAGCAAATATATCCTAAGCTTATCCCACATGGTAAAGTATCAACAAACTGCCTTCTTCTTTTCTTTTTAATCCTTAGTAGAGGATAAGTTTTTTATTAATTTTTAGAGAGAGAGGAAGGGGGAGAGAGAGAGAAACATTGGTCAGCTGCCTACCATACATATCCTGACCTATTATCTAAGCCACAACCTAGGTATGTGCCCTGACTGGGAATCAAGCCCAAACCTTTTGTGCAAGGGATGACCATCCAACCAACTCAGCCACCTGATCTCAGTAACTACCTTTTTCTTTTATGTGTAGGAAAATATTTTCATATGGCAGGAGAGTTTAGCCTGGCATCCTATATAATAGCAGCCTAATATGAAAATCAGCGGACACTCAATGCAGGGAGCCAGGCCAGCCAAGGCAGGTGCCAGCGGGGGCCCCTGGTCACCCTGATCACTGGCCAGGCCTAGGGGCCCTACCCATACGCAAGTTTCATGCACCAGGCCTCTAGTTTTAATTATGCCAGTTAAAGAGGATGGCTTTCCCATGTAATTTCATGCTAACTATAAAATTCAAATTCCTAATTTAAATTTATCTGGTGTGTTTCATCAAATTTTTTAAATACCAGGAAAGAGCCTTCTATTTTTAACAGAGTACTAACATGTCATTTCTAAAGAGTTGAAACGTACCTAACAATATTTTTAGAAGCATTTCTAGTAGTACAACTTGATGGCCCTTATGTCATTTTGGAAGTCAGTGTCATTGTCAAATCCATGATATTTTTAATACCTAAGCTTCAGATTGTAATACAGGCAGAAGAGTGACTGGCAGCCAGCGACGAGTAAATAATGAATTGACAAGCAGCATGGAGCAGATTCTGTTAATGTCACTGCTGCTGTAGTGCACACAGAGCTCCAGCAGAGACTCTCAGCAGGAGGACTCCTAAGTGCCAGTCAACAGCAAGTGACATAGACAAAAATCAATGCGGGGAAAACTATTATAAAGAAATGAGGAAGATCTTGATACAGTGATGGAGAAGGATGTCAGGACATGCTGTTATTATGCAACATTTTATGTGAATGATGGGTATTGATTACATATGCATGTACACATTTCTAGCAACACTTGAAAGATAACCAAAAAGTAAATATTTAACTAAAGGGAAAGGGGAGATGGGGATGAAACAAAATACTGAAGAGTGTTTTAGTTTTAACTTCAGAATCATATAACAGGTGACTGGTGAAACAGGGATAGTATTTTAATTAAGAAAGAATGTCCCAGAAAGAGAAACTTAGACAGTGAGGAAGGAACAGTTCATTATTTTAAAGAAGAACCATTGTTCCTAGCTCCAGTTAGTCTTGTGTAACGGAAACATAAAAGCAACATGAATGTATTTTAGGAATAGTTGGAATCTGCAAGATCAATCAGGGGAAACCCATGTTGGCACTAGACCATCAAAGAGGTGGGGGCAGCCACCAGGGTCAGGGTATAAAACCTGAGACAATGGTTGCTATTTACCGAACACCTACTATCACTATTAGTATTCTGGCTTGAGCTAACCTCATCTGTGTTTTCTGGCTGAACCCTTCATTTTTAACAAGCAAAGCTCACTCAACAGGAGACATATTTATTTCAAGGTACAACCCCAACTTTTACCAAGTTTTCATCACAATGTATAATTAACCTTTAGTTCTCTTAAATCAAGTTTAGACTGAATGTCAAACCATGAAACAAACTCTGATAATGGTACCATTATTTTGCTTCAAGATAGATTTATATTTTAATCAGAAGAGATGGATTGCTTCCTCTTTTTCAGTGTGGCTTTAAATAAGACTTCATGTAAACCTTGCTCCGGGAGTGTAGTGAGGGCGATAGGCTATTATTGGAGGAATAGACTTGTTTTCATTCCAGTGACATATCAGTCCTATAGTTAAACATATACCAAGCATTAGAAGGATTTTGTCCTAAGTGGCAATAAATATGCTTCATCTGCCTTAGCTCCTAATAATTCCCTATTTTAAGGGTCTGCTTAGATGACTCTTAGTTCTGTGGGAGGTCCCTTTTTTATTTCAGATATTCTCCTATATGACACATTTCCAATACAGAACTTTATCAGAGATAGGCAATTTCAGATATGCAAAGCCAACTCCTACCCACTCTTTTGCCTTTGAAATCTATTTTTGGGGAGACCTTAACAATGAGACATTACTGATCTGTATCTCATCCTGTTACGTTTTTGACTCAAAAGATTGATGGTAATTTCCTTGCCTCAATGATGTTATTAGAAGAGAATAATTGTGGAATTGATGAAAAAAAGTTATGATTTACTTTCCAAACATTACACTTCATCTATGTGCAAAACTTTAATATATTCAGTGAACATTTTACTTTAGTTACAATCATTTTCACTTATAGAAGTTTTACTGAATCCTTTTAAGTCTGTTCTTTCCTTGTTTATGGGCTCTTTCTCCCTGTTCACATTTTTTTTAATATATTTTAATAGCCATAGACATGTTAACTATAATGTAGTTATTAACTAACATTAGATAAATTATCATTAATTAATAATTATCAGAATTAGTCTGACCATTTCAGTATCTGAAATTTGCTGTTTGTTCAGTCAGCTAGCAGTTTTTTATTGAGCTTTGTTTCCTTGTATATTCTTTGTTTATTTATTATTTTCCTGTTAGCTACCTCTTTTTCTTGGAATTTTATTTGTCAGAATTCTTTAAGACCGGTGTCAATATTAAATCCTCAGTGGTATTAGTTTTTGTCTGTTGCTTGAACTATTTCTACCTGAGGACATCTTTATATTAGATTGCTCCTTTGAAGGTTTCAGACCTAATATAAATTGAGACATCAAAGCTGTCTGTGTGAGGAGGAGCTTATTGTTACAGATTCTTTTAAAGGTCTTTCTTTTCCTCCACCCACGACTGAGGCAGAGTCAGGCAAGTCTCTTAGCTGCCCTTCTCTAAGTTAACCTTACTCTAGGGATACAGCTCTTTGGAGCCCCTGCTTTATCAGGAAGTTCCCTGTTACATTCATACTGGAGGGGAGAAACTAGGCTTCTTATCTCTTGCACTTTGGGTCCTGGGAAAGTATCAGAATTGAAATGTCAGGTTTCTAGAGTTTTGAAGAAGCAAGCCTTAAAACTGAAAACTTTTGTTCACTTACCTCCTATGGTTCCGGTTTTCACTTCATTTTAAGACTGTTTTTTCATTACTTTCATGTCAGCTAGGTAATGTATTTTTTTTAATTGTTTTATCTGTGATGTTTCTAGTGAAAGAGACATTAAGAGTAGCTAATCCACCATTCTGCTAGAAACAGAACATATACTGTTTTGTTTAATTCACACACCAACCCTTTTCCAGGACAAAGAAGAGTTCAATGTTGATTTTGTACAGAGAGGAAGGGAGAGAGAGAGAGAGAGAGAGTTAGAAACATCGATGAGAGAGAGTCATCGATCAGCTGCCTCTTGCATACCCCCTACTGGGGATATGCCCACAACCAAGGTACATTCAAGGCCACTACTTCTTAAGGTACAGCCTCCTCCTTGCAGAAAACTTGAAGAGATCAATACAATTCAACTTAACTGGTAGTATTGTTTCATTACAGTGATTACTGTTAAGAGTTTTGGACTTTCTAATTTACATTCTGTTCTAGAGGAGTGTAACAATCAAGTAAATCTAGGAATGTGGTACTTTGGGTTCCTGGAATGAATATTTCCAAAATTATTTTCCTGGATCATTCTTGGGAATAGAAACTTCCCTGTAAAATCATTTCCAGTGACAGCAGCTTATGCAGTTTATAAAATGTCTGCAGTGTCTTCAAGCATGCAGCATGTACCAAATTTAGTACAGATGCTCCTCAACATATAATGAAGCTACTTTCCAATAAACCCTTTGTAAGTCAAAAACACATTTAATACAACTAACCTACCAAACATCATCGCTTTCCTTAAGCCTATCTTAAACATGTTCAGAAAACGTTGGCAACACAGTAAACTATGGAGTGTCTGTTGTTTATCCTGGTAGTGGTGTGGCTGACTGGGAGCTGCAGCTCACTGCTCCTGCCCAGAATCAGGAGAATATATCATACCACATTATCTATAGCCCAGGAAAAAATCAAAATCAAAATTGGAAGTACAGTTCCTATTGAATGCATACTTCTTTCACACCTTCATAAAGTCAAAAAATCATTAAGTTGAACCATCCTAAAGTTGGGGACCATCTGTACTTCGCTTTGGGCCATACTGGGTTTCTTTTGGGAAATAGGGGGAGGTGTACTGATTCTTACATGGAGCATCTTAAAGTCAGTTCTTTTATTTAACGACTAGAGGCCTGATGCATGAAATTCATGCAAGAGTAGGCCCTCACAGTCCTGGCTGCCTCAGCCCTTGTGGCCCCATGGCCCTGCAGCCCACCCATTGGTCATTCAGGAAGGTCATTCCAGAAGTCATTCCGCCATCTGGTCTAATTAGCATAGTGACTCTTTATTATATAAGATAACTTGGAAGCAAAGCAACTTGAGGTATACTATGGACCATTCAGGAAAATATGTTTATTTTAAACTATATGTAATGCAAAGAAATAGGCTTTATCTATTAATGGGATTATTTGTGATTAATAGTTTCAAGTGCATTACTAATAGGCAGCTCCTGATTGTTGTGCTACATCTTTCTTCTGGTGGTCATAGACAAAATACCTTTGAAGGCATCTTGATAAAAGTTGAATAATATATAGTGAATTAGACACCATTTTTTTTCATTGCTTACAATAAAGGCAGATTCAGTTATAAACCCACAGATGACACTATTATTTTATTCTTATGCAGTTTTGCTTTTTTTATGTAGTCTTTTGATGATGTCTTCTAGCTTTTATCTGCCATTCTAATCCATTCTCTCTCCTGCTGCTAGGGTGACCTTTATCCTAGTCACATTTGATCATGTCACTTCTCCTCCCCCAATATTGTAGGATAATACACACAATTGTTACCATAGCAATACTGCTAAACCCAGAGGTTATTTCTAAATCTGCACCTTTCTTTACTTCTCATCACCATTTGACATAATCCATTGCCCCTAGTTCTTGAAAATGTCTCACCTAACGTCATAGCTTATAATACCCATGTATATATACTGATAACTCACCAGTATATATCTTCAGCCTGACCACTCCTCTGGGTTCCAGGTTCATATATTTAACATCCCAAATGTAACACGTTAAATAGAAGCTGTGTATTATGTTCTCTAATTCTACTTTTTCCCTTGACATCCTCATCTCAGCTGTTTAAGTAAAAAAAAACTTAGGAAATTCCCTCTTTTCCCTCAGACCCACACCCATGCAAGTTCCCATTGGCTGTGCTTTGAAAATATGTCGTCATCTTTACTACTACCATCCTTATCCAGGCTACCATCATCTCTCATCTGAAGGTCTTCCTTCCTGTCCTCACTATAGTCAATGGCCAAAGAAATTTTTTAAAATGTTTCTTCTAATTGAAGACCTTTAGTTAATCTTAAAGAACACCAAATAACATCCAAAGTCCTCCTGAGTGGTCCTCAGGTCTCCATGATATAGCTTTTGATATCTCTCTGAGCTCATAGTCTCTCCCCTTTGCATGTTCTTTTCTAGTCACATTGGATTCTTGCTTTTCACACACATCAAGCACCTCCCCTTCTTTCTCTTTGAACTACTCTTCTTTCAGATAACTGGTCCATTATCTGAATTTATTCAAATTTCTTCTCAGTGTCACTGTCTCAAAGAGATGCTTCTGATCAACTTTTCTAAAGTAGGTCTCTATCAGTCAGATACTGCTATGTAATAAGTATCCACAAAAATCTCAGTGGCCAAAAACAGCACACAATTCCAGGTCAGCTGGGATTGGAGGATCGGATAGGGTTGGGTTATTGCCTTTCTGCTTTTCTTCAAGTTTCAGACCTGGCTGTGTTGGCTTTTCACTGCAGTATGGACTCCTATCTGCTTTATGGCTTTCATGTTTGTATCACTGGGATGTGGC